>NC_132971.1:11885000-12207500 GCF_047496725.1 Anoplolepis gracilipes | reverse complement strand
CTCTCTCTCTCTCTCTCTCTCTCTCTCTCTCTCTCTCTCTCTCTCTCTCTCTTTCTTTCTCTTCTTTCTTTTCTCTTTCTCGTTTGTTCATCGCTTCTCTCGTGACTTTTCCTCTTTCTGTCTGACGGGTCATACACCGGAACCTCCATCATTGCGATGCCATCCGTTCGCCTACCTATCTCCCACACTCGCCGTCCATCGAAAGCATCTTCCGAGTTTTTAGCTCAACGGTTGACTCGCAGGCAGGTAATATCGTCGAAGTGAAAACTGTTAGCGAAAATGCGAGGACGCTGAGAGAAAACAAATTTGCGAGTGAATTCTCCCGAGCTACTACTGAACATACGCGTCGCAAAGACGTAATACTGTATATACGTTACGCTATTTGCAATATAAAGCAATACAAGATTGCTAAAGTATCCCTTGGGGAGAAAACATACGGAATCTTACATTACAGAACTTTCAAGGAAATCTTAGACCGAGAAAATTCCCGCGATTTGATAATGAATATCAAAAGTCTTGACAAAAGCTTTACGACAAAATGAAAAAAAGTAGAGAGAATAATATATTCCGTTGCACAAAATTGAGAAATTATCAGATCATCAAGTTTAGTATATTGCGTTTCTTATAATTTCATAAAAATTTAAAACTTATTTCTAGTTTACAAAAATTTAGAGTTAATTTTATATAAATGAACTACTGTATAAAAATTACGTGTATCTAAGCGTCGTACTCGCTAATTACAAGTAGCATTCAGTAAGATCCTAAAATACTCGCTGTTTTGAGGTCCGTATAATCGAAAAACACATCCCACATGTCAAAGTAAAGAGAAAGAGAGAGAGAGAGAGAGAGAGAGAGAGAGAGAGAGAGAGAGAGAGAGAGAGAGAAAGAGAAAGAGCGACATAGTCCGAACCCTTCAGGGCGCGCGCGCGCGAGGGCAGTTAATTAAATTAAATCAGTCGTGCGAGGTAATGGCAAACGCCGGACGCCGTCGGCGGCCTTTGTTCGTTCCGTATTAAATGGTGCCAAGTGGAAATGGAAATCAATATTTTCCCCGAGCAACCGGTCACACGGGCGGCGTGATAATCCGCGATTTTCGCGCGACGCGTGAATCCTACGGCTGAAATCCGCGCGGGGGGGGGGGGCAGGGGGAGGGGGCGAAATTTACAAGGACTTTTCAGCGCCCGAAAGATTGGCTCGTACGTATATCTGCGGGACACGGGCTTGAATACGAGTATGAGAACGGAGGTTGGGGGAGGGGATGGGGGAGGGGGAGGAGGTGGGCGTGAAAGTATATCCGTGGTGCAGAGGATCTGGTATATTCGCGCCGAGAAGAAGGCATTACTTCCTTGGAAGATAGTCGGTACCCGCGGGACCTCGTAAATCGTCGCAAGCGTCGGTCCGAGAAACTTCAAACCTAGAGCTAGGATACCTCTTCGACTCCCGCTCTCTGGCAATATCGAGTGCCAGGAGGAGCGAGCAGCTCCGCGGATTCTACGAGCTGACACACTTCATATTTCACGTACGTAATATTTTTCATGCGATCCGCGTGAGAGGCATTAAGTAAAATCATTATTTCCTTCACTCGCGTTCTGGTATTGTAATCCCGTTGCAATTTCGCGCCAATCGCGTCTCCGACAGAATGAACATCCGATCGTTCGATACGCACTTGTGCATATTATAAATATCGTTATTTTAATTATCATTATCATTGTTGCGAGGAAAGTAAGCGATTTAACGCGTCATTTTACATGCGCGGTTGTTAATATTTAATTGCATTATAACAGCGTTTTGTAATTAATTAAAATATTAACAAACGGCCATCAGGGTGTCGTAATGAACCGCGAACCGCACGGCAATCGCAATTTCGCCCCGCCGTAAACTGCAGACTTTTTAAAAATTCAATTGTAGCGACGACTCGTATCGTTTAAAGCGGAAAATTACCCCGAGCTCTCTCTTATTTACTCTATTTGCTCCACGGACTCGACCTACGCGATAGCTAACAGTACAAGTGTAATAAACGTGGTTTTTCAAAATCAAAATAAAAGTTCTGTTATAAATAAATATGTTGAAAAGTACAATAAAATTGCGTAAAATCGTATAAGTATATATAGGGTAAACTAGGGTATGATGGCCTAACGGAAAAGATGGCCATAGGCTGTAATTTTTTCAATAATCGCTACATAGTGCGCTTTTTTAGTAATTATCAAAAATAATCAATATTTACAGTAGTTTATGTGCGCATATTATTCGAAATAACGATATTGTGAATCTTATATTATATTTTTACTTTTGACTACCTGCAAAGTTTTTCATTTGTCCATTAAAAACTGTTACAATGTCGAATAAATCACAGTTAAGCTATCGTAATCATATATAAACATATGTAAATTGTTATATGATCTATAATTTTTATTTTCGTTTTCACTATTTTTTTATAATTATTATGGCCATGCTTATTATGGCCGTTGTAATATTTTGATAATATAAAATTTCTATTAAATATTTTCCTTTTAATTTCGATAATATTACGTAATTTAAGCTTCAATGAAGATAATATACCAAACACTATTAAAAAAATGACAAAAATAAAAGTATGTTTTTTGCATTTTAAAAAAACTATGGCCATCTTACCCGAGTTTACCCTATATGTGCGTATCTAATCGACGAGTCTCGATCACAACAGTTTGCTCGATAAAAGCAGTTATTGTCACCGACATCACTCCTCTATTACCGGCTCACACGGAACACTCGGGTCTCCTCTCGCTGGAAGAAATTTATGGCCGAACTTTAAGCTCCCTCCTCTAAGAACGATCAACCGCATCCAGTGTCAACGATGGATATAAGGGCGCGCGTTCGCCCCACGGTAGAGCTTCCAGCTTCCTCCTACCTCTTTGACTTCCCGCTAGAAATTCCAGATTTTTCTTATGCGTCGCGGCCCGTTAAGAAAGCCCGGCCGACGTTTTATCGCCTTATACATCCCGGCTAGGACTTGGCAGGTTGGGACGATGTTTTATTGCTTTTGCCTGCTATCCCTACGTTCACCCTTCCGCACAGTTACGTCTTTCTCTTACTCGGAATTTTACGATTTGATTTTATGATCGTAATGCCGCCAAGGGTTCTTCAGCCCATGTCAGGACGACGTGTCATATTCTTCCTGCATCATCCTCTTTTTTTTTCTCGTCGCGCGACGTCCCGACGACGAGGGTTTATGTGCGACGCAATCGTAACGTGAGAAGGTTCAGGCACGCGTACAAAGATACCTAAGTACCTTTCGTAAAGAACTTTGTGACTCGCGCGTTGTTGATGTCATATCAAAATGGATTCAGAAAGATGGGATATATATACGTATATAAAAGTAACAAGTAAAAGATATTCTTACATATTGGCAAAAAAATAATCATGAACATTTAAAACTTGATGCCAGCTCAATGCTATATTGAAATATATTGAAAATGAAAAGAAAGCTTTTCTTAAACTTAATAATTAAACATTGTTCTTAATTAAATATTTTTGTGTATTATTTACACAGTGTCTTTTTATATATTTTTTTCTTGATGATAAATTTTTTCGTTCTTGTAGGCAGTCGATGATTTTACCGACTAAAGGGTAGTCTTGCAGAGAACGCCTGATGTACCGTCGTCATGGTTGTCGTTTCACACCAAAGGTGATGGATATACATAGTTACGTGGGTACCTAATGGCTCTCCGGAGAGTTTTCAGTCTCTCACGTGCGCCTCCAGGGCAACAGAGGCTCTTGCCGCTAAAGACTTCTTCGTAACGTATACTTCGATCCGACGTTCTCATTTACGAGCACGGGCGAGATCGATTCTACGAGTGAACGAGATCAATTGTGGTTCGTACGTTAAAGCATCGACTCGTTGCAACCATTTGATTTTCGCCCAACGAAATGTGAAATGAAGTCGTAGAGGGAAGAGGGAGTTGCGGCGTTGGAAAAGACAAAAAAAAGGGAACATCTTTGACGAAATCACGTCGATCAAGAAAGAGCATTTTCTTGGAGCGAGTTCGTGACCTAACCCCGCAAAAGTTTCGCACGCGCAACAGAAAACTCTCCCATTCGAGGCATCCGATCAGATCGATCGGCCAACGTGGTGCCGGTTATAGCTAGTAATTCGTAAGGTTTACAGCTCATTGGAACGACTCGTCGTCCTGACCTGATTTTTATTGAACGAAGCGAGCAACTAATTGTAAGTAGCACCGACTACGTCGATCCGGTACCGGTGAAATTGGTACATTGTAACGCCGATAACAAATAGAAAAGAAATTGGCCGGCGACCTGGTTTTCGCGCCGGCTGCGCCCGGGCTTTCTCCGAGAGAGAGAGAGAGAGAGAGAGAGAGAGAGAGAGAGAGAGAAAGAAAGAGAGACAGAGAGAGAGAAGTAAGAAGTCTGACGTTTGACACATTGCACCACGCGGTAAAATAAAAGTATACTCTTCTCGTACTTACTTCTTCTTTTAATGTACCATTATTTGTATCGCTGCGGCTGCCGATATCTGCCAACTCGATCCGTAATACGTCCGATCTATTAATAGGTGATTGTCATCTTTCTATTGTCTCTAACAATACATTGCCCCGCAGAAATTGTCGCAATATCTTTTTACTAAGTGTCGTGGATCTTTGGTATGACGTTTTTTCAAAAAAAGAAAGAAAGAAATGAAACGTTGGAAGAATCGATAGTACGTATAACGAGAGTCGGTTCCACGAATAATCGGCTACCGGAAATCGGCTTAGGGTAATAGGTACTTTTCGACGACATCGCGAGCAGCGATTCAGCGAAATCGGTCGTTGGAGAAAAGGTAAAAACGATCATCGTAGGCAGGTCGTCAAATGTATTCAAACGTCGTGGGGACAATCTCCCTCTCATCTCTGGCAGCCTTCTCTCTCTCTCTCTCTCTCTCTCTCCACCACAAACCCCTCTGCCACAAACGAAGGGTCGCGATTTTTATCTGATCCGCCATAAAGCTGCCATCGATGAGACTACTCAAGGACGGGATGTTGTTGAAATTTCGCCAGCCTTTTACCATCGCGCTTTGCCGTCCCTACTTTACAATCACGACTATTAAAGGTTCATATATCAAACAGCTTTCTTCCCCCAAGTGTACGCGTTTCGCGCGAAGGAAACCTAATATCTTGATTCTTCCTCAATACTCTTAAATCATCGTAACAATTGATAGCATGCAAGAGTTAAGTTTAATTTAATCCGCGAGGATAACTCTCTTTACTCGGAAAAATTAGTAACGTTGAGTGAAATTTTTAATTCATTATTTTCTGTCGGCACAAATACTGCACAATAATTTCTACGATTGTTTCAACTTCGATTAATCGTCTCGTGCGCGAGACTTCTCTCTCGAGGGAACGAAAGAAAATTAATCGACGATATGAGATTAAGGAAGGCGAGAAACGATTCCAGACAATTCAATAGAAATACAGATAATGTCGCGCAAGCAAAATATTTCAGAGGGGAAAGCAATTCGAGGCTCGCGACAAAAACTGCCATTAACATCCGCCACGGGGGAGAGAATTGTTGTTTTGCAGTCCCGCGTATCGTCACTCTCTCGCATGCAAACGCTACCATTAAACGGTCATAAATCAAAGTACCTTAAGCCCACCTTATTGCGTCGCGCTTCGTGCAGAAGAATCGGGGACAATTTCTCCACATCGGCTACTCTTTTTCTCGGCATTGCTTTAGATTACTTATCGAAAACGCGACTCGTGTGTGCTCGGTAATCGTTCTTACATTGCTTCCTCGTAACTCGCACAAAGTTCCTTAAAATACTCCAAGTACATCGGCGCAAACCAGTTGTATCCAGAACGACGCACTTCCAATAAAAAAGTCATTATTACGATGCTACTAGGGCGCGATATTGCAATTCACCAGGTTAACTTTACCCCAAGGACAACCGTAATGCACCTTTAAAAGTACAATCCGCGGACAGAAGAAAGCTGGATCTTCATCTCGTAACATTTTACGATTGTTAGCGCGTTGATAGTAACACTTGATTCTAATCATAACGTGTCGAGTTGCTTGCTTATAATTTTAAACGATTTTATAATGTATGTAATATTTTTGAAATTATAATGCGGCACACACACTGTTATTATTATAAAGTCGAAAGTAATACTAAAAGATGCAGAGAGTAAATCTCGACGGAACGCTCAAGTTTTGCACATGTGTATTCACGAAGTCTATTGCATGAAATAAATAAAACGTGTCGTATCGCAGAACTTGGAGTTTCACAAATGTTACACATTTTCTTTCTCTTTCGACGTCGACATTATTTTTACCGGTATATAATCGCAATGTTATATTCAAATTCAACTCTGCGGAAGCACGTTTAACGACATCTATACAAGGACAATCAAGCGGTCGACTGCTCTACCGAGATTACAAGTGTATAATGTACCGTGTATTCCCGTATACGTCATGATATAGGAACGGAGTATACCCTGTCCGAACGGAGTACCCTATGTACCTGCCGGTGTCGTAATCTGACGAGGCACCGACCACGAAGTGAGAGAAACGTTGGTCCATTTCAAACGTACATTGCGTCTCGGAGTCGTAATTTGCAAGTCCGGGCGCAGTTCTAACTGGGCCAAAACTCTATCCCGCCAAGTTTAAGCGAGCTTACACTTTAAAGCTTATGTTTGTTTAAGGAGTTGGCGTGTTGCCGTCGTCGAGTACGCAGCTACGTACTCAACGTCTCTATGGCGGTGGTGTAAGTTAGCGCGCTCAAGATCAACACCCGCCAAAAATAGGACCCTTAATTACGAATCAAACTTCAATTTCTCCCGTAGTTTCAAACGGTGAATTACATATATTATTCTGCGCTAAATTTCAAAGTTTTATTCCATAAAATTATATAACGTAATTAATTATCACTGTTAATTAACCTTCTTTTATATATAAATTCAAGTAATAACAGAAATGTTGCAAGGTGTATATAATAATCGAACTTTTTCGCGACAATGTTCTTCGTGGGAGTGAAATAAAATTGAGTCCAACGGTAAAACTGGAAAATACAATACGACGTGACGTATAAAAACCAAAAGAGAATCAGCGACGACGATAGTCCTTATGAAAATCGACGATGTGTATTTGTTCAACTGCGGTATATCCGCGGATTACCAGTGTATTCGCGAACTTGAATGCAAGAGTACTGTTATGTCATGCCAGTATTTCGCGTCAGAAAGTCATCGCAAAGCTACCAGGGAAGAAGAGAAGAGAAAAGAAAGAAATGTCGTCTTATTTCTCGTTTGGCCTCGCTCCCGACTCGCTCCCGTCCAGCTACGTCACGATGGGGTTTCCAGTTGAGATATCCCCGCGAAAATAATATATCACGTGTACAAAGGAGCGTATCGAGTATGCATATAAAGGACGTGACTGTCAAAACTGTCCGCGAAATATATTCGATTCACAACCAAACAAAATCATTTTTATTTTATTTTAATAATTATATATATTAAAAAATATAAATCTTTTCTTATTAACACTCAATTATATAAAAATTACTTTATTTTTAATTATTTTAATTCAATTAAAAATATTTAACACAAAATAATATATTTTATATATCAATTATACATTAATTATTAATCAATTATTAGTCGCGTATATTTTTAAATATATTTTTCAAGATTGTGTAATTCTTTGAAGGTAATTCTAAATGTAATAATAAAAAATAACTGTATATATGACATAAAGCTTCAAAATATATTTAAAAAATACAATTTATAACAAATTTTCAATTTTTAAAAATATATAAATTTTTATATTACTTACAAAGCACGTTACTCGTGACAAACAGAAACCATCTATCTATAAAAAGGTCGTACTTTTTGAGACAATTGTGTAAACAATATAAGAATCACTCTCTGAAATATTTAGCGAACTAAACTTCTTTTTTGCTTTCAAGTCACAAGTGCAACGTGTAGGGATTATTCTCTCTGAAATTTAGCGAACTGATATTTTTTTTTGGTTTCAACGCGCGAAACGTCCGTGGCTTCTTCGTCCGATGCTCGTGTCAGAACTTACTGAGAAACCGCCAGGGAGAAGAAGGGAAGGAAAAGAACGCCGTGTTACTTTGGTCGGTCTGGCTCCCGACACGCTGATTCGATCCAGCGCAGCGTGGCACGTCACGATGGGATTTCCGGCCGAGATATTCTCATGGAAATAAAATAACACCGGCACTCTCCTGCCGTATATTCATAACTGTCGACAGACCTTGCGCGAACATTTGCGGCTCGAGTCGTGGAATTAAAATATCCTAAGAAATTTATAATCTTTTACCTATACAAACATATCTAAATATATCTATATATTCAGCACAAATTAAAAGAAACTTTTAACAATGAATTTATTTATAATTCAATTATTTTATATATTAATTTATAATATAAATTTATTAGAATAATGCTTCTTTGAACAATGTGTCTCTATTAAAATACATCTCGGTTTATAGATAATTTTATAGAATTTTTATAGAATTAACTTATCGTAATTAAAGAAAAGATTAAAGAAAACTTTTTTCTACGTCAGACTACAACTATACATGATCATCATATTGCACCTTGATATTTAATGCATGCACATGTGCAGAAGTTACGACCTAGGAAAATCCTCGAAGCGATATTTCGCAAGAGAAAACCCCTGTGCGCGACCCTGCAAGATAGATCGAACAATACCTCGCGGTCGAATAAGCGCGGAACGCAATGCTCTACGAAATAAGGAAGCGATTCTTTTGTGTACCGAAGATCCCCGCTCTTTGAGCGGCCAAACATATCCCGGGTAACCTGAATAAATCGCGGATTTCAAGAGCAATAAACTCGATCCTTTCTCGATCATCGGATGTGGAGATCGTTTTCGTTGATTCGTCAAAAGTCCTCTCTTTCTAGCGTGGATTATCATAGAAAAGAGAATCGGCAAGATTTTAACATTTGAACTATATGCCCAGCTTTCGAGATACGTAGAACCGAATAATGCACGCCAACCAAGTTAGACGAATAAATGTCGATCGAAGCCTTTCTCACAACGATGCAATAAAAGTTAGCGATCCGGTAAACACGATAAACTCTTTCTCTTCTATTACACTTTTGTACAAAAATACAAATGGAATTTAATTGGTTGAATATTATACATATATTATATATGATTTAGAGCAACCTCGAATCAAAAAATTTATGTAGAAAATAAACTCACACCGAATAAAAAAGAATGTCAAAAGTTGCAATCCAGACCAAACTGTTTGTTATGAGGTCTTTCTGCATCATTCATCGTTCTCTCACGCATGAAGGATGATGCGGGTTTTGTATCATCCGTAAATTATATGCGCAAGCGTAGAAAGGCTGGATGGAGCTCCTGTTCGGCCAAGAGGAAAAGACCCTTCGAAGCGATAGTGCTTTCACG
The DNA here is from genome assembly GCF_047496725.1 of Anoplolepis gracilipes. Lineage (NCBI taxonomy): Eukaryota > Metazoa > Arthropoda > Insecta > Hymenoptera > Formicidae > Anoplolepis > Anoplolepis gracilipes. The sequence continues at coordinate 12,198,080 of NC_132971.1, read as the reverse complement.
TAGGAACGCCTTTTCATTCCCGCAATTTACATCCATTTGTACCAAGAAGACGCGGCCGATACACCTGGCTCACGCTAACAGCGGCTTGAAAGCAGTCGACTAGATCTATTCGGAGCTTCCTGCGGATATTCGCGAATGAAAAGAATCGTCCCTTTGTCACAGAATATTGCCATATATAATATGGCAAAATAAGGTAAAATAAGAACGGGAGATCTCCTTTCGTCACTACCGAATAATATTGTCGTCGCGTTTCTACCCTCTTTTTTTTACGAGCCAATTTACAGCCAATTTGCGAGAAGGATGAATAATTTAACCTAACACTTTTGTTTGATCGAAGAGGGAGCGGTAACTTTGACGCTATTAATTTCTACGAGTAATGTAAATGTTCTTTTTTTATATGCAGATAGATAAGGGCGAATGTTGTTTGCAAGACGCTTGCAAATGAAATTCCGTCCTGGTTTAGCAAGAAAATAAGAATACAAAATATCAGTTTGACCTGCGGCGGATTTGTAGATAACGGCCCGGGTAATTAACGACAAAGATACAGAAAGATACTGATCTTAATAAATGCGAAGCATCGTCATTATCCGACGGAGCAGCGCTGCGATGTCGAGTAGCAAGAAACAATTTCCTTTGTTGGAACGAATGTTATGAGACTAGGTCTGATGAGAGGAAGTATAAGGAGCGAACGAGAGGAGAAGGAGAAAACGGGAAGCAAGATAAAAAGTTTCTCTATCACAAGATAACGTTGTCGAGCCCCGACGTCATCTTTTATGTCCCAATTTACGCCTCGGGGAGAAGAGGAGACACCAAGGGTGGGGAGAAGGGGGGTGCTCTCTCTCTCTCTCTTGTCGTGTTTCGAAAAGGGTAAGGCTGCTTAGGTATAAGATGAAAGAGGCTCGTGTAGAAAGAGGGTGCTTCAAGACAGAAATAGAGACGGTATCTTGCCCCCGGCATCCCTTACCTATGAAGTTTGATTATGTTTTTTAGGACGAGGAGAAGAAGCGGATCAAATTTCGCAGCCACTCAACTTGGTCTCGGTGTCCAAGCACGATCTTCTTCCGGCCAGAGCATAACCCAATTCTCCTTCTTATGGCTTCATTTTCTGGCAACTCTGTGTTCTCCGATCAAACAAATCAAAAGCGTATCAATCTTTACTCCTATTCCACCGCGATTGAACGTTAATAATCTCTTTTATCCGGACGAATGGCAAATGAGAAACCGTCATTCTTCTATCTCGTCGCGACTATCTTTATCTCAATACCAATAAAGAATTGTTATCGCCCTGACGGGATCGCAGCAAGCGCTCGCTGCGTCAGCGTAAATTTCGTAATTCCGTCTGCGCGTATTTCATCTCGTTACAAAAGCTTCAAATTACAAAACGCTCGCACACACGGCGTTAACATCCGTCCGAATTAATGATCGTGGAAAACCGATGATGACAGGGAACGGGCGTATCAATGGAAAGCCCCCGGTGTCAAAGTGCTATGACGAGCTAGAGCGCGAAAACATTTTATGCGATATACGCTGCGGCCAGGAGTTCGCTCCGCATTGTTGGCCCTGTCAACTGCATACATCTACCTACCTACCTACGCATAGTCAGGACGGACATGCATACGCAATACGCCTGTGTGCGCTAGCGAACTATCTCGCCTGACCCCAACTGGATTAGGCTCCGACGTGCGCACGCGCACGCGCACATACACGGCCACACACACGGCCACACATATAGACACACGCGCATGTACGATGCTGTAGTCCCTTCAGATACGCAGGCAAGGGATAATCTTATATAGCCGATTGATCGCCGATAAAATTCCTCCTTCCTGCTCTCTTTCCATCGATGTGTCGACGTCATAATCCCTTAGATTCTCAGAGCTACTCGTAATTTCTCGTCGCGATTTCTTTCTCCTTCATCTCACACGAGCGTGAGATGTACCGACGATTTCAGATTAATCTCTCAACGGATGCGACGTGGCGTGCCAAGAAGTCTTAGTCTTAGTGTTACGTACGGCGAGTCTGACGAGGCTCTTGTTAATCTTGTTTCGTGACCGCGAAGCATGAAGTAATTTTAACGCGATACCTCGCGGATAATTCCGTCGCTCTGTAAACACGATAAATAAAATGTGATGTTATCTAATACCTACATAACGTGTGAAACAAGAGTTCAAACATTTCATTTCTCACGGTACCTAATGGCTTTGTAATTACGATATTACTGATGTATAGATACATTCAAAAAATAATATAATTTCTGCGCTATATCTCTGATATTGCTGAATATTAAACGTAATATATCTTAAATATCAAAAGCATGGTTATAAATAATTAAATTAATATTGTATTTTATTTCTAAAAATCTTAATGTGATAAAGAAATTTCCTGAAAATTTAGACACATTTTTGGTCTGAAATATCTATCTTCAGATCTGACAGTGTCTTAGAGAATCTGTCTTAATTGGAGTTTTTTTTCTGAAAGTTCAGAAAAATGTGAAAATTCGGACATTCTTTTGAAAATTCTGTCTGAAAACTCGGATAGTGTGTCTGTAAGAAAACTTCAAACACTTTATCTGCAGTTATTTTTTTGCAGTAATTAATGTGTGCGTATCAATAATATAGTTTCTTTTAGAAACATTTTTTGCAACTTCTATTCTTATGCACAGCAAGTTTTCTCATTTTATGCCTTTAGATTTAAATGGTATGCGAATTAGACGATGCAAGTGCATCGGGTTAACGATATTGCGCGTGGATTGCACTACAATCGGAAAACGTTTTACAATTCCACGGAAACGCGCTAGAATTCCCTCCGCGAAATAGATCTTTAATTGGATCCTAAGTCAGAGAGAGTATCGTTCTATTTAACGTAATGTTCACCAAAGCGTGACCAACGACGATCGGTAGGTTCGTCCTTGAGGATGCTACTTCGCGTGCTGATCGCATTAACTCCGCCATGGCCCTACCTCGGGGGCACGTTTTCCGCATAGCCAATATCAAGCAGCCCCGATGTACGTGCACAGGGGGTACACAGCCCCTGGCAAATAATCGGAGAATACGCTGAGTATTCTCGCGCGACCGGTTAAAATGCCCACCGCGCATGCTAATGCGATGTTGGATCGGAAACGGGCAACACGCTCCGTCGTTCGGAGTTATTTTGTGTGCGCCGATTTTCGTTAAATTCAATTTTTTCTGCGCACCTCGACGCTGGTGAGAAGATAAGAAAAAGGTATCTACGTGCCGGCGCGACGCGGCAAATTACCATCACCTGAAAATACGAAACGGAAATGTAGTTAAGTTAGTAACGTGGGGGGAATTTCGGAATTCGCTATTAATGAAACGTAATGAAAATCAGACTTTAACTATAATTGCAATGATAGTAGAAATTTTCAGACATTCTTCTGAACTTTCAGGAAATTGTCTCTGATGATTAATTGTAAGATAGATTTATCTGAAAATTCGGATAAAAATGTGTTCTGAATTCTTAGGCAATTTCAGTGCTCCTTATTTTGACATTATCCCTCACCACGAATAATAAGCACAAACGAGGTATATATAACATTGTGCATTAATGAAATTACAGAAAACGCGTCGTTAAATGTCATTTTCGAATAGAGACTCTCAAAGAGCGAACGATCTTGTCGACCAATTTACTCGGAATGATACTCTTTAGGTATTAATGGCAAACGTTATAAGCGACTTACCGTTCACTTAATTCTCGCGCCCGAGTTCTCGCCCTAAGCTTCTCTCCCCGTAAGCTTTTTCATCTTAACGATACGTGTTTCGTTCCGAATAACGAGCCATGCTGTATCTCACAGCAGCTCCAAGCGGTGGAACTCGACGAAAGTCAAGCTAATTTTGAATAATGAGCGTATATTAAATTCGACCTGAATAACGTCGGGGGAGCTGGCGTGGTGTTTGTGACGAGTTGCGAGCTACTCTTTGCCAAGATATACTCGAGCTGTTGCAACCTTTAGAAGCGAGCTTCGCGCTAGGACGGGTCCTTAACTGGCTTTAATCAAGTGAAAACTTCTCGGAATGCTGAACATTACGTTCCACATCTTCCGGCGTTTTCGACCGAGAAGAATAAGAGCTATTGCGATGCGTATGATGATTAACTATGATATTGCAGTAATTAACATGTCTACAAAATCCTTGATTTAGTCTTTTGATTCACGACCAAAAATTAATATATAAAGAAAGGTAAACATGTACTTATGTAATTAAAGAGCAATTGATATGATTTAAGCACTGCAAAAAATAACTACAGACGTCAAGCGTCTAAAGTTTTCTTACAGACACACTGTTCGAATTGTCAGACGCAATTTTTAGAAAGGTGTCTGTATTTTCAACAGTCTAAATTCTTGGGCGATTTTTTAGAATGAATAGAAAAATCAGGTTAAGATATTAATATAAATAACGGATTATATTGCTTCTAATATGTAGTATTTGTGCCTAGAGACAAGTGACATAGAGATATCTATTTTAACAAAGATTCAAGCACTGTAAAAAATAATTGCAAACGTCAAAGCGTCTGAAGTTTTCTTACAGACACACTGTTCGAATTGTCAGACGGAATTTTTAGAAAGGTGTCTGTATTTTCAACATTCTTTTGAACTTTTTAGAAAAATGACTGTGATGATTAAGACAGATTGCCTGAAATTATTTTCAGACACTCAAATCTGAAAATTCAAGCAAAAATGTGTCTGAATTCTTGGACGACTTTTTAGAGTGAATAAAAAAATCAGGTTAAGATATTAATATAAATAACGGATTATATTGCTTCTAATATGTAGTATTTGTGTCTAGAGACAAGTGACATAGACAAATCTTGCCAAAATATTTTCCCGGGGAAGTCTACATATTACTTTTTTCGTGAAAACATTATCGAAGCGATTCGACGGAGCGCAAACTCTTGAAAATGATAAGTGACGCCCTGGCTTTTCGTGAAAGAGACGGAGAGTTGAGTGCCTCCTTCGGGCTGAGCCAACCAGTAAACAACGATTTGTCATCGAGACTAATAACGGCGTTCTGCTCGGAGCAATATCATACACTGTGCACCTACTTCCGTTACCGCTTTATTTGTCTCGATTTCCCCCCGGTACATCGACCGACGGAAATTTCCGCAGGAGGCAATATATGAACAGCTGTGGGACAAAATGTGAGTCGCCCGCTCGCGCGCGGATTGATATCCGGCTATTAAAAATTCCGTACGCGCGGTATGTTAAAAAATAAATGGCGAGGAACGTGGAGGCCATGTGCTGGAGTTTTCGAGTTGCCGCGCTTTATTAACGACTACTGTCGCGACACATTTATCCTATTTGCGGAAGTACGGCGAATATCGCATCACTGTCGAGACATTAAATCGCCCATTTGTTTTACCACATAGCACGTCCTCGCGTTGTTTGTCAAGCGTACACACAATATGTCAAGCGTTTTGAACTTCTAAAATCGTTTCATTCGATCCAAACTGCCCTGACATTCCTGTGCCAATCTAGCCGTCCAATATCCGAAAAATGTTTTATATTACAACTTTGAACCGAGTGTTCGGCTTTGCGTTTTTCAACAATACGTCGAACAGAGAGAGAGAGAGAGAGGGGGGAGAGAGAGAGAGAGAGAGAGAGAGAGAGAGAGAGAGAGAGAGAGAGCAGGATATGTTATGTATATTGATTCACCGGGTCTTTTATATTCTTCTCTGTGCGTATATCGAACAATGACATCACGGAGTGATGCGTAAAGCTTAATATAGTAGCGCACCTCTGTGAAATTTCCATAATCATGGATCCGTGTCGTAATTTCATTGTAGATGAGCGCCAGTACAGAGAGAAAAGAGATAGGGAGGTATTGTAGCTACGTTAACTTCGCGAATAAATATGCAAAAATATAATATATGAAAACTATATTCCTACAAATTTTATATTCTTTATTACAGAATAATATATAATGTTTTATCTTTCGAAAATACATATATCTCTTTAAAAAAACTCTTTTAAATTTTTATTAATAATATATATATTAATTATGTCTTGCATAAAATTACTGCCTGACTTATATTATACATTTACATAATTCATAATTTATTTTAATAATATCTTCTTTCAAATAAATATAATAATAATGTTGAATATTATGGCCACGTGTAATATAATGTTTTTTGTAATGTAAATAAAGATTATTGATTAATTGCAATTGGAAAAATGAAGAATACATATGCTTAGTTACATTCATCGGTTGATGAATGAATCCCAAAAAAAGGATAATACATTCTAATATATACATTCGCGAGATATCTGTTGTTAATTTATTTTCTATAGGAAATATATATTTTTCCATTTAATTAATTAATTAAGCAGCAAAGTATTACAACGCACGTTAGATTCGTCGGCAAAATATACCCGATGCCGCGCGAGATCTTGCGCATGTAATCCAGAAAACTCGCATCGGAAAGAATCGCAACGGTTCACTCGCTCGTACACTAAAAGAGTGAAAGATAGCACATGGGGCGGGAGAGAGAGTGGCAAAAAAAGAGTTCAATTTACGACGTCAAAGTGGCACAGGAAAGGGCGATATGGCCGAATCGGTGGAATCCGTGCGCTATAACGTACGAACGTAGGCGAAAGAGTCGGATAAAAAGCGGTTCAAAAGAAAGAGAGAAATGGATAACTAGATAGATAGATAGAGAGAGAGGGAAAGAGACAAGCAAGACAGTAGTCGAACCAGCGTATACACGTACACGCGGATCGCAGCTTAACGGGAGGCACGTTTGGGACGTGAGGGAGGTCGTTCGCTTACGGATGGCATTAGCGGCAGTAAGGCAAAAGCAGAGAGTCCCGTATATACACACAGACGATAAATGCACACACTTGTACGTCCACGTGCGCATGTACACAATGAACACACCACTGATCGAACGTCGGATCTGGAACACCGTCAGATCAGGTGCCTTTACGTCCACAATATAAACGCGCTATGGCGTGTCTGCCGTGTATTCGTGCATGCGTATGCACGCGCCAAGGCAATTGGATAATGGCCGATTTAACACGAACCCCATCTCCAGATAAGCCGCGACGGGACCAAGGAGGTGCGTGTTTCCCAGGCTCTTGCGGTTTCCTCAGCCATCTCGCGATGTAAGAACACATACTATAACGCCGCTGGCATAAACGGGAGAATCACCGAATCAACCTCCGAGAAAAACCTTTCTGATTGCGGACTTCTTTCGAAACGCTTGCCTATCCCTGTGGCAGGAACGACAGAAGAGGAAAAGTGTTTCTTGGAAATCAGAAGGGGAAAAAGAAAGTGTAGGCAGGACCGTAGAAGCTGTCAAAGTGCCTATCCCTCCATTAACGTTTACTTCGTACGTGGAACACGTGATAACTTTTGTACTCTCGGCATTCTCTAGTAACTTGATGAAAACTTTCTGCAGGAACGAAAGAAAAAGGTCTCGGCGAACATACTTTCGAGCATATAATATGCTACGTTTCTCTTTAATATCAAATGAAGGTTAAAATAATGATGTCGAGCTCTCAACTCTTCACTGATTACGGATGCTCTAACAGTCATTCACGACGACAGAATTTGTACGCGTACATTCATAGAGAAGCAAGACGACAAACTTATTATATTCGTATAAAAGAATATACTAAATGGATTTAAATAAAAGAAATTCGCGGCAGTGCATACACATGCATTTCGTGCTATAAAAATTACAAAATATGCTTGTTATTCATATGAAAATTTTAGACGCTGAATCTGAATCTGCAAAATTATGCAAACTTTTCGTATTTATATTTCTGTATTTACGATTCCGCGCACGTAAACGTTGAAAAATATATTCGTCACACGCATCTTATTATGCATATAGTAACAATTATCGCGCGCAACAATTTTCTCATCGCATGTACTATTCATGCTCGTTCAAAAATTTCTGCTAAAACAACAGATTAAACATTCAGACTGTAAAGGGACACGCTCTGTTCGATCATTAATTTTGTAACAACAAATCGTTCTGTAATTGTAAATTGTTTAAAAAAAATTAATCTATTAAAAAAAAACCTCTGAGACTGATATCTTTTCTTTTATCAGCCCACATTCAAATAAAAAAGAAACTATGCTATTCATTCTTCAAAAATGTTAGACTAAAACGACATTGATGCCTGACAAGATTGTTTTTTTTTTTTTTTTTTTTTTTTTTTTTTTACTAAACTATTGCTGTCCGGTGCTGTTCGCTGAGTGATAAATGTGTCTTAACTAGGTCCATCTGGTTGAGGTTGTTCGTTTCTATTCGCGTACACAGTAGGCGTAGAAATTGTACGAGTACACACGCGTTGGCAATACGGCGGCATTATTTTGCATCGATTTACATAACGAATAAAACGCACATGTGGTGGCGCGATAGCCTTCGCGTTGTTGAAATAGTTTCCGTGTTATATTTTTGGGACCACGCACGCCTATTCTCGGTATTCACATTCAAATATTTTCGCCGTTTCATCACGTGATGCGTACGAGTATGCATACTCAGTAAAACGCAATTGTGTATTGAGTTTTACGCATTAAAGAACGGCCAATTGCATTTAAATAATTGTAACTAATTTGTGAAAATTTCTTTTTTTTTTTCGATTTTGCATTCTCTTTCAATCGTGAAATACCCTCGATCTTGATGCGAAAAATACATATTTGCCATTACGATAAATAAAAACTGATAATTAGTAGTTAATTAAATGATGTGCTGAATTATACGCTTAATATTTGCCGTGGCTAAAGTAGCCACAGTATATAATCCGCGCATTGTTGAAATAATTTCCGAAAAATATTTGCAGAATAACGTGCGTGCTGTATTCACATTAAAATATTATATTTCGTCAATTTCATTTTGGCCGTCTTGTTGAATTATATATGTATAAATGTAGCTAGATTAAAATATTCTTTCATAAAAATATCTAAGCATTTTATAAAATGCGGCCACATCCTTAAATCATGATTAAAAATAAAATATTTTTACGCTCTGGCTAATTTTAGTCTTTTTACAAAACGCTAATAAGCCACATTTTATATTCTGGTCCATTTCAGTCATTTTATAAATGACACGTGGTTTTCGTGCAATTTATATTGAGTTTATGCCATTGTCTAATTTATTAATAATTATTTTTATATCATACAGAGATGATTTGGAAAGTGTTACACTAAAAAATACTTTATAAAGATGTATAAGATTTCAAAAGTCAATACAGTTGATAAAAATACATTTTATACAAAACTTGAAGAATTTTACTTAGATACTCATTGTTTTTGAAAATTTTATTCATGTTACTGTTTACAAAATCTTAATCGTAATAAATGTATTAATATTATATCTGAAAACAATTTCAGCCTGAAAACTTTTTCATTTAGAAATATATATTATTTATTAATTTTCTATGAATAAGTGGCTGTTTTACACAAAGATATTTTTTTATAAAAAAATGATTAAAATAAACCAACCAGAATTTAAAACAATGTACAAATCGTTGTACTTGACAATGTAAATTTGTTGGTGTTTTATAAAAAGATTAAAATTTTTAGTCAAACATTTGTAAAACATTTTATTTTTAACCATGATTTGAGAATGTAACCGCGCTTTGTAAAATATCTGGATGCTTTATAAAGAAAGAAATTTGTAATCTTCTGGCTATATTTATTAAGAAAAAAAGAACAATTTTGTGTAGATTGAGCGAATAGCTGCAAAAATTTATATAATCGCATGAGACCATAAGTTTGTTTTGCAGAATTATTATAACGAAGAAAGTTCTCATTTTTTCTGAAAACATTTAAGTATCATTATGACAGAAGTGAAAATAAGATGGATAATGGTTATATTTAATTAATTGATTTTCATACATACATATATTGTTATTCAATTATTCAGAACTTTCAAACATGTTTGTATGCATATAGCTTTTGGAAGTAATCGGTTGATAAATCTCATTATCAACGTCCAGTTACGCTATTGGCGAATTAATTCATTGACTGTTAATAATATTGATTCTACTCTATCAAACAATGCTATATGTATCGACAGATATGGCAATTAATAGCCATTACTTATGGACCGTCATAACTTAGTGGATTTGATAAATTTTTAACATCATTTCTGCATTACGTGGAACCGCGATCAGAGCGATAATCCTATTTTCCGATCAAAATAACACATGTATCGATGTAACTGCGATCGGACGACAGTGGACGACAGTTTCGCTAGAATATAGCCCGTAACAATCTCCGCAACTCTGATGTTTGACTATTCCAACAATCGTCGAGTGTAAAATTTAGCTTGGGCGAAAAGGATTTTCATTGCGATCCGCCATGCTCTCGATACTAGTGACCACTCGAGCACGAATAGAGCGACGGCCATAAGCCCCGGATTAATTGTGTTCAAATATTAGCGTTATAGAAGGCGACGATGAGAAAAGAGAGGAAAGATAGAGAGAGAGAGACGTGGAATCAGGCTGACCCAAATCCCTGCTCAGCCGAGGGCTGAAAACTTGCTGGCGCAGGAAAAGCTTCGCTGGCTGGTTCTCGCGAAGAAATACCGAGAAAATTCAGAAAATCATGCCAGCCATTCGACGGCGATTCGACCGATGGTGGCAGCCTGCGTCGCGACGGACGCGTCGCGTCGCATCGCGTCGCGTCGAGTCGCGTCGACGAGATCGATCGCGAACAGCGTGTTACGCGAACAGCGCCTACGCTACCGTTATTACATACGCGCCGCATGCCATTTTCTCTCAACTTCTCGTTTTCCGCCGACTATGCATCCCGCACGAGGAAACGTAATTTCCTCTGCCGATACAATGAGCCAGCCCACGAAACGATCCGGCATCCCTTACAGATCCACTCTCCTCGCGCGCGCGGACTATGTACGATATTTCCCAACCAGTTAAGACGCGCCCTCGATATTTTTATCTTCTCGTAATATAAAACTGTCGGTCCCGGTCTGTTTCATCGTTCGACGTGTCGGTAATTCCCGCCGTTCGTGCAACGTATCCATCCATCGTTCACATTATGTGAAATCCATTGTGCAGACGATTACATCGTGTATAAATTCCAGAAGGAAATAATAATCGATACAAAAAAGCACTCGGTAGAACAAAAATTTCCCGCACGCGCCCCTACGTGTTATTGTAGGGATATTACAGGACGCTGATGTATGCGGCGTCTATAATAAGTTGCGAGACCCTCCTCACCGCGATGTACTCTCGGTCGCGACGCGGCGTCAATAAATTACACGCCAATGAGTGGGCGCGTTTGTTATCGACGTTTAGAAAAATCATCGGCCCTCGAAAGGCACTCCAGCGAATTCCAATACGGACGACGCTCTGATAGACGAGACGCCTGCCTTCCTATATCGCGACGGGTTATTGGCAGTACAGACATATATATATATATATATATATATATATATATATATATACATACATACATACATATATATGCCTGTTTTACGAGATAGGCGATGCGAGACGGACGCGAGTTTATCGCCTTAATATTAGATACAATGTTATCGTGTCTCGCGTGAGCTTTATATGCTCCATCGCTGAGATTGCCGCTTGCCATGAACGTTTAGGGATCGATCGTTGGTTCTTGACGAGCGTGCCGTTTACCGTCAAATTTAACGTTTCTGTGGATGAAAATGCAAATAAAGCTTCGACAATCATAGATGTCAAAGATGCGTGGAAGAGAGCTTCTGGCCATTCCTCTAAACTGACGTGTGTGATTGTAATGTTAAAGTTTGAATTCAAAGAGACTATCTTAATAGTGTGACGAAGCGATAATTGAGAAAAAATATTTTTCTATGTAAAAATCAAACTAATAGTTTACGCAAAATTTTATTATATTAACAGTTGTATATATATATATATATATATATATATATATATATATATTTCTTACTGTTTACAAATTGTGGTAGAGTTTTTCTTGGTCATTGGAGCATCACATCTGATAACTTTGTTGCTCGCGGCATTTTTCCAGAATCTCTTTCAATTGAGATATGTGGGTTATATATAAACTGAACTTTCTCAGAAGCGTATGGTTGCGAGAAAGAAGAAGTGGAGATAGATACAGGAACAATTCGTAGGTAACGCGGTTGATTCGTTGCAACGTTAGCCAAGTACAGAAAAGAAACTCTCGTCGTACACGTGGAACACGATATATTGGAAAATCGGGACAAGAAAAAGGACAAATAAAAAAAGAATGAAACAACAGAGAAAGGAGGAACAAGGGGGGAGGAGGGAGGAGAGATGCTGTTGCGAATTCTATGAATTCGCACGTACCTACATCTTTCCTTTCGAGCTGCCATATGACAGCAGAAATGTCTGCGCTAAAATCGCGGCGAGATATGTTCCTTTCTTCCTCGAAGAAAAATAGAAAACTAGAGAAAGCCACAGAGATGATCAACCGAAAGAAATTGTCCCAGATGATAGATAAAAGATTTTTACAATCGATATCTAAAGACTTACTTATTTTAATTATATATTATAAATATATAATATCAATTAATATAATAATTATTACATTATCAATTTTTTTTGTATAAAATTAATTAAAATGCTATATCTATTATTTTAAAATACTGATCATTACAAAACTAAAAAAAGGTCCCTTTATTGAATAAAAAAAGAACAATTATTTGACTAAAAATTCATTATTACTTCTACCTTACATTGCACTTCATATGTTTGCATGAAAATTATTCTTTTTGACATAAAATAGAAAATTAATATCAAATTTAATTTTGAAAACTTTTCCCGCACCCTTGGACCGAGAAGAATCGAAAGGCGACGGCTTTATTTCTGCATAATTTCAGCGTGAAACGGTATCGGCGTCACGTTTCTCTTTAATTGTATTTATTTAAAACGTGACGTGGAGATTATACGGCGACGCTATATTCAATGCCAAAATGTTTCCGCAAATATTCCTTCGTTCCAGAGATACGGCTGACCCGGATCCCAAAGGCGTGTCCGCGTCGACACAAGGAGGGACAATTGTGTGCGCTGTACGTTGCATCGTGCGGACGTGAGAATACAGGCAACAGGCATACGAAAGGACGACGCATTCGCAGAATTCGCGGTAACCATTTCCCGCATTCCTCGCGTGCGCTAAGTGATGCGGCGGAAGCGCAACACAATGCAACGGCGGGGCGGATAATCTTCACGCAAATGTGGATAATGGGCTCGCAGCCAAGCCCGAGAACAAAAGAGAGAGAGAGAAAGAGAGAGAGAGAGCGAGAGAGAGAGAGAGAAAGAGAGAAAGCAAACCGCGTGCAGATCCGCGATGCGGTAGAGTTTAGTTTAAACAGTTTTTGTCCGATCTTCGAATAACGAAATAATGGCGATACCCATTATCAGAGTTTCCTGCCTGGGGAGACTCGCGTTGACGATCACGACCATTGACATTTCTCGCGCGTCGTTCCCACAGTTTCGCCGGATGCAGAAGAGGGTAAGAGCAAGAGGGACGGACGATATAGGGACCAGGGCAACGGCTGTGCACCCTGGTGAATTCGCAGTAACTATTTTCCACGTCCGCATACCAGCCGTGCGCGTCCAGGGTGGCGTACCGAGAGAACGCGCGATGCGCGGCCATACGCGGTGCATACGCTACATACGATGCATACGCGAGTATATTTCACATTACCCGCTCGCCGAAAGGACGAGCGAGAGAGTTTCGCAACGACGAGAAACGAGAAACAGGAGTCATATACGTATATATACACATAAGTCACACTTAAATATTCCGGGCACGTTGCCCGTGAAAAAGCGTACCTACGGAAGGTCGGAGATTTTAAATTTTACGAAAAAATGCGCCGTCGCTCTTTCTCATCCCCTCCATTTTTCGACACGAGAAGGAGTAATCCCCAACGGATACGAAGAGCTTGACATTAATGCGATTTTACCGCGTAAGAGAAATTCGCGCGAGAGGCGAGAGTCCACTTCGAAATACGACACACTGTAAAAAAATGTACTTAAGAACTCAGGCATATTTTTGAATTTTCAGATCTGGCTGTCTAAAAGTAATTTCACACAATCTGTCTTGATCATCATAGTCATTTTTCTAAAAGTTTAGAAAAATGTCTGATAATTTAGATATTCTTCTGAAAATTCGGACAATGTGTCTGTAAGAAAATTTTTTATGTACTGTTGAGCACTGTAAAAAAATAATTACAGACAGAGTGTCTGGTTTTTTTACAAACACATTGCCTGAATTTTCAGATATATATTTTTCTGAATTAAAACAAAAAACTGACTGTAATGATTAGGATTATTTGAAATTATACCTTGAAATACTTGTCAGATCTAAAAATTCAAACAAAAATGTATCTGAATTCTTAGTCAATTTCTTACAATATCCAAGATTCGTGCAGCGCTTGCTTCACATTTATCATTGACGTATAGCGAGTTCGCGATCCCATCGTTATGGGAATTTTTTCGCGCGCACGTGTCGATTCGTCTAGCGTAAATCGACATGACAAGCGAGATCCATCTCCGACAGCAGAGGTGAAATCGCACCGCGCAATAGAGTCACCAAAATTTTCGTCACGTAAACCGCAGAAAGAATCACACACACACACACATAGATATATGAGAGTCGTCCTTGTATGTACATCTCGACTTTTTCGGGAAAGAAAAATTTCGCACGTTCGATCCGATTTGGCGATCTGGGATTTTACAAGCGACCGCCGCCGTCTGGAATGTTACATAGCGGTTATTGAGTCGTAATATCCATGGGTCTGCGCATCGAGAATTCAACCGTAACCACTTACCACGTCTACGTAGCATCTCAAGCGTGCAGTATATCGAGGGCACGATCCGACTGCGTATAATGCATACAAGAACGCATACAGGACGGATACATATATATGGTATGCATCGCGCGAGCGCGCGTGCATTTATATGCACGCGGAAGACGGTAAACGAGAAATGGTCAACGATTCCAACGGTACAACCGACTGTAACCGCGTCGCACAAGCAGCGACTACGACGAGTTTTACTGGCAACGATTTGATAGCACTAATTTCATAAGGACGTAAAACAAGAGCGCACCCGTCGTCTCGAGGAGCGCAAATGTTTGCGGAGCGGAAAACGCGCGACATCCGCTGGCAAATGTTTCTGCCTTCTTGCACGTGCTACCGCTCGAAGTTTCTAACGGCACGTTGCTTGCGAGCTCGCTTACGAAGGATATGAAGCGTATTATCCTCGGAATAATGCTATTTTATAACTGCACTCTCTCTCGTTAGGTTGACATTTAGGAAAAATATTGAGATAGTGAAAAGGAGGAAAAAAGGTACTTTTATCAAAAAAGTACAGAATTGAGATAAGAAATACAAATATATATATTTTTGCAAAGGAAATAAATGTGTGTATTTTTTGCGTGAATTATTCTTAAAAAAATTTTACAGTAAGATTAATATAGATACATGTATTATGTATATGCTTAATATTGGAAAAATATTGAGATAATTAAAATATTGAGATAATGAAAATGAACAAAAAAACTACTTTTTTTAAAAAAGTATAGAATTGAGGTAAGAAATATATATATATTTTTATAATGGAAATGAATGTATACTTTTTGTGTAAGTTATTTTTCAAAAAAAGAGCAAAAAAAATATTTTACAGTAAGATTAACATATATATATATTACTTACACAAATATTATATGTATATATATAATATACATAATATAATATTATAATATAATATTATACTACGTATATCCAATATTTATTTTTATATAATTTTTAATACAGAAACATATTGATTGCTTACAGAATATCTCTGTATAATTGTAGAAATACGTTTCTTGGCGAAGCGTAAAAATTAGCTTCGATTAATCGGATAACGAGCTTCGCAAAAAAATGTGATAAAAAATGTGATATCGTATCTCTCTTACTCAGGTATTGTTATAACGAAGAGACATCTAGAAAATATATATCGATTGAAGCGCAATACGTATAGTGTGTGATATACGTTTCTCGAATAATATTTATACCTGATTAATCCAGCCGGCGGCAAATTTATATCTGACAGTTAAGTCTATTATAGCGCAACAGTTACACTGCGTCTTGATCGAAAACACGTACTGTGATTGTATTGTCCTCGGATAACAATATATTGCTGAGCCCAACGGTGAATAGATCCTTAATGCCAGTGAAATTCAATGCCGCGATCATGCAAAAACTCGTTTGTAACTTTTCTTCAGCTTTTATATTATATAAAAGCAATTCTGGTTCGTTTTCACTCTCCAAAAATTCATAGCAAACTGAAATAGCTCTACTAAAATAAAGACTTCACTGTAAACAGCTAATTAACAGAGAATAATTACTGAACCTTTATAATTATATTATGATAATAATAAATAATATTTGTTTAAAAATAAAGATGTAATGTTAATTATTAAACTATTTTTTGCAATTACAAATTAAAACGTTTATTTACCGTTGATTTTATCACTTTCAAGATAGTTTTTTTTACTAAATTAACATATTATATATTTTACATCTTTAAATTTAATATTAATTAATAATTATATTTATATTATATTAATTAATGATTAAATATTATTAATTCTATCTAAAACGTAATAAAAATAAATAAACGATAAATTCTAAAATAAATATACAATCTTTTCTTCATTCAGCAACGAATTAGATAACAATATCTTTTATATAAAATTACTCATTTGCCAATTATTTATCCTGGATATCTCGCACATATCGATGTCACAAAGCTGTGTGTACATTCGATAGTGTCATCCGTCTGATCCCCTGCGTATCCATTGATCGGAACAATTCCTCGACCGATTGGTCAGAATTTTCCCACTAAAATAACTCCAGCAGCTAGCTCTTCTTCGATGCACATCGAATACGCATCGGAAAGATATGCCCGAGGAAAATAGTCACGACATGTTAAACGTGTACCCCCGAGGGTTGCGAAGGCAATTTAACGTACGTGCGATATACGTTCGCATATATTACATACGTATACACCTCGTCGTCGAGATACAGGAAGAGCGAGCGTACATTCCTGGGAAATCCACGTCATCGATATCGATGGACAGAGTTTTACTACGAGCGATATATACCGGCTGCCTCGTCTGCATAGATTACAGAATGCACACGCATTGCGAGAGAATCCGTGCCGATATCCCGAGCGTTGAAATGTTGAATCGCACACGTGTGTGTGTGTGTGTGTGTGTGTGAGGAGCGATAGCGCGTTTCATGTAACACGCCCTCGTGTACACGTGGATTTTTGTCAAGAATAGCGTATATACGTTTATCCAGATCCGTCATCGACGATCGTTTCCGCCGTCAAGCAGCGGAATCTCGACGCCGCGCCAAAATAATCGGGTCTGCTGCTTTTTCGATCTGTTCGAAATTGAGTCGATTGCGCGAGGGTAGCGCGAAAAATGCATCTACACGGCTGTCGAGTTCCATCGAGTGGATTGCACGGTCGACACCGCGCGCTCCCTCTCGTTTCAACGAGCGGCTGAGGTAGGGGTGGGGGGGGAGGGGGAGGAACTTTCAGAAAAATGCGTGTCGTACCAGTGAAAACGCGTATAATTAAAATGCAGCAAAAATTCAAGCGTCCTGAATTTCATTTCGCAGAATCCCTACCGTGATATATATATATATGTCTTAGAGAACATGGCAAACATTCATTTTCTCTCTCTTGTAGATATTTACGTAGGGCATACAATATGTCTTTGTAAAAATTGGCAAAGAGAATTGCGTGAAAAAACGTACATTTTTCGAAATATTAATTATATACCATATATTTTCTTTTTTCATCTTTTCTCTCTCTCTCTCTCTCTCTCTCTCTCTCTCTTTCTCACTACATATATTTTAAAAAAGAAGACATTTAATAATAATTAATACAATAATATTGGCACAATAATATGGTATTTAATGATAACGAGAACTCGCGTAAATTTTAACATAATGGTGATTCGTAACGATAAGTAGATATAATAGTTATATCGCAAATCGCGGATATCGATTTCTAACTCTTGGAGTTTCGTATTTGCGATATGTAAGCCCAGTTACCTCGGATACTTGTACTGATTATCGGAAGTACCGCTACCGATTATTGAACATGGTGACGACAACAAGAGTATACTTGTCTAGCAATAGTAACAATCTGCAAGAAACAAGTAAATTCTATATATAAATTATTAAATCGCTCTGCGAGTCAAATAATTTTTCTCACAATTTCTCAACAATTTTTGGATATGTTAAAATAAGAAATCTAAACAATATACATCAATGTCAGTAATTTGATAAATGAGAGAATACATGAAAATATTGCTCATTGTAATCAATTGTAACGTGCTATTTTTATTGCAACGAAATAGTACATCATTCCATAAGAAATTTTATTTTACTTCTATAAAAAAAAGAAGCGAAAACGAAAATTAGATTTTAAGGAAAATCATCCCTCTTACTGTCATATTTTTTCTTTAAATTGAATCATTTTCAACACTTGTTATTGTGTTACTTTTCTATATATTTACACGCGCAACGTGGAAATATTCGAGTTTATTGTTTTAAATGATCCATCTTGTATTCCCGAGCGGTATTATTTGGCTATATAACCTAAAAATATATTTTGTTTTTTCTTCTTCATGTAAAATTGCACAAAATATTGTAAATAAAAAGACTGGATTTTCTATTGAATTTTTTTCATAAAATTCCTTTATTTTCCAGAATGTGAGGACAAAATATGATTCATATTACTATTTTAATCACTAGCTCGATACGTGTGACAACTAGCTACATTAACTAGCGCGTGGGACATTTAATACAAGTATCTCCGACTATTAAACGTGCTGAAAATCAATGGTGCACGGATGTAAATATGTCACAGCGGTTTCGCGCGCACATTCGATCATCGAGTATATCGATAAATTTCATATCAATCGACCTAATGTATTATCATCGCTTACATCAGAGCATTTCGGGCTTAAACGACCACCCAACCCGACCGCGTTTGCGGTCTAACCCTCTCCCTCTCGAACGAATATGCAAAGCGAAATCCCCGCCGCGAGAGGATGGCGATTCTGTAATGTGAACGCTGCGCCTTGCTTAATTTGCTCATTGATGAGAGCGAGCATTACCCAGGTAACGGAGGTACCGTAAAGTAACAATCGGCACACGGCTGCAGAGTGAGAGATAATGATGAATCGTCTGGCACACCGGGTTACCGCGTATAATTCTCCCGGACCGCGCGATCGTACGTACATATGATGCGCGGATTCGTCGTCCTTCTCTCTCTCTCTCTCTCTCTCTCTCTCTCTCTCTCTCTCTCTCTCTCTCTCTCTCTCTCTCTCTCTCTCTCTCTCTCTCTTTCTCTCTCTCTCTTTCTCTCTCTCTATCTCTCTCTTCCCGAGAAATCCGGATGTAGGATTGCGGCTGTTCCCGATGCTTTGTGAGACACGCCTGCCGTGCCGAACCCAGAGTCGAGAATATAGAGAGAGTAGAGCGTGGCCGATATACATATATCGTCCTACGATCGTCCCAATGTGTCCCGGTGCCAATCTTCGTGCATTAATATCATTCGCCGGCCCATCATTCAATTACATGGCAGAGGGCTCGGTGTACCGTCACGCGCGCATCGGGGCTATATCCGTCCGAAACCATCGAACCTATTGAATATGGATATTATCGGGTACAGGACACTCGTCCGACTTATCGGTTACCAGCGCACCATATGAAATCCCCAAAGATATTTTAGTTCTCTCTCTATCTCTCTATCTATTATCTCTATTTATCTCTCTCTCTTCCTGTGTGTATGTGTGTGTGTGTTTGTTCCTCTCTTTATGTAATATAAATTAGACTAGTCATCAATCTGAACTATCCAAGAAAAATATTACGTAATCCGATTATGCCAAGGAGATATTTACTCCGTATTGTTGTTTTCGACACTTTCTAACCGTACAGGTGGATCAGCGTATTTTCGATAAGTTTATTAATATGTAAAAGTGTTTTAAAAAATCTGAAAAAATTGATATATCTTCTTAGAACCTTCTAAATGGAGGTTCTAGAATAATAAATTTGAAAAATAATTTACTTAAATATATTATTTTATGATTATTCGTTTTTGATAAATTGACGTTGTTAGAAAAATCACCGACAAAAATAACCTACCGGTACGGAATAAGTGTTAATTACTGTAAAAAATTCAAACATACTTTTGTTTGAATTTTCAGATTCGAGTGTTTGAAAGTAATTTCAGACAATCTATCTTAATCATCAAAGTTATTTTTTGAAAATTCTGAAAATGGAGATATTTTTCTGAAAATTCAGACAGTATGTCTGTAAGAAAACTTCAAACACTTTGTCTGTAGTTATTTTTTGCAGTAATAATAACGAAGCAAACATTGTAAAAAAATAACTAGAGAGAGATAAAGTTTCTAAAGTCTCGTTACAGACACACTGTATGAACAAACAAAATTTTTAGAAGAGTGTTTGAATTTTCCAACATTTTTCTGAACTTTGATGATTAAGACAGACTATCTGAAATTACTGTCAGACACCCAGATTTTAAAATTCAGACAAAAATGTATGAATTATTAGATAATTTCTTAGAGTAAATACATAACTCTTTATTTCGATTCTATTCAAATTACACTGAAATTGAAGAACAAACTAAAATAATTACAATTTGCATGCTCTCGTCGAGAATGTTATAAATGATGTCGCGTTTTAAATGCCACGTCCAACGTCTTGTCTCGGTTCGAAGGTAAAAAAAAGAGAGCGAATAGATCTAGATTAATTGCCAATTCGACAGGAAGATTTGGAGATGATCGTTTCTCCTTTCGCTCGACCGCACAAAGAAGCACTATATAAGGAGACATCCTAGCTTCTTTGTAGCTTTTAATTTAATTGCCTTCGATAGTAGACGATTATTTCGTTTATCCACGCGGGTCAATGCGCCCTTCACGGGTCGTGCACCATTGGCTCTCAATTGGCGGAAAAATCTGGAAATTTCTCGAGAAGAAATTACACGCGGCACTGCATTATGCAAGAATCGCCGGGTATGCTCTGCATAGAAACGCTAGAAACGAGAGAGAATGGGAAGGATTTTACGAGAGCCTCGGGTTTTTCTCGGGAAGCAGTTTCGCCTTCTTTTCACCAGCATCGTCTTTGAAACGTAAACGTTGTGTGAGCTCACGAAAGAGCTCACACAATGAGCGTATACATGTACATATATGTGTAGGCGCATTTCGTGTATAATAAAGACGCGACGATCAACGTCCACGCACGTTTACGATGTAAGTTGACGTTTTTCCGAAATGGCGCTCATGATACTAAACGAGATGTACCCTTCCATCCTTCCTTCAACGATCGGAGAAACTTGAAAAAAAATTTTCCAACAAACATATATAGTACCGATATCCCACGGGCATCTAGTACTTTACTCTTTTGCTCTGCACGATGATCGCATGAGCAAGGAGTATATGTACATAGGAAAAAGAGTGGTTGCCCCTTCGAACCAGTGGCATAAACATTTCGTTTTATTTCACTCTCATCGAAGCGTACCTCGGGTGTAAAGCTCCTTGATACGTACTACGTGAGTTGGATACACTCGTATGGCGTGGCGGGAAATTGGGGTAAAGCAGTATAAAGCGCGATATTCCTTTTCCCTTCGTTCTGTGTTTCAAGCTTTTATCTCGGTAGTTACGCCCAAAAACATTTTTCCTACTACAGACTGACGATTGAATTAAAGGAGGCAACGCGGACGCAACTCGCAAAATACTCACCGTTCGTTTCGTTGCGGGGGTTAAGGTCGTGGCCGCGTCACGTGCGCGTCATGTTGATCGTAGAATCAAAGTTATGCTCGGCACCGGCAACTCGTTGTAAAATTTATGACATTTGCAGCGGGTCAACGATTTACGGACATTTATTGTTCCGCACATGAAATTGGAATATTTTCCGTTCCTATCTGTCTGTCGCATATAAATTTGCTAAAATATTGCTTGGTTCGGCGATTGCTAAAATGAAAAACTTAATGAGAAAAATTTGAAAAAAACACCTATTCGTAGCAGTTATCGTACCGCAGAAAAATAGCTTCAAATTTATAGTATACTCTAAAAACTGACTATAAAATCACTTTATTATTATTTTTTTTTTACAGCAAAGTAGTTTTTTCAAAAACCTATAAATATATATATATATATATATATATATATATATATATATATATATCATGAACCAATAAAAATTGTTTGATGTCTCCATTTGAAAAGAAATAGATTTTTTCAAAATTATTGTAATTTGTTCCTCAATTTTAGTGTAATTTAGATAGAATCGAAATAAAGAGTTATGTATTCACTATAAGAAATTACCTAACAATTCAGACACATTTTTGTCTGAATTTTCAAATCTGGGTGTATGACAGTAATTTCAAACAATCTGTCTTAATCATCAAAGTCAAGTGCTGAAAGTTTAGAAAAATGTCGGAAAAATTCAAACAAAATTCTGAATTTGCAATCGCACGATTTGCTGATGAAACGACTATTATCAGTGACGCAGTTAATTC
Organism: Anoplolepis gracilipes; assembly: GCF_047496725.1. Classification (NCBI taxonomy): domain Eukaryota; kingdom Metazoa; phylum Arthropoda; class Insecta; order Hymenoptera; family Formicidae; genus Anoplolepis; species Anoplolepis gracilipes. The sequence goes on along the minus strand of NC_132971.1, from coordinate 12,175,519 downwards.
TGCGTATGGTACATCGAACGCGTTGGCAAAAATCGAAAATGTAAAGCCATCCTGTGCTGTTTTAAGATACCGCCAGCTCAAAGATTTCCCGCGCTTCTTACCACTTAAAGAAGCCGGTCGTCTCAATCACCATTGACTATAGAATGTCGGTTCTTCCAAAAGCCACGGTATACGTGGCCGGTAACCATCCAGGCTGGTCCGATTACGAGCTAACCGCTCTTTTTCGAGGGGGAAAGCACTTCGCGAAAAAGCCGAACTTAAATTTCTGTCTGACCATTCGAGCGAGTCGCGCGGGCGAAGCGCTCGGCCGGAATCGTCCAAATAAAAGTTCCTCGCTGGTCTTTTCGCGTGGCTCACAGAGAGCCGGCGACGTATATATACATATATATACATATCCGCCGAAGCGGATGGCCATTCCGGCTACTGGTGGCGGCGGCGACGGCGGCGAGCGAAGGAGAAACTGTACGGACGAACAAAAAGTGGAGAGACCTTACGAAAGAGAGGAGCTCTCCCGGATTAAAGAAGCCGAGTTACGGGACCGCGTCCGGTCAGTTTCTCGCTCGGGCGATTATACTTTCGCGCCGATAATATATCAGCCGATAATGGCTTCGGATCTCTCGAACCTGGGCCAAATAGAAGAGCCCTTTCAAAAGTTCCTGAACGGCGCGTCTCTCCCTCTCTTTCCCTATCCCTCTCTCTCCCTCTCTCTCTCTCTCTCTCTCTCTCTCTCTCTCTCTTTCTCTTTCTCTATGCCAATTTTTCTTCTTTTAGTTTATTGAAAAACTTGTGCCTAATTTTTTAGAATAGACCATAACTATTATTAAAGTATGATTCGCCATATGTTAAATTTATGTTCCTAATTGCTTTTCGAATTCTCATAACTCAAGTAGAAAATTATATATCTCAAAGTTAGTGGCTTATACAGGGTGAGGAAAAAGTATGGAAACCCTGAAAAATTTCGAAAAATATAAGTTTTATAGAAAAAGAATCTAAGGCAAGCTCTCGAGGAAGGGATACGACCATCTAAGGCAAATCTATTCATTTTTTTACTTATTTCATATTTTATATTAAAAAATATCATGACAAACTTTAAAATATTTCAGAAAATTCTTAACCAAAAAAAGTTTTGTTATAGTGTTTTGGAAAGCTCTCGAGGTAAGCTCTAAGAATATGTAATTAAAAATATGTTCTATTTAAAAAATTGAAGGTGACCTTCGAGCGACTATTCAAGATCAAATTAATGACACCATCTTATGTCTCTCCTGAAACCATACAACTTTTGTCTGAAACATTTTTCTATAAAACTTATATTTCTCAGAGTTTCTATATTTTCTTTTCACCCTGTATAAATTTCTCTTCATCATTAAATCTATTTCGTTAATTTTTTTCAATATATTTTCGAAAACCTGTAGAATTTATTTCAAGTGATATAAAATATTGTGCATTTAATTCCGTCATTTTCCTGCGTAACTTTCGATTGTATTTTATCATAGCAATTAAAGGTAATTATGATGACTTGTCGCGTTTAAATTCTGCTAGCCAGAACTAATCTATAAAATATCTTGCCTCATTAACGATGCTATGAAATATTGATATATTATTCACTATTTATCGCATTTAATCGTATTCGTTGCATGTATACGTTTTTTCGCTCGATTTTCATCGTTTTCACTGTATCATTCATTCATTGATGCTTATGAGATGAGCATTCGCATCAATGCAAGCGTGATGATTTTGCTGCCAACCAGCTAATGTGAGACCAGAAAATAATAATTATTCGATAATACATTCAGAGAATGCAATATTAAATGTGAATTTATCCTTCCATATCTTTCACAAAACCTAAAATCCATTTCCACCCGCTAATTTATTGCTTTCGTTAATAGACATTCTATAAATTTACGCGAAAAAATTATATCACTCCGTCGCATAAAATTATGCGTCTGAACGCTGATTGACAAATCTGCAAAATTTTCAATGTGTTTATCAAAATTTACTCTAACGTGTTAAATTTTTTTTTTTCAAAGTAAAGTCAATTTTTGTATTTTATATATACGTTTTTTTATATACACATAACGTTTGTATGTAATATTTTGTATAGAATATACTACTTATTAGAGTTTAGGTTTGAATTTTGAAATGTAATATCATGCCGTTGTTAAATCTTTGTGAAATGAGTAATATTGCTATATGTTATTTATAAAATTAATTATTCGTAAAATTAGCTTTTAATCTGACATTCTCAAACGCGTGTCGCATTTTACGTTACAGAGAGAGAGAGAGAGAGAGAAGCAATCTTCCCAAATCGAAATAAATAACATCATAAATTAATAGCATAACTTTCTGGCATAAAAACATACGTCAGGAAAGGGCAATATATATTCGCTTTGCCTCGCAAAATTTCCCCTCTAACGGTGCGAAACATTTTGCCTGCCATCGCATCAGATGAAAGAACCCTTTGACGATAACGTAATTATAAATTATACCCGTGAATTACCTCTTTTTTTTCCCCCGACAAAATTGCAAAACCGCAGTTTGTCTGGCTCACCTGCTGCATTATACCGGTAGTAAGAACGGAGGAGAAGGATTTCGTTGAGCCTCGAATAACGAGACCAAGTTTTTTCCCCGTCACCAGGGCCCTTCTCCTGTCGCCTTTATTGTCTCCCTTCGCTCCCTTGTGTACCCCGAGAGGCGGCCGCTGTTTCTCGAGGACATTTGTAGCTGACTACAAAGTCAATTCCTTGTAATGCCCTGCCAACGAATGCAATTCGAATGTCCGTCCCTTAAGGCGGATCGCGGGCGAATGTAACGTACAGTTGTAAAACGGGATATTACGCGTCCAGTTCCTTCTTTACGACAATTTACGACCATCGGTTCGTGGAAAAACGAACGAGTATAATATTGAAATCATTAGTAACATTAAGTTTCCTCGTTTTTCCACCAGTGTGCGATTTTAATGAGTCATAACCGACGTCATATACATATAATATAAGCAATAATATTGATAATGTTTTATATTATATACGATTTTAAAGGTGTTAACTCCAGCTATCATTTGCATATAGCATTAATGTATTCGTATTGATTAACTGCTGCATTTATTTATTAAAACTGAGCGTTAATTAAAGTATATAATTGCATCATATTATGTTATACAAGTTTAGAGAAAATATAAATATTTCTGATGCTATCTGTAGCATTTGCAAAGCTTATAGAGATATTGCAGTGACTAATAAAATAGTTAGAGCGTTTTAGACGCGATAATTTTAACTTAAAAGGTAAAATTAATTATTCGTAAAATTAGCATTTAATCTGACATTCTTAAACGCATGTCGCATTTTATGTTACAGAGAGAGAGTCATGGAAGCAATCTTCTTAAATCGAAATGCTTGCCATCACATCAAATGAAAGAAGTAGGTAAACTACGTTGTCGATGCCCAATAGAAGTTAATGATAATTAATTATCAATTTAATTAATTCGGACTCTAGAATTTTTACTGAAGAAATCGTGTACAAACATTACATATGGAAGTATATTTAATGAAATGTAAACTACACTTTAAAGTTTGATATTTGGATACCGCATACTTTTATAGAAAAAAACAAATTAGATGTATCTCCATAGCTAATTCTTTGCTTGGACAATTAAGGACTCATTTTTGAATCAATTGGTAACAGCCGTTGAAAAATAGATCACACATGTACAATAATACACAAAATAAATATTTACATCTTTTAAGAATTTCAAAAGCCACATTTGTACCTTTTTTGACAAGAAATTAGCAATTTTTTACAATAAAAGTATATGAATCCTGTTAGAACGTTGGTGAAGAATAATAAGCAATGACGTAGATTATTTGATTAATAAATGATTTCCATTAAGTCTATTGTAATAAGTTAAATTAACGCAAAAATTGAACTAGACTAACTTTTTGACTGATCCAATACTTGCTCGCTGACCAGCTTACTTCTGTTTCGGAAAATTTAAAAAAATTTTACTTGTTCTTATGGACAGATCAGTAAGAACAGAGCTGTACGTTGTTGTTGTCAAAGTTATCTCTTCGTCTATGGTCTGTGGAAAATCCATTTGTAATCGTCAGGAGGAACGAAACCGCGTGGCGGAAGAGCAACTGGGGGAATGGCGCGGCTCGGTGATACGTCTTCATCGATTCGAATCATTGACCCCTGGGTTTCCGTTTCTCCTACGAGGGTATTATACGCGGGAGGGATTACTATCGGAGAGCGAAAGAGAAGAGAGCCGAAGTCAGGAGGGAAACGGTGTGGAGCCGCGCCTTCGAGATACATGCATTTATTCAACGCGGGCCGAGCAATCTCGCTCGGCGGGAAAAGTGCTACGAGAAATGGATGGGCCAATTTTCTATTTCGCGGCGCCCCCAGGCCACGCACCACGTCGGGATATCCTTATATTATGCATATACACACATATATTTGCGGCACGTACGACTCTCGCGAACGCGATAGCGTGAACGCGCACGCAAAAGTTTCCATCGAGCCGAGTGTTCCGAGGATGTCGCAAGATCCTTGGAGCGTGTCGGGAGCGGAAGAAGAGCGAGTCGGAAATCATGCGTTGTGATAGGTACTAGTACATGAGAAAGTCCTTTATTTGAACGTGATAAAATATATACGTCGCGTAGCCAGATTACAAAATCCATCTTTTTATCAAATATCTAGGCACTTTATAAAGTGTCACATTTTCAAATTTTGGTTAAAAGTAAAATGTTTTGCAATTTGACCAAGAATTTTAGTATTTTTATAAAATATTAAACATAATTTGTACGTTTTAGATTCTGGATGATTCATTTCAGTCGTTTTATGAACTGTCTTTGTAGAACAATCATTTGTTTACACAGAAAAAAGTAAGTGTCAAATCAAAACTTATACACTCATATAAATGCGTTCATTTTATATACACGCAACAAATTACAATCTTTTTAGAAGAATTTCAAAATCTTAAATTTTAACAATATTATAATCTTATTTCAATATAATTTCACTGTAATTGTTATCTCAAGAATAAAATAATTATTTTGCCTGTAAAAAAATTATAATCTTCGATTTAAACATGTGTTATTTTCTATCACACATTTTTTCCTTTCCATTCAAGAAAATTATTCTTAAATAACAAGAGTATATTTTTCTTGGTTAAACTGTACAAAATGTCTTCATTCAAACAATTTTCTTTGTTTAACGCAATATAATCTCATTTCAAGATTTACATTTTGAAACTAAAGATAAAATATTGTCAAAATAAGAATATTCTTTTTTCTGTGTGTAGAAAATTAACAAGTAATTATATATATTTTTAAATTTTCTGGCTTGTATGAATACATTGATTATGATTAAGGTTTTATAAAAATAACATAAATAAAATTCTTAAAAACAATGAGTAAAATCCTTCAAGTTCTGCATAAAACATTCTTATCAACAACATTGTCTTTTGGAATCTCATCACATCATTTTAATAAAGTATTATATTTAACTTGATATTTCCTAAATAATCTTTGTGATACAAAAACAATTATTAATAAATAGCACAGTTATGCAATGTAAGCACTGCACAAAAAATGACTGAAATAAATCAGCCAGAATCTAAAACAAATCTAAGACGTATCGTTGTAAAAATCGTTGCATTTGAAAATATGACAGGTTTCTTGTTAACGTTTTACAAATATTAAATATTCTTTTTAAAAATATTAAAATTCTTTTTAAAATTATTTTTAAAAATATTAAAATTCTTAGCCAATTGTCAAACATTTAATTTTAACCATGATTTAAAAATGTGGTCGCTTTATAAAATGTCTAGATATTTTATAAAAAGACAGATTTGTAATCTCTCTTTCTGGTTACAATGTATATGTATAACTTACTCCTGTGGAGTGTATATTATGAGCGCGAGCATCTCTTTCAAGAATCTCGGTTCTTTTACAAGATAGACAAACGATTTCGTGCGTCGACGAAAAAATATGCACATTTCCCGCAGGATCAAAGAGTTACGTATTGGTGTCCTAACTTTAATGCGCACCGATAATTTCGGATACTTTGCTAGCTTGCAGCCAGCGAAGGCGAATTTCGAAGGGATTGGTCGTTTAACTTACAGCACGTAAACCCGGCTTGATAACGGAAGCGTTTACTAACTGACCCGGTCATCGGAAGTCTGCCGTGTCGGCGCCAGGAACATTGCCAGCGCGAGTAAATTGTTACTTCATCGTCGGTAGAATTAAACCCCGGCAGTTTATAAACTCGAACGATATATCGAGGGCTGAACTTTCATTATTATCATTATTATGTGTGTGTGTGTGTGTGTGTGTGTGTAGTATTTTTTTATATCAATTTTTGAATAATTTTTTTCAAATTAATATAATTCTTGCTAAACGCGTTATTGTACTGTACACACAAATGCCTCAATATAATCTTCTGAAAAGAATTTTCTTACAAATATCAACGATTGATCGGAGAAAAGTAATTTCAAGTAACACTAAGAGCTGTGCAAATTAATTCCAGTTCACTAATATATTTTATAATACATCAGTCTGTCCAATGGCTGTGCACAATATTAAACTTTAATAGTTACGGAATAAATGTCATACCGCCATCAAGCCGGCTAGCTACTGAACTTTATTTACTTTGCCTCTCGATCCTCGTAGCTCCATTTTACGAGCCATTCAGCTGTAATGTCCGTTAATTTCTGTTCCCCGCGCGGTCAAACAATTTCTCGCTTATGGTATTAATTATTTTCAACAAAGTTGCCTCGCAATTTTCAAATGTCTTGCGTTACGACCTGGCTATCAATATTTGTTTATCAATTTTATAACAAACAAAATAATACATGTACAGCGTGACGGTGAATGTAAAAGTATTTTCAATCCATTGTACACTATACAGAAAATAAAATACATTTATTAATGTTTTCTATTTTTTTAATAAATAAAATAGTAAACCACATTTGATTGAAATAATTGAAACTATATATAGTATATGATCGATTTTTTTTTTTTTTTCGTAAATTAATCGCGCTTTTGTAAACTAATCGTGTTTTTCTGGGAACGTAAAATACTACTATAGCCGTTGGCACGATAGTTTTTTGTACATTCGATAATAGTACTTGGGTCGCTTTTACCTTATCGATTTCAAACCCAAATACGAAAACACAACTGGATATCAAAGTACATACATCCATTGAAATTGCATCAATACAGAATTAAATCCTTGACAATGGGGCGCGGCTAGCTTTACGAACGATTGAACAATAGCCCCAGTTATCGCAAATTTGCATTGTTACATTCAAAAGCTTGCGTTTGGCCATATACTTAATTGTATTAATTATTATTTTATTTGTGCACGCATTGTGTAAAAATGCGATTATTGTTGGTAAAAAAGCGCGTCAACAATTTCACTTGACTCTTGCACAAACGAATAGAGGGTACATTGTATCACGCCGTACGTCTCTGATTTTCTCGATTAAAATACCTGACACCATTATTTTCAATGGCAGTCCAATCGTTCGGCTACGTTTTATCAGCTTTCAACGGCATACCCGCGCACTGACGTTAAATATCAAAGTAAACAGACCGCTGTATCAATCGAAAATTAAATCCTTTGTTACGCACCGTGAATCATTATACGTACAATCGAATGACAGACGCGACAGGCAGTATTATCGGCCGGTCTTATCGAATCCCGTAACACAATAATATACAATACAAACACTCCATATACAACGCGACACGTGTTAATCCACAATTGCGGCTAATTTACAGATAAACTATTTCGTTAATTCTACTCTTTTGAAATATCAAATACCCTTCAGGCCACGTTGCATAAAACGCAACAAGTATTTCTCAATATAATAATTATTACGTAAATGTAAAATTATTACAGGTGAAATGTTTCGCTGACAATCGATTATATAGACAATAAGTGAATTGAACGATATTACGTCAATGCGTGCCTCACATTCTTTACAAAAATTGCACGTGTAAATTTCTCTTTGAAAGCCAGACGCTTGCCCTGAGGTTATGTGAAAGTCGCGCATACAAAAGGAATTCTTTCGCTTTGTGAGACCTAGTTTGTCGAAATAGTGCTCTTGCGTGAAATCCATTAATCTCGCAACGAATATTGAAAAAAACGCTTTTACTATCTATCAGCATGTTTTTTAAAATGATTATATCTTGAACATTACATTTACATTGTGCATTAAAGTGCATCATTGGCATTTGTTTAACATGGCCTGCTTATCTCGTTATAAAGTTCCTATTTAATAAAATAATAATAAGTAATAAAATCACCTTTTCACAAATCTGGATTAAGTAATATCAGTTTGGTTATATGAATTTTATTATTAAAAAAAATTAAAATAGTTTGGCAATTGTTTAATACACCTAATTAAAGCCATTCCATAAATGAGTTTCTCTCTCTCTCTCTCTCTCTCTCTCTATATATATATATATATATATATATATATATATATACAAAATTTCCTGAGGTATTTTAAAGTTTATCATGATACTTTTTAATATAAAATATGAAATAAATGAAAAAAATGAATAGAGCTTGCCTATAGATGGCCAGATCTTTCCTCGACTTTGCCTTTAGATTCTTTTTCTATAAAGCTGATATTTTTTGAAATTTTTCAAGGCTTCCATACTTTTTCTTCATCCTCTATATGTATATATATAAATATACAAATTGTTTATGAATATAAATCATCTATGAATAACGTTATATTTTTAAAAAGACTATTTTGATTCGATCACGAATAGATTCGAAAAATTATTGTAGCTCGCAAATTTTTCTTTCATTTTTCCCCGAAAGTTGTATAAAAGAGATCTCTCGCTTTTCGAGTCTCGTTTTGTCGAAAAAGCACTCTCTCGAGCAAAATCCATTAATTTCACTGGAGGATATATCGAAAAAAACACAGCGATCTACCGCGTACTTTACTTCCAACTAACTCGGACCGATTCCCGCTATCGGTGTGCCGTTCGATTTCAAAGTAAACACGCCATTAAAATCGCATCAATCGAAAATTGAATCCTTGACTGTGGCGCGTGGACTGTTTTACATTCAGTCAAACAATGGGCACCGCCACTACGCTCGGTGTGTGCACACGCCGTATGTAAACAAGGATGGAAATATGACGGAGATACCGCGGATGGCGGTCATGGCGGGAATGGCAGACGCGGGGAAGAGAGGATCCGGCCCGGCAGGAGCGCAAGAGTCGGTATAAAGCGAATTTCGATCGATACTAACCGAGTTTTCGAGAGGCACATCCTTTCCAGCTACTGGTACTAGCTGGAAAAATTCACGTTTTTGACGCTCCTGCCACGCTATCATAAAAATAATCGGCCGATCGTGATAGTGACTCGCGCGCCACAAAACTACCATCCGCAAACTGGTCTCCTACGTATTCAAATAATAGAAACGTGCCGTGGAAAACACAGTGTGTCGGCTCGCGCAAATGTTCGGCTCGCGAGCACTTGGCACTTGGCCGGCGCGGCGGAGAGAATAACGTTGAAAATTTGTCTCCTCTATTCTACTTTTTAAACGATTTCGAATTGCGTTCGCGGAATGTCCTGTACCCATTCGACGATCCGGTACGGCAATGTAACTGCATTGCGTCGCAGTAACTTGAAATCTGTTCGGCGATTGTGTCGATCGCCGGCGTAACGCGATCAAGAATTTATGCGCAAACATTCCGCAAAATGTTGGCGAGTAGGCGAGAAAAATACATAATGTTTGGTAACTGACGGGAAAACCGAGACACCGGTGGTTATTACATTATAGAACAAATATAAACGAAATGTATAATAAAAAGTTTTTTATAAAAAATGTTTTGGCCTACGCCTTCATATTATATATAAAGAATCCTGTAATTGGTGAAAAAGCTGCTAATGGCAAATTCTTGAGATCATTTGGAGTCGATTTTTCTTCAGCGAAAATATCGAGGGACGTCATCATTTTTTGCAAGTTTCTAATTTTTGTCATTGTATATTTTTGTAATTAAGCTTTAAATTAAATTCTATTTGAGTAAATTCTATCTGAAATTAACTGAACAATAGTTTTCGTAATTTTTTAATAATTCCAAAAAGTTTAGTTTGTGAAAAGCGTTTTTTTTTCAATCGCTTATAACTCAGAAATTATCGATGACATTTTCGCCGAGGAAAAATTGTCTCCAAATGATTTTAAGAATCTGCCATTTTTCAACCAAGTTTTTCACCAATTACAGGACACCCTTTACATATACATATAATTAAAATCTTAAAAATAATTTGTCAAAGGTCATTGGGACTAAATTTTCACTGTAAGAAGTTACCTAAAAATTTATACACATTTTTGTCTGAATTTTTAAATCTGGGTGTTTAAAATAATTTCAAACAATCTTAGACAGTTTTAATCATTAGAGTCATTTCTCTCGAAGTTCAGAAAAATGTCTGAGAATTCAAACACTCTTCTGAAAATTCCGTCTGAAGTTTCAGACAGAGTGTTTGTAACAAAAACTTCAGACAGTTGTCTGCAATTTTTTTTACACAGTGTCTTTTCCTAAAAATATTATTTTTACAATATTTTAAAATTGCATTTCTCAAGAAGCAAAAGAGAGGGTGTATTACTTAGGAATGTGTTCTTTATAATAAATGTCAAAATAAAAATAATTCATGAGGTTTAAGTTAATGTCAACATTACCAATGTTTTACAAATTTTTTTTGAGAAAATTAAATTCAAAGATTAAAAGATTATTACTTAAATTTGTTTTTTCTTTTTAGAATTTCTAAACTTATTTGTTCAAACATAGTCTCTATCATTCTGCTGTCATTGTATACCATCAGGCTATAAGATACTATGTACATCTGGAGTATGTACGTTGAATCTCGAGTATGTATATACGACAAGATACATTGTATATACAACGATGCTATTAATTGACGTAACTTACGCTTATAAGATATCACGAGTTCTAGGATATTATGAAGTAGCATGATTTAATGCTTGAAGTAGAGCACGAACGAGTTACCTCTTGCTGTGCTCTTGCCATGCCGACGCAGGGGAGGGCCAAGAAAGGGGGAGGTCGAGCAAGAAGGAGGAAGAGGAGATACCGGAGCGTGCGGGAGCGAATGGTGCTAAATGAGAGTAATTATGAGACAAGTTTTAACTGCGCCGTTGGTGGACAATGCGTTATCCTTCATTGCACCTCGCTATCTTTCCCTTTTAAATAACCGCGCGAGAGTAGCCTGACGCGACGCTAAAAGAAAGACCGAAAAAGGCAGGCAACAAAGAGAAGGCTCTGCATCGGCCGTCCTCTCCCGTTCCCTCTTTTTCGTCAAGTTTTTCTTCGAAGGAAAATGCACGCCGCTGGTAATCGAGGTGCACCCCAACAAGTAAGAGGAAAAGAATTCTTAACGAACGAATGTTGCGCGCTTAATTACTGCAGCCTGGTGCTCATAGTCGTAATTATAACTATTGTAATAACGTTCCTTAAAGCGCTCTTTTAAAACTCACAATAGCTCAGTTTGCTCGCCGCTATAACGTTACAAAGGTAAAAAAAAAAAAAAGGGAAACAAAAAAAAAATGTCGGAATATATGCACAGTTATGCACTCGTTCTTATCAACGTTTCTCTTTCGTGAAAACAAGAAGACGGATCGTACGGACAAATTAATTGCTCTGGCTCGCTGAAGATATTACAGAAATAAGCTAAATAAATGTTAACAGAATATTCTCTTATATTCCAATCCAAGCTCGTTCACCGTTATGATATTACAGGTATATACTACGAATCTTCCCCGTAATCCCTATTTATGTGTAAGGTGCGTCTCTTTATTTCTCGGAAGAAATCTAAAGTAAATGTTTCAAATGTAATAAATAAGGATTCAGGATAACAAATGGCTTCGTGAAAACTTTTATCGTGGTAAACTGATAAATCCACAGTATTCCAAAATAACTGAAAAAGGGAGCACTTACGGATCTATGGTCGTACGAAAGATTCCCGTCCCTTTGGTATGCAAAAACGCGAGCTTGAAATTTCGTCGGACCTTTTAAAGGTTTATTGTACATAACAACTCGCGAATATTTACATTTCCATATAATTCTCGTATCGCGTAATGTTAGGAGGATACTTTATTCAATTTAAAAAGCAACAAATACTCTGCCGTCTGTCGTATACTTTTATCGAAACTACTTTCTGCTCTCTTGTAAAGTGCACGACTATCGTTCTTCCGTCATTTCCGCCGAATTATTTCTCGCCAACGTGATGCAATATCCGAATAGAAATGATGAAAATTTCAGAGTTACTTTGAGCGTCAGATTTCGTCGGATTACTCGACGGATTCGTCGCGAAAAGGGGTTGCGAAGCGTGGACTCGACGGAATGCCGACGACTCGAGGGAAGAACCGAGGGAGGACAGTAAGTAGGAAAGAGAGGCGGAGAAATGTCAATTTATTCTGGCTTTGTTTACGAGCAATGCCTCAGGACGAGGGGGAGTTGACTGCGACTGCGAAACAAGGGCACAAAGGGTGACTCGACCAGCCGGTGGGTGGGCGAGAGCCCGTTAATCCGAGCAAAAGACCGGTCGACTACTCGTCGCCCGTCTTTTTGATGGAAGGTTGGTTGGCATTAAGTTACATCGGGTATTCGCGTGTCTCGAAGCGAGACTCAGTCAATGACGGAATGTATATATATATATACACACACACACACACACACACAAATGTATGAAATATATAGATCGGTGTCAATGGTTGTTCATGCGTATGTCTTCGTTAACAAAAATTTTATAATATTTTATAATAATAATAATAAGAATAAATCTTTTAATAATCTTAGAATAATAATAAATCTTTCAATAATGTATTTTCACTAATAAGACAAACATAATGATGTTTGACATTTTTTTTCGTGTAAATGTGATATCTGTAAGTTAAACTAATTCTCTTAAAAATATACTGTTCAACAGTCCATCAGATACTACAGCATGTATGCCGTTTATTGAAAAATCCACTCTCGTGATAATATATATAGGGAGCACACAGGGACGGCTATAAATGATTGATGCCAGGACAGATAAATAAATACTTCCTCGTATGAAGAATTGAAAGTTTGATGTTAGCTAAGCCATTCGTTGATTAACAACGATCAGAGGAGACACATTTTAGAAATTGCATCAAAGTTCTCTTACTCGCTGTTGGTTTTACGTAACCGCTCGCGCGCACCGTTTATTTAATGTCCCATGTCAAACATTTAACATTCTCGTGTCCATCGGTCCGCGTGCAACGACGGGAAGAACATTATCGTTATTTCTGCGAAACCTTTCACATATTTTATTGTGTATTTTAAACGAATTGATTGCAAAAATTTTTAAACAATTTACATAACGAACAAATGGATAAATTTTTAACTTGATGATATTTGAAACTTTTATGTATTTTTGCCTCTCTTTCTTTCGTATTATAAATTAACAATTTTTGAACTGTTTTAAATAATCATATTTTACGTAAATAACTCAGAAATAATTCAAGCTTGTAGTGTCTTGTATTTTTATCGGCAGATTTAAATTGATACACATATCTTTTTATCAACGAAAAAATAATATTTAGGTAAATCATCAGAATATTTTTGATACAATTTTTTCAAGTGTATATGTTTCAACTTATAAATATTTGTACATTTTAATGGGCAGGGTAAAAATAATCAATAACGAGCAAATAAAGAAATCATCGAAACGCGCAGGATGTTACCAGAATTATTTTGACAAGCGTGCACGAATATAAGCGCCGAAATTGATATTAGGATTTAAATGTCGATCTTCCGAAAAATCGTTCACTATTTATTGCCGTTAAAGGCTAAATCCGGTTAGGTTAACGCCCGCGCTAATAAATCACACGGTAATGGATAATCAAGCTTGCTCTCGCCACGACGAAACAAAAAGCGAGTCCGCTCTGCCCGATCGTAAGGCGCTGAAAGTCGCGATAAGGGAAATTAAACTCGAAGTAGTTTGGAAGATTAGCTGAGCTGCAGCAGCGTGGAATTCACTAAACTTTTCTACGCCCGCCCCCTCCCATTCCCTTTGCACTCCCCCCCCTCTCGTACTTTACCTACCCCTCCCTCATCGTCGATCCGCATTAGGGTGACGGGCGAGTGGCGGTAAAAACGCGCGACGGAAAAATGTTGACGGAAGATCGTTCGCCCCCGTCGTTTTCGAGGGTAAAGAGGGTTAGAAAACTTTCCATCGGCAGCTTTTTCGAAACTCGCTGAAGTCAGTACAGTGGATGTCGCGATGCGACGTGTGAACCGGAGGGGCATAGGGAAAAAAAAAAAAAAAAAAATCTAAAAAAAATCAACCGAATCCGCTGGAACTATCGGGAAAGGTTGTTGGATGTATTTACGGTATAAAACGAAACGATACGAGCTTTCTCAACGCCCGCCGGTTGGTTCGCCTCAACTCGGTAATTTAATTTCAATCCAGATTTGCGATCACCAAGAGAAATCTTCATTTCCCCGTGAAACAATCGATTTAGCGGTTAAGGGAGTTTCGAAACAGAATTCTTTGTGATTATAAACAATTGCCAAAGATGCTTTTTACGTATATATTGCAGAGTGAGTTCAATTTAAATAATTATTATAGTGTGAATATATACATATGTGTATCCAATAAAACATATTTTTACGGTAAAAGATATTTTTGATGTTTATAAAAAATAAAATAACTGAAAATTCTCCTAATCAATCGCTGTGAAAAATAATTGCAAAGTCTAAAGTTTTCTTACGGATACGCTGTCTAAAGTTTCATTTTTCTTAACTTTCAGAAAAATAACTCTGATTATTAAGACAGATTCTTTGAAATTACTTTTACTCAAATCTGAAAATTAGATTTACCAAGTAGTTAGTATTATAATTAAACTGTTTATTTATATGTTATTATATACGTCATATATAAATAAAACTGATTTTGTAAATAATAACAATTATACGTTTTTAGTATAAAAATGTTATATTTATTGATGGTTTTAAGGACTTTACATATATAAGAGAAATACATCCAAAGATAGTTATAAAGACTTATAACTATTAATAAATTCAGAAAAAAATGTGTCTGAATTCTTAAGTAATTTCTCACAATGATAGAAATGACGAATAGCCAACGCGTTACGAATCTATAACGATTCGAATAAATCGCAGAATTAGAAATGAGGATGCGCATTAATCGTTGTATCTGATAAATATTCGATTCACCTTACATCTACGAAACTTACATTCGCATTTTCGTATGCGTACAGCTTCGCGAAAAAATCTGAAATGCACGGTAAGTTTAGCCTTTGGATTCATATTACCCTCGCCTCGGTGGTCGATGTATGTCCATGGCCTCCCGCGCATTCAGGTCTTCTCGGACCCTCGCTTCTTGAATAAGTCAAATACTCATGAATAAGTGGAGAAAGAGGTAGAGGCGCGCCCTCGAGCCCCGGCTCTAAAAATGTTATTTACCGGCGGATTCTTGAAATCACATTTTATGTCCGCGCATGACGCGTTTCGCATACATATCCGGAATCATCTTTCCCGAGCCTCCAAAAAGTGGAAGGCGAGGAGATGCTTTAAAATCATTGACTTTGATGGAATTTCACTCTCATTTCCAATTCTTTATTCGCTATTCTCCCCGCATTTGAATAAAACCTTAGCAAACTTTTGTAGATTAAATGTAATGGAATAAATCACTACGTATGTGATTTATGAACGTCACATATGTACACTGATAGGATATACTGACATTTGGTAAATATCATATTTACTTTCCTCCCCCCGTCCTCCAATTTTCATTGTCCAGTTATGCTAATATATTTCGCAAATTTACCTACTGTACGTTAATATCTTCCTTCGTTCTCTGGGCGTTCCAGAAAATATACAGACCGTCCTACAAGGACAAGAACTCTTTGAGCTGAGAGACGGGGGACATTTGCAGGAATATTAACCTCTGTGCAAATACATTGAGAGCGAGTGAAATGCGGCCTTAATTAATTTACGGCGCGGTCTGCAAGGAAGGAATGCACCGTCTTCGTCCGTGATGTCGGTTCGTTCGAAGGACAATTGCGTGAATTACGTCTGTTTGTTGTGTCGTAAGTCCGTACAGAAGGACTGTGAAGGGAAGTGCGAGCTGACGCCGTGTTAATTAAGGTTGTATTTACTCGAGCGGAAGTAGGCTGATGCACCGCCGTTGCATATCTGTCTATTCTTTAGTCCAAAATTTGTGTTCTGGACACAAAACGAATCTTACAATTTCTATTTTTTTATCCGCGTATCTCGAGAAAAATGTTATTTATACACAAGTCATGAAGAAAAATTATTTATAATTTGATGCAAATATGTATTGTCAAAAGAACTGAGTCAATGTACAATATAATGCCAGTTTTCTCATAATTATTATAATGTTACAATAAAAAGATTGTCATGTGGTTGACAGTTTTTAAATTTGACAGAAACTAAATCTTATAATTTATAATAAAATAATTATGTAATGATAGTGATTACGTGACATAACAATATTACTTTAATTGTTTGCCGATAATCGAATATCACGATAAATATCTCTAACAGCAAAAAGAAATATTTTATCTCGTAACGTATAAATATCGATGCGCAAATTTGTTGGACGAGCGTGTCGACACGATCGCGGATACTAAACGAGGTACCGAGGGGAGCGAAGTTCTTAAACGAGAGCTAAATTCTTTCTTTCGGCGACGAGGAAGTTCCGAAACAAGTGGTAAATCTCCCGCGGAAAAGGGTCACGAGACTCGCCGTCTCCTCCTGCTTTCTCTCTTCTCCCTCGTCGTCGGATTTCTTTCCCGCGATTCTACCGCGAATTTAGCATGGAATATTCATCTTGCCCGTTCTCACCCTCGAGCATGGCGTCTCGGTCTCCCAGTCGGATTATCCGCTGACTCTCTGGAAAATCGGCCTTAAATTCGATATGAATCGTTCTTTCCGCGCGATATTGCCGGCGCTTCCATTGAATCCAGCTCGGCGAATTTATTCAGGACGAATTGAGTCTCCCTTTGTATCATACGCCCTCAAGAATAGGACGCGCGTAGATTAGTAATTATTAAAAATACAAATAAAATAGAATTTTAATTATCGCAAAGTCGCGAAGTGGAAATAAAGAAAGCAATGTTTCAACAAAGGGAAGATAAAAAATTAAGTCGGAGCGATAATGACACAGACAAAAGTGAAATGATGATAAACATGTAAAGCGATTATTTGACAAAAAGCATTTTTATCCAAAAGATAGAGGACAGCCTAAATTTTTATAGTCTCGAAGCGCGGCAGGACTGCGACGGACAGCTTCAAAACGCGCCAGGGAACATTTTTATATCGCGGCGGAGTGCACTGAAATGACACTCGCCGTAAAATGTGTTTTTTTCAGCCATGAGAGTGAGAGCCCTTTCGCGTGAATCTATTACGTGAGAGACTCGGAAGACTTTTCATCCATTGTGTATTTATAAAAATATTTTATTATTATATTTTCGACTTTTCTTTTATATACTCTATAAAATGGTAAAATTACTTTTTATAGTAATTAAATAATTAAATCACCGTATTATTTTCGTCGTTCCCCTAATATCATGTGAATATTTTGCCATGCGAATAATTACTGCATCAAGTTAATAATGAAGAGAATATATTATTCATAATTAGCTATATAGAATATGATGATTATAAGCTACATAGTTAACTTACTTAGCCTAGGCATCATACTCCATATAGTCACATAATTTAGTGTAAATGTGCCTATAAATTATAAATTGTATGCGCGAGTCATGCAATTAATAGTTTATTTCAATTCGAATGCGCGTCTGCTGTTTCGATTCATGTTAATAAGTATTAAGGCTCAACGACTAATAGAAATCGAGGATGCCGTCAATCGCAGATATTTCGTGCTCCTAATTTCCGGCCTTCTCGTTTGTCGTTGTGAACCTATGGTGCAACGGCAGTGCTGATCAGATTCTAATTAAATATCGCTCGCAGGTATATATATATATATATATATATATATGCCGGGCTGGCGCGTGTAATCGCCTCATTTGCCGCTGACAAATAGCGCCGTCTAAACGGATTCCGCTCGTGCGATTCGCCAAATCGATAAGCACTGAAGGGAGATAACGAGAGTCGTTTACGTCCACACCGATTAGCAGGATCGGTTCTACGGAGTGCTCAATCGGCCGCGTTAAATTCGCGATTCGATCCCAAGAAAATGCCCTCATCAGCCCTCGCAATGCAACCCCCGCCACAGTGCATTACACGGCGCTGCATTAAAATTGCATTCCAGAACTATAATAGAACCATAAACGCGCGCACGTTTACATATATACATATATACATATATATATATATGTTTATTTATTTATTATTTATATACTTGTTGTATTTAAAATTCATTTTTTTAATCAAATATAGACATTTCATAAAATGCGACTACATTTTTAAATCATGATTAATAGTGTTTTACAATCTGGCTAAGAATTTTAGTCAGAGTTTAGTCTTTTCATAAAACGTTAATTAGTAATCTGTCACATTGTGAAATACAATTGTACATTTCGTTTTAAATTCTGGCTGATTTATTTTATTCGTTTTATAAACTGTCGTTGCAACCATTTGTTTGTGGAAAATTAATAGGTAATTATGTCTACTTCTAAATGAGAAAATTTTCAGACTTGTACAAACACATTTATTTATTTATAATTAAAGTTTTATATAAAGTAAATGAAATTCTCAAAAGTAATGAGTACTTTAATAAAATTCTTCAACAAAGTGTAAAACGTGTTCTTATCACATGCATTATTTTTTAAAATTTCATATATCTTTATAAAGTCTTTTTTTAGTTAGATTAACAATTCCTAAATAATTCCTATATAATTACAAAAGTAATTATTAACAAATAGCATAACCACAAAACTCAATATAAACATTGCATGAAACATCGACAAAAGCGTGTACAGTTTACAAAATAATTGAAGCAAACCAGCTGGAATCTAAAACAATGTAAATCATTGCATTTGACAATATGTGGTTGTTTTCAGCGTCTTGTAAAAAACTAAATATAATATTTATAATAAATTTATAATATTTATAATTATATTAATATAATGAATAATATAATATTATATATATATATATATATATATATATATATATACAATATATATATATATATATAATATTATTTATTATTATTATTAGCATTAAAATAACCCTGACAATGTAAATATGTTGCTTAACTGTAACGTCAATAGTTAAAGTAGACTCTTTAAGTTGTCGCCAAGTTTCAAAATGCTTTTCCTCTACTTATATATTACTTATGTATTTACGACTAACATTAAAGCTACACTTGGAGAGTCTCGTATTACTTTATAATATTAGCTTCATCGCGATATGCTCGGCTTCTTTCAAGTGGTTCGACTAGATAATATCCCTATATTCCGCGTCTCTCCTCCCCTCGTCCGGTGAATTGATGATCTTGGCGTCACATTCCCAGCATATTATTCCTCCACCATGGACAGTTTAATGGTGTCACCCTGTTGAACCGCGGCCGGTTGTTGGAAGTACACGTCGACATTTACACGCGAGTCGTCTACACGCAAAAGTAGTATTCGCGAATGAAAGTACCATACACCCAACGAACAAAGTCGCGCTTCAGTATACATATATTACGTATATATTACACATGCGTGTAAAGCTCTCAAACACCCTCAGCTCGACGCTTGCGTGTACGTGATACCAAACATTCTCCGTACGATATTCGGGATCCTAGAAACTCGTTAGCGTATAGGTATACATTGTTCTGCGCCCTCCGGACTTGCGGGCGTTACCGTTTTGCGCCGGAGGTCATGGCGGCTGTACGTTGAGGTGGCATAAGATAGGGTAATTGATTGCCGCGCTCCTACGTAGATTAATAATAGTCACCGTTATCATCCCTCCATATATATATATAGAGGTTTCTCTCCTCCCTCCCCCCTCCCCCCGTGCACGTCGCGCGCTGTGATACACGATACTTGCTTGTGCCCGCTACTCGAGACACGTTCTACTACCCCGCGACAGCCGACATTCTCGTCGCGGCGCGTTTGGCGGGAGGAGATTTGACGAGGCTCGTTTTCGTCGGGCACAAGTTCCGCAGTAATTGCAACAGTTTCAACTATGTCGGATGCAACTGGTGTTGTGTTTATAATTTACCACGCGCGTACGCGAATCGATTGCCATATATGCGTACCATGGGTCTACCGCTAAGTTTCAGCCGATTGATTTTCTCCAAGAGTCCCGGTAGCTTGATAAATCATCGGGTAATCATATTATTCTCGGTAGAGAGGTAGAAACTAATGCAACGTTCTTTTGACAGTGCAAGAAAAAGTAAACGACGTGTTTCTTCAAAAATAAATCGCTCACGCGAGTCGACTGTCTAAAACCTGACTTTACTACTGAAAATTTTCGTACTGTATTAATCGTAAGAAAAAAAAATAATAAATCTATTATATATTTAAAAAAAAATTAAAAATATAGATAACAATAGATTTTATAAATAAATAAATAAATATACACAATTCATCTTTATCATAAAATACATATACTAATTGTAATTCATTATTATTAAACATTTTTAGTACTGAACGTTATTTTGCGCAAGATCTATAAAGA
Source organism: Anoplolepis gracilipes (assembly GCF_047496725.1). Taxonomy (NCBI): domain Eukaryota; kingdom Metazoa; phylum Arthropoda; class Insecta; order Hymenoptera; family Formicidae; genus Anoplolepis; species Anoplolepis gracilipes. Next base: position 12,154,839 of record NC_132971.1, on the reverse strand, counting down.
GAAATTAGAAAAATAAATATAACAATATTACTAAAATTAAATGTATGATCTATTGTATCGAGATATCTCTATAATTATGTTAGTAACATAATTACATTTCGCTGTTACATTTTCGCGTCGTGCTTTATGTCACGGACCGCCTCACGGAATTAGGAATTGCAGTCGTAGTTACGCTCACAGCTATACTCGGTATCGCGTTAATAATAATTCGCGCGTATATACAAACACCAATTTTCAGTCGTTAACTACAATTAAATTTGACCTCGCGTATTCGCCTGGCAACAGCCTGCGATAGTTAACAGCCTTCACAGAGACGATACTCGACTGCCTTTTATAAACTAATCCCGAAACCAGAACAACTTTTACCCCACAAAACACCAACGGTCCAAGTAATGGCGTCCCCATGCGGGAAATTATTTCGACGACAATGAACGGCGTACATAGAAACCCAATTATAAAATGTATGCATATGCACAAAATTGGCCCGCGCAAAGTTGAATCGTCTACGTAAATAAAGGAACAGAAAAACAAGTTTTGCAAAACTTGTATATGTATCACCGTAAATTGTATTTTATAAAATTTTATTAGAGATCTACAAATTGTTTTTATATTTACTAAATGCGTATTTTTTCCCCTAAGATTTCATATATCGCTGCAAGAAATTGCTTAAGAATTAATTCTGACACATTGTCTGAATTTTCAGATCTGAGTGTATATAAAAGTAATTTGACAATCTGTCTTAATTATTAGAATTTTTCTGAAAGTTCAAAAAATGTCTGAAAATTCAGACACTCTTCTAAAAATTCTGACATTGCGTTTGTAAAAAAAACTTGAGATTTTATCTGCAATTATGTTTTACATCAAAGTATTTATAATATTTTTTACACATTTATCGAACGTATGGTTTAAATACGTTTTAAAGTATTTTAATCATGCTTATACTGTTTAGTTAACTGAACAAGCGTGTACGTAAATACGAGAAAAATACAATAAATTGTAAAGTGTATACATAATGTATTATCGTGGTATATACTCGGCATTATAAATCGCAAAGCGTGAAAGAACGTGCGGGAGAGCGCAACGCATAGAAAAAGTTGCGCCCCGAAGAGTCACAAAGCCCGTTCTTACGAGAAGCCTTTCATCGGGTTTACGAATTCAGTCCATTTAACGAAATCTTGCGGAAGTGGATTGTTACTAAATATTTTAACGGATCCCTCCATTATTGATCGGTCAATACTCATTTCCTACGTGTCGATCGCGGCCATGCGTACTTACAAGGTCGGTCACGTCGGGGATCGCTGTGTGTGCGTGTATCCACATGTATGTATGTATGTGCCTGCTCCCCGACCTGAAAGTGCTCCATCCTTCTCCAGATCTTGCCTTCTATTCTCCTCCATTTCGTACGTCGCCTCCCGTGTTTCCACCGCATGGATCGTAAGGAGAGGACACGGAGTTAATCAGAGAGATGCGGAAAATAATTATATGCATGCCGCGACACGTATCCCATGCAGTGACACACCACTCAGAAATGATTATATTAACCCTACCATTGGTGGAATACCGCGTCAACCGTGGACGAGCTTCCGGCATAGACAACTCCGGTCTGTTCACACGCACGGAAACGAGATCCCGCGCACATGAGATTCGTATTCGTGCTAACACACGTTAAACGTGCCTCCAATTTAGCGTGCGTTTCCGCAATTCGCGCATTCCGCCGGTCGGTTACTTAATTACTTACGCCCGCTCCGGTTACAGTACTTCAAAATGACCCGGGTTTCGAATGACCGCTAACGCTGTAATTAGCACACAAGCGTGTCAAAAAGCCGCCCCGATAATATTTTCTTTGACGTAAATGTCGTACATTTTATCGATATGATCGAATGTTGGGGGAAGCAACTGTAAATAATAATAAAACAATTTAAATTAAATAAGATATAATAAATAATTTAAAGTTTTAATATAGATATAAAATAGATTCAAACGGACATGAGCAATTAAAGAAAAAAATCATAAATTATATTAATAAAATCTTTGAGAATTTCTTTTTTAGTTCTGCCATTCCTTTTCTAAATTCTTAAATAGAGAAATGAATTATAAAAAAAACTATGAGATTAATTAGCGTATCACTTTACCAACCTCATTATATCGAATATTGTCATTTTTTGCTAGAAAAGTAAAATTGAAATTACAGTTTATTACTAAGCAATTGTCTGTTAGCCTTGACGTAATGATAAAGTGGCCTCGTTAACACTATAAGATATTAAAAGATTAATTCGTAAGTCGATACGGCGTATAACTGTCGCCTGTTTGCGGATGGCAGCATAAGAAGCAGCAACCCACAGCTTTATTAATGATCGGCAACAACAACATGCCGAGGCAATTGTATGGAGCTCGGCAGCTAGCGCGACGCGTCGCGGTATTAGAACGCTCGAAAGTTTGCCTTTCCATGGCATCCCACGGTACATTAATTTTGTATAGTGGCTAATTATTACAGAGACCCGCGTTGCTTTTGTTAGTCACCTCAGCATTCGCGGCGCGAACCCGAAAAAGGGGTTCAACGTTGTATCGCGCGGTATGAATTTCCCGCAGCCGGCAATCCTCGGTCGTCGACAAGATGACAATTAGTAGATTATAATTCTATTTGGCCAACGTGAATGGGACATATTGGGTTTTGCTGTGATTTATAATGCTCCGCGTGATTATTTCGCATTGTACCCAATAGGCATAATAATCACAAGCATAATTAAAGAGAGAAACTGATATTAATGTGTACGTACGTGCGAATCGGCTCGATATTGTATTATAGTAAAGTCTCTTGCGTTGACTATTCATGATAAATAGTCTTGCGCTGACTATTTATCTATGACAGATAGTTCGATTATAAATATATAGAATTAGGGTAAACTGGGCCATGTATGATGGCCATAAGCTGTAAGCTGTAATTTTCGCAATAATCGTTACATAGTGCGCTTTTTTAGTCACTATCAAAAATGATCGATATTTACAGTAGTTTATGTGCATACATTATTCGAAATAACGATATTGTGAAGCTTATATCATATTTTTACTTTTGACTACCTGCAAATTTTTTCATTTGTTCACTAAAAACTGTTGTAACGTCAAATAAATTACAGTTAAGCTATCGTAATCGACATTAGACATATTATAAAGATATGTAAATTGTTACTTGACCTATAATTTTTATTTTCGTTTTCACTATTTTTTTATAAATATTATGGCCATCTTTCCGTCACTATGGTCATCATCTTTTTCTTAAAATTTAGATAAGATGGCGAATGCTTATGTTGTACTATTTTGATAATATAAAATTTCTATTAAATATTTTCCTTTTAATTTCGATAATATTACGTAATTTAAGGTTCAGTGAAGATAATACCCCGCATACTATTAAAAAATAACAAAAATAAAAGTATGTTTTTTGCATTTTAAAAAACTATGGCCATCTTACCCGAGTTTACCCTATATTTAGATTTTGAATCGAGAAATGTATACATTTTCTAATAAATATAAAAAAATAGATCATAAATGATAATATTATGTAGATATCATTTCTATATAACAAATGAATGATTAACAACAATCGCAGATGAAACAGCTTACAATTAGTAAATTATACGTGTGTAATAAGTATGTACGGTTGGAGAAAAGAGTAGTTACTTACGTAACTATATAAAATACTAGGCCGCAAGCTCATGCAATGTCACGAAGTAATTTCCGCTCCAAAATCTCACATGCATTTCTACGTAACTACCTGCGTACTTAAATTTAATTATAATTTGCAGAGCCGCGCACGATACAGCATCATCTGCATTCTTGTGTATCTCTCGCGTCCTTCTCACGTCCTCATTTAGCTTTAACGGCTTCCGGAATTTTCAGGTTATTCACGATTTGTTAACCCACATGATAGAAAACTGTCGATTTTGCAAAACGTCATTTTCAGGCCGGATATTCACGCAAGTTGGAATCGTTTGGGAGAATAGCAACGCGGGCAACCTATATTTCTTCCTCTTTATTCATCAGCAGCTTTTTCTCTTAAGGCTAAAATTTTTAGCGTAAAAAAGAAATCTTGTTTGCATAAAAAAATTCGTGTATATTTACACCTGTAAAAAATGCGAAATATTCATATCTTTGAAAAACAATAATGCTCGAAACGTTTTACTTGATACTGTCAATGGGTTTAATTAAAGAGTTCAGCGATCGGTGTAACGTTTTGTAGTCAATCCACATACTTTTTGTAAGCGAACATGAGTCAACGCAATCCCCTCTATTTGCACATGGTGAGCCGTTTTTGTTTTCGGCGATGTGGATTTTCCAGTGATTTTCCACGATTTTCCACGTTGAGCAAATACGGGGATTTCAACTTAATGCACAACCACGGTCGGGGCTTCCAGTGCTGGGCTTTCATTTCGCCTCGTCGTTGCACTGGTTCCATTTTACCCTGTCGACTATCCAGTCAACAGTCAACACGAATCACAATAGCTGAGAAGAAAACGAGGAGAAAGAAAGACGAAAGAGAGGGAAAGACAACAATAAATCGTCTCGACATTTGAACTTCAAGTTTTTTTTCGATCTCCCGAACTTTCGCCGCAAACGATTAAAAAATGGAGACTATTTTAAAGGAATAAAAGCTCTTACATTTTTTATGCGAGAAGGAAAATTTATATATTAAAAAAAATAAAACGCAACTATTATATGTGCGCGACGTAAGAAATTTTATTTTCATGATTTTCACATAGTTGAAAGTTATATGGATGTGTTACATAAATATGTATCTACCGGATATCGCATCGTGTTATGTACTTCAACGTAAACTGTTTTATTTCATAAAGAAACTCATTCTTTAAAAGTATTAATTTTCCTTCAGCCCTTCTCCTACGATTCTATGTAATGCAAAACGTAATACTGAATACTCAATTATTCATTATCGCGGGGATACACCACGCTTCTTATCATAGAGTCCTGTGTTTATCATCTGAACCAACTCGGATAGCGATTCCTCGAGGGAGTCAAGAGAGTTTCAAGAAGATTGCTTAGCCGGACGACCGAGGTGGAGCAGTCGCGAAAGTTCGAACTAGACTTCGCACTCCGATACCGATTGCTCGGAACGTATTTTCTTAAGAAGTTTCTCCCGAGCACTCGCCCCGAAATCTGTATCCTCTGGAGGCAGCGCGAATTGTCGCTCGACTGCACATAGGTGTACAAACTTTTTACCTATAAAAAATGTATTTCATTGAAATAAAATTATTTCCCGACGACTTGCGCAGCTTTATCGTTAATATTTTTCGATACGTTAATACTTTTACGTTAATCATTTTACGAAACATACTTTTTTTATAAATACAAAGTTAAAAAATCGTCAGTATATTTTAAAAATATGTATATATTAATTTAATGTCTTTGGAGAATCTAAGAAAAAAACATCCTTACACGCCTTCTTATTTCGCGTACTCTTTCTGTTCAATCGATAAGTGACAGATAAAAAAAATGCATCAAAATAACATGTAAACAAATTATTTTAATGTATAAAAAGTCTAGCTTTTACGCGAAATAATTTTTATTGTTTGTATATAAGCACAATTTAATACTTTATATTATATGTTACTTTGATGCTGTTGTTTCAGCTGTCACACAAAAAGCAAAGCAAGAGGCAAGAAAGAACGCAGGTTGCTTGAACTCCACTGCCACACACCTTTCTGTGTGTAGTACTATATACAGCTGAAATAAGGAAGATACTTTCGCCTATTCGAGTTATATTTGACATTCGACACGAAACTCTCGATATCGAGGTGTTTGGCAAATAAATTCAACAGGAGTCTTATTGGCCCTTTCCCAATAGCCATTCCACCGCAAAATTTTGTTTCTGTCTGGTGCTTTACCCTCTTCAGGATATTGATTCTGTACAAGAGACACGTCCGTGTCGAAATTTTCGTGTTTACCAATAGGCACTACTGCTCATGTTTACAATTTCTCAACGAATAAAATTTTTCTCTAGCTATAATCCTTATCCTCTTAAAAAAATTGATCCTTATTTTTTTTTATTGCACGATGTATTTATGCAACAAGGCATATCGAATAAATAAGTTTTATTTTTATATGCAAATATATATAAGACTTGCAGTATTTTATTCTCAACGCGGCTTTAAAATACACATATTACCACTTTATTATGAAAATATAATATTATAATAATATACGTAACTTTAGCGTGCAATATTTATTGTATTTGTATTTTATATTTAAACTGCATATATTTGCGCGTTAAAGTAAAATTAAATAAACCAGTGAAATCATATATTATAATGTAGGTGTATGTAAACTAATTTGAGCGAAAATTTTCGTAATTAAATTGTGTTTCTCACTTACAGCGCAGCACAATTTCATTTTTCCACTCAACTTTTTATAATACTTACCAGCTTTTTTTATCCAAACGAAAATTATACCTATGTCGAGTCAGCAAATACAAATCGTGCGAGGCAACGGGAGTTTTGGTTTTAATTAGACAATAAAGAGGTGTGATTGTAACCGCGTTATATCGGACGCTTGATTACATTCACTTTCCGATGCGGAGCGTGTGCCGATGAATTCGCACGGATATTAATTTTTGAGTACAGCGTGCTTGGGTTGGAGGCATTATTGCTGATAATATCGAATTGGAATCATTTCCATACCCAGAGTGCTATCATCTATAGATTTTCGGGAAACAGGGAATAACAACATCACGTATTGTCAATATTTGCAGCTTATTTACATGAGTTTAGTAGATACCAATATACGTTGCGACTTTCCCATAATCATTTCAACACACAACCCACTCGATTACGAAATTATTTATTTTCTTCCATCAACCGATCATTAATACGGCTAATCAGTGACAACGTTCTCCAATTATCGCCTATTAATTTATTCATGTGTTATTCCTTCCGGTACACTAATTGCATTAGTTATCATATGAATTTATCCGATACAGCTGTCTAGTTCGAAAATCAATGCTTTGCAAGAGCGAAGTTAACAGTTTCAGACATTCATCAAACTAAATAGCTGAATAATTTACGTGCACGTATTTTATTATATCATTATACAAATGTAAATATGATTATTAATACAATATTTAAAAAAAATTAATTTTTATTAAATGTCTGGACGATTTTAATGATAATTAATGTGTAATATTAGACTCGGTTTATTATTACGTTTCATATCTATTATTTATAAATGAGATTTATGCACGCATATTTGATTTTTAAATCTTTAAGCTTCAATTTTATCACTATCAGATATGTGAGAGTAGTAGAAGCGATAAAACTAGATTAATATTGAGTTTCAAGAAAGAGATAGTTGACATAAATGCATTTCGACTTTCGACACAAACGTGTGCGTTAACGTAGAAGTTGACTGGACGTACCACTTGCGCATATACGCCCTAACAAGCAACAGAATAGCTACCTTAATGGATGCTGATGCTCTATTTCGAGGTTGCTCGGTGGTAGAGTGCTGAGAGACATCGAGCGAGATGCTGGCGTCACTTCCAAGGGCGTGATCGGAAATTATCATTCAATAATGACAGCGAATTTGCCGCTCTTACGAAATTATAATATGTGATACAGCAATTTAATCATGATAACTGTTCGCATGGTCCAAGTAAGAAATTGATTAAACACAATATATTTTGTTTCAGTCTTATAAGAACGTACTAATGATTATAATCAAAGTCAAATTTAATTTGATCCAAGAGCATCTTCACAAAGGCAAAGGCTTGTAAAAACAGATGGTAAATCGATATTCCTACTGAACTATACGTATGAGAAAACGAGTGTCGCGTGTCAAAATCTCAAGTCTCTAAAACGACATGGTATCCTATTACGAGCCTCTTAGGAATACGATAACAGTCCTAGATGTACAACCGACTCTTCCATTTTGCTTATCCGCGCTAAAGTGACTGGTAGATTTCCATCTATTTTACTCGCGCGCGATAACGGTTTAGCGGTGGTATACATATATATATATATATATATATATATATATATATAGAGCTGCCATTTTGCGAATGACACAAGCCGAGATCCAGGGTACTGGAGATCCCCGAGGCAGGTCCTTTAACGTACCGTCGATGGGTACACGTCATCGAAGCACTCGATTAAGGATTCTGCCGTTATACCTAACTCGCGCACGACCAGATATTACCGCTGCCATACTTAATACTAGTCTTATTACTAGGGTTGACGTGCATATCGACTCTAGCTCTCGTATGTAGACTACGTACCATATGTACTCGGCGTATCGTAAAATGAGATGTCGCGCTAGCTTTTATGGCGCCTGAATCAAGATTAGATTTACTTTACTCTGACGTAAGACGTTTTCACCGTCCGTGCGCGCGCACGAGAGAGAGAGAGAGAGACAGAATCATATGTTGAAGCTGTTTCACCATAGCAAGATTGCAATGGATTTCCGCTCTGGCTGTCGACAACCATGGTTTACACGGTGAAAACACAACATGGGCCGAACGCAATGGCGCGTAAAAACAAACTCCGATCGTATCGTAATTCTGTAATTCTAAATTACGTTTGGGGTTGATTTCGAGCAACCGCAGACTCGATAAGTGTAACGGGAATAAATTGCATATAGAAATGTAAATTTGGCGATGGTAACGCGGTAACGCGATTGATCGTAAATGGAAGCACGTTATGTTACGAGCTATTGATAAAGCGTCGTAACAGAAAGTAACATCTTTGCGTATCTCAGCCGGATGATATGGCGGATCCTGGATATGTAGTACGCTGGAAGACGTAAAATAGAGTCGTTTGCCACGAGGCTTTAACGACTTTAGGATATTTATTTCAATCCCGATGCCATTAAGGGTACCATTACGCGACCGAGTAGATTTTGAAACACCCCCTCCCCTCTCTGCTCCGCCCCTTCTCGCGGCCATCCTTCGTCATTCTTTATTCCGTATAAAATTTGTAAAGGCGTCCGGACAGACCGAAAACGGGCAGACTTACAACATCGATGCCTTTAAACCTGTGCAACCCGTGAAGTATCGTGTAGTTTCGATTTATCGATCACGGGAGATCGAGACGACTTGAATTTATTTACGGTAGCGGAAACCGAGCGCGTATACGCGAGAAGACGTGCGCGACTTCGGGCACGATGTTTTTCGCAAAAAAAAAAAAAAAAGCTCTTAGGGCCAAAAAGTAATTTACAGCGCGCATTACCATCTCTTTCGCTTTAAGAGCATTTTTAATATACCGTGCACGAGATCTCGAAAAAAAGAAAGAGGTACAACTCCTTTTCGCGAAACTAAATAATTTTTTACTTTGCGTAACAGGACAACGTATCTCTTACGCGTTCGAAAAAATTTTTTCTTTTTTTTTTTTTTTGCTTTGTGTAACATACATTCTTATCGAAAAGGATACGCCTTTTTGTATTTTTTTTTTTTTTCGTATCTTTGCGTTTCTCGTTTTACATACGTATCTTGTTGGAATCTAAGCTAATTCCCCACAACCTTAAGCGACTCGAAAAGTTTATATCTTTCCCGTGGGAGTCTTCACTTCGGTGCAGTTTCTCGTAACAATTCCCGAACACGTATCAAAACGGCAAACTACGTTTCCACTAGAAAGCACATCTCGGTACAAAATCCATCGAGCGAGCCGAAAAATATACGGGCTATTCGCTCTCTATGCTATTTCACGAGAGAGGATGTGCTCTGATCTCTCCTGACGGCACGACGAAGGGCCGACAATTCCATGGAATTACAAAGCCCTGTAACTCGCGTGTCGTTCCGTAAACACAATTACCGCGAAACGAAATCAACGGCTTGCAAAAGCAGACTGCGAGGGCGTAAAGGAGAGGAAAGAGAGGTAGAAGAAGAAGGGACGAGAAGAGAAACGTAGAAACGAGCGAGCCGTGCCGCGGTAAGTGGCGCGATTATAATTTCCAAGGAAGGAGGAGGAAAGGGTGAAGAGACATCCCTTCGCGAGCAGTCTGCTCCTCTCTGGGTTCCTTCCAACCTGGGTTCCTCCCCTTACGACCCACTCCATAGAGGCGCAAGACCCGGCAAGTACTTGGAGACGCGAGCATCCGCAGGAAGTCATTAAAATTTTCATTGTCGCGTTTGTGCCTGAAAATTTCTAGACCAAATAAACGTACAGATTTATTATTTTATCCCGGCAGTTTTCCCCCAGTGGGCACCACCACAATCCGGGCGAATCCGCTGCCAATCGCACTCTGAGATAATGCTACTCGTAATTTCACGCCTTGTTACTCGCTCAAACGAGAAACAGCGGCAACAGCAGCTACCAAGTCTCCGCGATATTTTCATAATATCGGACCCGACGCGATTTGGCAGCCTCGTAATAATACAGAAACGTTTTCTCAGCTTGGTTTTCGTCGTGTGTTTACGCTCTCTCGTTTTTCAAATCTCAAAATCCTCATAAAATACAACCATTCCGCGATTCTTTAAATGCCGATGCTCTCTTTTTGTCTTTCTATTTCTTCTTAACTCCGTTATTTCAATCCTCGTCGCTTACACTTCAGCGTACGACCTTTCTTTTCTCATCCTGTCCTCTTTCTCATTTTCCAATGCGGTAAGTATGTATGTACACGCCGATGGAAAACTTTGCTATCTTGCCGCGATACAAAACGCGATCTCGAGTGCGTCTTTTCTCATACACGACTTTGTCCTTTTCGTTCCTCCTCTCCCCCTCCCCTTCCTTCTTCCCAAGCTTGCAACACCACCTTTTTCTCATCTGAATCTACTTCTGTCGTCCCCGACATCCTTATTCCTCCGACCTCATCCCGATATCCTACGTGGCTTCGCCGCGAATCCAAAACAGCTCTTGGTATCTACCAGCCGCGCAATAGTCAGCTTCTGTCTCGCCAGGATATAGCATGGCCTACTTAGGAATTCATACGAAGAAACTATGCGTATGAATTCGTATTAGATGAAGTTTTGGGTCGCCGTTTTCCCCGGAAATTTCTTAACGGCTGATGCTTGGAGCTGTTACGATCATATGAACTAAAAACCTTCTATGTGTTTGTGAACGTAGTCATTAAAAGGACAGATAAAACAAATGTCACGACTCTCAACATCGTAAAAATAATTAACAACAATAATACTTTAAACAATAGTACAATTATATTAAACACTCAGAGAGAGAATTTAATTTTTCATAAAAAGCTGTAACATATAGAGACAATTTTAAAATGCATAAATCACTAATAACTGATTATTTAAACAAAACCATTGGTTCTAAATTTTCATTTAAAAAGCTATTACTTGAAATAAAAAAGTTTAAAACTTTTTATCAAATATATATATTTAATTTTTCCAGAAATTTTTGGTGTGCATTTCATTTTGTGGATAAAACATTTTGTAAATATCTTTTTAAATAATCTTTTTATAAAAATAAATAATGCGAAAAATATTGAAGCGTTGAATTATTGTAAATTTATATAATTTTTTACATATTTTAATAATTGTGATATTTTACAAATCCTTGAAATTAAGATAAAAGAGAATTTAACATTCATCGCTACATGCAACAGCAAATTATAAAATACAATGTCAAACCTGCAACACACGGTACTATTTTTCGTATTGGTTTTGTTAATATTGATTCATTGTGCACTGTTTAGCTTTGCATGTTCCAATCATGAGAGTGCTATTAGTTTCACTCGTTAAACTACCTTGCAAGTTGGGATATTTCATAAAACGGATTAAAATCTTTCAACAGTTTTTTAAAAAGAAGTAAAGATATAAAAATTTATTTATTGTTTATATAAATCTATTATCTACCTTTGACACGCGAAATACTCTTGTATGTTTCTTAAATTTAATATTGTTTTTATTAATAAAAAAAAATTAATATAGTTACATGAACAAAGGAAGCTGTAGAAGTTTTGATTGATGCATACAAAAATAACTCTGTATGCAATCAAGAATCCACATTATTACAAAATTATTTAATAAAATTTATTTTATTAAAAATAAAATAATAAAATATTGTCACAATAAATTAAAAAGAAGTTGGGTACCTAATTTTGACCTACGAGAAGCTTTATGAATTCTTTTTTTTTATAATAAGGAATAATGATCATGTGTGATTAAATATTATTGCAGTCATCTAGCAGTAAAACACGCAGAGAAAAATAGTACCAGACTTATTATCCAAAACCAATACGTAGCACGCATAGCAGAATGCAGCATACAATATTTCAAGTTGCATAGTCAGTATGACTGCTAGCAAAATGTCTCGCATGTGATCTAGTATGAAAAATCATATGTTGCAGACTATGTGCTGCAAGCTTTAATTTATATATAAAGATACAAACATGTTTATATAAATAAAAAAAATTATATAAATTTACATAAGATAATTAACATTTCAAAAAACAATTATTAAGCATAATTAAATTTATTTTTATTTGTTTTTCTTAAAATAAATATATTTAATGAAATAAATTATAAAACAAATTTTGTTTTAAAAAAGATACATATATGTATTTTAAATAATAAAACAATTCTTGTATAAATAATCAAAAAGGTTATAAATATTTTTAAAAAATATTAAAATGTTATAACTACAGCAATGCTCAAAAGTATTAAACATCCTTAATTTTTTTCGAATCGCTTAATGTATAAGTACTAAAAAGATTAAAAAATTTTAAAAAACTATCGACATTACGTTTAAGCTAAAATTTCAAGCTTCAAGATGCTTTTTTAATTTTTTTGATGATTCTTTTGTCAAGTACTGACGACATTTCTGAAAAATACAGATTTAGTTTCAAACACATATAAACTCGGCCAAAAAATCGTAAAAAAGTTTTGAAAAACCATTTTGTAGGCAAACTGTTGTAGTTTGCAGAACTTGGTTTAAATTTTTCGAGAGAAATTTTTATCAAGCTGCCGAATGTCAAAAATACATAATTTTAAAAAACAAAACAAAATGTTGTTTCTTAAAGTACAGAATAAAGAAGGTACAAACATTTTTAAAATTACCGATAGCAACTTTAATGCATTACATTAAAAATATTTTGTATTTTCCTTGTTTTGTACTTAAAAAAAAAAACATTGTTTTGCCTACAAAATGTTTTTTTTTAAACTTTCCTACAATTTTTTTTTTGGCCGAGATACATAATTTTGAAACTAAATCTATGGTTTTCAGACACGTTGTCGATACTCGGCGAAAAATTATTGCAGACGAAAAATTAAGAAGACATTTTAAAGCTTAAAATTTCAGCTTTTACATACTATCAATAGTTTCTAAAATTATTTTAATCTTTTCAGTATTTATATACTAACAAAATAAGAAATACGGAAAATTTAAAGGCGCCTAATACTTTTGGTCATGACTGTATATATTATATATAGTATTAAAATATCTCTCTCTCTCTCTCTCTCTCTATATATATATATATATATATATATATATATATATATATATATATATTTTTATCCGTTTTTCAAATTTGAATATATCCCATAAAGTGCTAATTAACGCTTCTATCAATACAAGAGTGAACTATGTTAATTAATTATATTTTTTTTAAATTGCTCCTAACATATGTATATCAATACTGAATTTATTGCTTATTTAATAAAAAAAAATTTGAAAATGTAGGCATATTCTCTAGTTTGTATAAAAGTAAAAAATGTTAAAATAATTAATTGTGTGTATTTTCTCTCCACTGATTTTAATATTAAAATATTTTTTGAATTAATTTGCTCAATATATCTGTACATAATACTATAACATTTATTGCTTGATATAATGCGTGATACAAGTTTAAAAAATAATCAAAAATTTATTTTGCGAACATTAAATTCAGGAGCGATATATGTATTGTAGAGGCAGTTAAATCTGAAAACAATTTAATATAAAAAAGAGAACAATTAATTTTTTTACCATATTTTACTTTTGTATGGCAAACTAACGTCACTATGCGTTCCAATTTTCTAACAATAAATTAAACTATAAGCAATAAATTTTGATATATTTCGAAACAAATAATGCGGAAAACATTTTAATGCTAAAATCGAAGAATCAATATCAATTTGCGTTAACACTTTTACTCTTGCAGCGACGTAAATGTTGGAGCATTTTCAACTCCTTGCAGCACTTGTGTGCTATATATAATTTAAAATTAGTGACCTACATCACTATTATCTACCAAGTGGAATAATGTTTCGAAATGCTCACTGGCCTGTTTTTGTACTTTAAACTCTCTACTTCAAGATATCTGATAATATCTGCCAAATTTGTGCCGTCTGAAAATCATTCGATGCTCAAGCTTAGTTTGTTGTCGCGGTGACTTATTTTTCGAATACAATTTCAAACTGCGGCAAAGTTGTGTCTTTTTACTCCTTATGCGACCCCAGGCAAAGCCCGGGTCATATATCGCTATAAAGAGCGCGTCGGATACATATTTCTTGCGGCACTTGTATTTTATTCCGACGTGCATTACCGCTCTTTAAATATCACGACGCAATTTTATGCCCGACAAACGTCCTAACGATGCCTGGTTACACCTCGATGCACATGCTCCCAACTCAAATGCCATAGAACGATGCGCATACAAATGTAAAAGAGCACATCGACTCCAAGAAGAATCAACGCTTACTCTCAGCCGGACTCTTCTCGACTCTCCACTCGACTCTTTCGAGCTATTTTTCTCGTAATAGAATATGAGCTACCCCTGTTCGCGTTTCTCTCCTACCACAGGGCTTAGAACTAAGACTAAATTTCACCATCTCGCCTCCTATCTTTCCCTGAAATCCTCGTCTCACCATCTCGCTCACCCACCTCTTGGAACGGCAATGTACCAAGAGCAATGAAAATGATTAAGCGCCACCCTGAATCCCAGCAAAGCCGCTCTAATCCGGCGCCAAAGGCAAAATCAGAGACACCAGCGGTGCTGTAACTCGCGAGTTAACTCGCGAGTTAACTCGCCACCGCGCGCACGAAACAGCACGAGAGGTAGCTGAAACGTGCCCGCTTATTACTGGTATCCCGCAAAAATAGTTGAGTCTTTTTGCGTTTGCAATGTCTTTCGAGAGATGAAAATGATGGTTAATACGAAATTTTTCAACATATACATGTACATGTCACTCTTTATTATAGCGCAATAGAATTTTTGATTATTTGATTTTGTACAATCAATGTATATAACGAGTTATTAATATTACATAATCTCTCTTATGTCCACATAATATAGGAATACAATTTAAACTTTGAGTAACAATTGCTATAATTTTCTTGCTTGATCGTGTATAGCATTTCATTTTTAATATAAAAAAGCTATTTTAATGCAAAAGAAGAAAAAAAAGAAGAAAAGCATTTTACTTTTTCTCTCGATATAATAAAGATTATACGAAAGATATATATTTAATACAAAATATTAGGATTTCACTGTATTCCACGAGAAGAATAGTTCATAAAGAAAGAAGAGAAAAGCTCTGGAGGAAATTTTCTGAGCTGCATACCGGTTAAAAGTTTATGCCGTTTTTCCAGCATCTATGTGATAATTCGATTGCAGAAATACTCCCTACGTCGTCTGTAGACGACGCAGCAGCGACAGACGGCCGTTGAGAGTTTCGGCTTCCCTCTTCAAACCCAATCCCACCGCCCAACGCCTCATCCTCCTCGCGTTCTCGAGATGGCAGCATACCGAGGGCAATGAAAATGATTAAGCGCCGCCGTGAATCCTAGCGAAGCCGCACTAATCCGCCGCTAAAGGCAAAACCGGAGTCAACTTTGCTGTGCTTGTAACTCGCGAGTTAACCTTCCATTACATACGTAAAACGCAAAATGCGAAACAGCTCGCACGCATTACATACCGGCAATGGTCGCGAAACCTAAGGTCTCTCTTCGCTCACCCATCTCCGAGTTACTGAAGTGTTATTTAATCCTTACTTTGTACTGTTATTTTTGCCACTCTCAAACTATACAAAGAATTTAGAACGCGTTTATAAATGGGTAAAAGTATTTAAAAAAATCTAAATTTATATACCTTCTCGACAACCTTTTAAATAAAACTAAAATAATAAATTTGAAAAAAATAATTTGTTTTTAAATAGGGTAAACTAGGGTATGATGGCCATACGGAAAAGATGGTCATAGGCTGTAATTTTTTCAATAATCGTTACATAGTGCGCTTTTTTAGTCATTATCAAAGATAATCGATATTTACTATAGTTTATGTGCATACATTATTCGAAATAACGATATTGTGAAGCTTATATCATATTTTTACTTTTGACTACTTGCAAATTTTTTCATGTGTCCACTAAAAACTGTTATAACGTCGAATAAATTACAGTTAAGCTATCGTAATCGACGTTAGACATATTATAAAGATATGTAAATTGTTACATGACCTATAATTTTTATTTTCGTTTTCACTATTGTTTTATAAATATTATAGCAATCTTTCACTATGGTCATCTTTCCCTTAAAAGTTGGATAAAATGGCCAATGCTTATGTCGTACTATTTTGATAATATAAAATTTCTATTAAATTTTCCTTTCAATTTCGATAATATTACGTAATTTAAGCTTCAGTAAAGATAATATGTCAAACACTATTAAAAAATAACAAAAATAAAAGTATGTTTTTTGCATTTTAAAAAACTATGGCCATCTTATCCGAGTTTACTCTATATTATCGTACGATCATACATTTTTGAGAAATTGAAATACTATTAAAAAATAGACTGACAAAAATAATCCACCAGTAGTACGGAATAAGAATTAATTTTTTGTACTTTATAACCGCTTGATCTTGAATGCGCCAGTATTATTCTTGTTTAACGTACTTTTGGGTACTCTTTCCGGACCGGAAATATAGTCCGTCTGGGATCTCTGGTCGGACCTGTGTCGGAATTTGTGGAAACAATATGTAGAACGTGCCACGCTGCGACTGAGAATTTGTGGTAACAATATGCAAAGTCCCAATGGTGGGTACCAAAGTACTGGCTTCAAGATGCCCGTGCGACTTTTTCAAACGGCGTTGCATAAAAGTGTAATGTCAATTTCCAGACGGAATGTGTGCATATATAGCCGCGTTCGATATATTTTTCACAGGCGTTCGATCGAAAACTTGCGAATGACATTTATGATGCAGCTTTTTATATGTATATATAGTATATCGAGATACGAAAAGACGATGTATATAATCGCTGAAGCTGGTGTGACGGTCGCAAATAAAGTTGTCTCGGATGATTCAGAGAGCGTTTCAGTCTCGAGTTTACTTTACTACGAAAAGGAGAGAGAGAGAGAGAGAGAGAGAGAGAGAGAGAGAAGAGGTTCTTAAAAATATTAACCGTCCCGAAAAGCACAAGCCTCTCTCTCTCACTTTTTCTTCTTGCTTCTCTTTCTCTCTCTCGCTCTATTCCTCTTACATCGCGCCTTTTTGGTGCCGCGTAACAAACTGTTTCCACGGCCCTGCTATCATCTTTCCGACTGAGGACAGTCATGGAGAGAGCAAAGAAGAGAGGAAGGCGATCCACCGAACGCGACGAGGAAAGAGAGATGATGTGGGAAGGAAGAAGAAAGAGAAGGGAGACAGAGAAGGGAGTCCAGAAACAAGAACAGGATTAATGGGCCGTCGTATCACGCACGGTGGGCGATAAAATATCGTAGGAAATATCCTCCGGCCGTGTAGAGTCTTGGCCATCCGTGGAATTTACTCTCCGCGCGATATCTACTATCTTAGATAATCTCCGCCATTAAAGGCCACCGGACGGATACTGCTCACTCTCTATCCCGTTCGCAGCTTTACGATAAAAGCTTATGCGCTACGCCAAATTCTGCCACTATTACAAGAATGCTCGTTCTCCCCGCGAGAGAGAGGCACTTACAGTAAATACCACTCGGCTGGCAGAAACAATGTGGCAATACTCATTATGGTACTAATATCAACCCACATGAGCCTTTCGTCGTTGTGAAATTATATATTTATCATTGTGTTCCTTGTTGTTATTTCTTAATAAAATATTTCCATAATATTTCGCATATTTCATATGCGATAAACGTAGAATAAGTAATAGTTCTAATTTTTATATTGGAGATCTATTCATTGTCTCATTCATTATCACGACATATCAACGTGATGATATTGTATATGTATTCAAAATATATGTATATTACTGCGTGAAAAATCTTATTATAGAATTATAACAGTCTCTTATATAATTATAGTTAGTTCCTTACGGTTGTTGTTAATGCTATGATACGCCTGTATACTTTTGAAAGTCATCCTTTAGATGCCGCATTTCTCTCCGCTTTTATCCATCTAACATCGAATATCTCGCAGGGTTCGAGATCGGAAAACCGAAATCGTGTGTACTGATAAATATTTGCGGACCCCTCGGGTAACGGCATGTGCGCGCGCGGACGTTAAGCCTGCGTGACGGCTCGATCTCGTGTTTCGAGACCTTCCACAGAAACGTGTATCGCGAGCTACTTTGGACATCCTGACGTATGGCGTGTAAATACGAATATCGCACGTGGAACAGTAATGCGGTCCATAAGGGCCCCACTTTCCGCTCTAAGGGAGGATAGAGCGTATCCCCGTCATGTTCCCAAACCACAGCGGTCTGCCAAGCGGGATTTCGGTCGTTCTGCGCCAACCCGCCGGATAACTCATAACAGAGTCACCAAAGCGAGAAAATTACGACTGGGACGCCAGCTTTTGGGATGTTCTTCAACATGAAGCATGCCGGCCTCTCAAAAGGGGCACGCGTGAATCTCTTTCCTCGCTGCACTTCCCGTTTCCCGTTTATTTCTGCTTTCATACACTCTCTCTCTCTCTCTCTCTCTCTCTCTCTCGCGCTCTCGTCTTAACTTGAATGCAGATTCTTGCACATCGGTCGAGTCACGAGAGTCGGAAAATCATTCCCGTCGTCTATGCATAATAGTCGCTTCTCGGGATACAACAGCGATCACGAGTCCGCTTGAGTTACGGAGAATAAAGAACTGTTTTCTCATCAAAATTTTCAATAAATTAAGTAAAAAAAATACATTGTTTTTATACTCATTATTTTATTAAAAAGAAATTGAATGAAATAAATTAAAATCTCAAACATACATATGTAACTTTAGATGTCAAATGGTACGGTCCACTTAAACTCGATTTTAAGTAATTAGAAGATTTCAGATATACAGACTGCGATCTATCGTCAATCAGCATAGCTATTGTATATTAGAGTCTGTTTTCAAGATCAATCAAGTTGCAAATAGTTGAATCCTTTTTATGTGCACGTATTTACGATAAAAAGCGAACACAAAAGTTCTTATTTCTCAAATTGTTTGTTTTTAAGATTTTAATTTATTTCCTTTAGTTAATTTTTAATAAAATAATAAGCACCATACGCGAATACATGATAAGATTTCAAAGTGCAAGTTATACTTTGCGAAGAAATGAGATATTATGCATTCCAGCATATGCTACGTCTATTTCTTGGACAAGCGACTATCAGCAGCCACGAGAATTCTCGAGCTACGTGACTCGAGTGCAAACACAAGAAGGTGGTACCGGCGCATCGTACGACAATGCGGTGTTCTTGCACGCGAACGACGTATTACTTCCTCGGGCATTAATCGGTTCGTGATAACGCGGCAGTGTCGGGTAATATAAGCACGATATTATAAAGGCGACGAACCAGCCGATCTTCGAAACGACGTTGCGCTCCTTGTCGCGGCCTTAATTAAATTCCGGCAAAGAATCGGAAGTAGGGAAAACTTCAGCCTTCTTCCTCGCCCTCTTCCTTCCCTCTGCAGCTGGTGACGGGGGATTCAGGGAGGATAGGGGGGGGGAGGAGGAGGTCACGCGAGTTTTAATAACCGTCCCGGATCTGAGCAAGAAGAAGCTGGCAAATGGCCGTGTGGCGTCGGTGGCGGTTCGAAGCCACTGGGCCAGAAGAGCAGAGGAAAAGGATATAGGTACACCAACCCCCGACGGAGAGTCGAGCATCGATCCCCTTATCCCTGTCCCGTTCCTGCTCGCTTCTCTACTATTTCCTCACGCAATCACCAACGTATTCCCCGTCTCTCGTCACCTCTTCACTTACTCCGTTTCTCCATCTTTTCTTCTCTCTTTCTTTCTCTATACATTTTGACGTTTCCTCCAGGAAAGCTCATACGCGCCTTATGTCTCTCTTACTTTCTGCGGAGTCTCTTTCCGTGTGCTTCTCGCCTCCGTCGACTTTCATGATAATTTTTTTCCCCTTTTTCCGTTCACCTATCTATCTATCTTCGTGTCTATCTTTACTTTTCCGTCTATCTTTCTCTATTCTATTTATTTGTCTGCCGATCTATCCCTGAGCTCTCCTCTTCTCATGGTTCACTTTCGTTCTTTTTCCCCATCGCCCTCCATCCAGTCTGGCTTCCTGTGCAAACGTCTTCAAGTCGGTCTATGACATTACTACTTGCTCCCGCGTTACTTCCTTTCCAACTTGATTTCACCAAAGCCGGCCTTCTCCGCCACTTCATCTTTTTTATTTCCCATTACTCTCACCGCGCGATATTCCACACTGACACCACTAACCCCTTCACAATCTTCACGGCAGACGGTACGATATCTTGATGCGTAACCGTAGCGAATTATCGTCAAGGAATTTTCTCGCGTACTGCTAATCTTGAATCTAGAATTTTTTAATCGTCTCATTTTGGCCACAAAAAGCGATGTAAAAATGTTTTTACAGCAGAGAATATAAATCCTTTACTTTAAACGCCTTTGTGAAAAGCATAATAATGAATATTAATCACAAAAGCGTCAAATATGCGTGAAATAATCATAGAATAAAAAAATAAGATTTATGCGTCAATAATTATGTATTTTACAATAATATAAAATTCCTTATAAAACAAAACAGGTTTTAGGTTTTCAAGTATTTTTTCATAACTTGTATTTTTTATAAATAACAGAAATATATATTGCTGTTTTGTTCTGCGAGTCACTGTTACAAAATATTCTAAATGTATATAGATACATCATCGCGAACGCAATAGCATTTGTCTGTGCATCTGTTACGAACTATTGGTCAGATGTCCTCGAAGTGTTTACTGAGGCATCGGTAGAGGCGGTTGCATTCGGCGGTCGAGCCACTGACATTTTCCACTGCGAGCTATCATGGATAACGTATATGCGGTCGCGTAGCCGTACCAGAAGAGAAGACATGTATGCAGACTTGTACCTAACAGTAACGTTATTCCCATGTGCGATGGATGGATACATGCCGCATCGCAAGCAAACATGCATGCACGTGCACACATGGTCGAAAAATATTCGAGCGAGATGCGTGCGCGACTCTTGTGGAAATATATAACTGCATGGAGTTTCGAAACGCAATGAAAAAAGAAAATCAATCGAATATCATGCGGTAGTCAATATAATATTTTTTCATCTCTCTTTTAAGCAAACTTCAATATTGAACATTTTTATAAAAACAAATGACATATATTTAGGAGCAATAGTATGTTCAAAAATAATCATGTCTTTAAATTGGCTCGAAGAAAATAAAGCATGTACAGGAATTAAATAGAAGAGAATATAAATAATAGAAATAATTATTATATATGTATATATTAATTTGCGACATAAAAAATAACTTCATACATATATAGCAATGTACACAAAAATAAAGTAGACGTAATACTGCGAGAGTGTTGTGCGAATACAATGGTAAATACGCTTTTCGTAACAATAAACCCTTATTGGCTGAAAACCCTTACGACGTTTCCTATGAAGACATATCAGCTCCACGAGGAAAAGCGGCTCGGTAATATCGGATTACTCGCGGTCGTCTCTGATGCTTCTATGCTGCTGCTATTGCCGCAACGATAGTAATGGTGGGTATAGTCTACAACGTGGCACCGTAGGGCGCATACATGGCGACAGGGTAACGTTATTCCTCGACACGAATGGATATGCGTTTCATCGACATTGATGCTCAACAACCAGACAGCCTGACAGCAGATATATATATATATATATATATATATATATATATATATATATATATTGTAATACAAGCGATAAGATGTTCAAATGCATCATATATGGATATTTTCAAATACAATTATAAAGCAATATTAAAGCAAGCATCATATGTACTAACTGTACAAAATTGTCTACTGCATAGAATTTTGTAAAATTCTGCAATTGTTATGAAAATACGTATTGTTACTTCCTCTCTCCTTCACTTTCTTCAGTATTTGTTATAAAGTTTTGCAAAAGTTTTAATTTTTATAATGTCTTCTCAGCACACAGTAGGTGCAGTCACAGGTTATAGGAGGATTGCAGGGTAAATTGGATTGAAGTTAAAAACTCACGACCCAAGTAAATTATAGCCATGGGGCGCAAGAGTAATTGTTTCGTGGCGTCCAAGAGAATTAGTAGACCAAATCGAAGAGAACGGAAGTAAATCAGTGTTCTTCACTTAGAATCCAATTTACTTGCCATTACAATACGATTTATCAGGCACTAGTAAACCGCATAATACTTGCATTATATCCAAAGAAACAAAAATTAATAGAGCCGTCATATAAATACATACTAACCGAGGTTATACGCTGTATACTAGATTATCTGGGCGATTTTTATTTTCATGTCGCAACATATAAAGCCACGTATAATCCTCTTTTCCCAGCGGGAGACGCGCGATAATAAATGCACATATTCATATTCGAGGCATACTTTATGTGTAACTTTAACTTACTAACTATATAACCTGATGATCTGAAAATAGTACAAATTGACCGTAAAACCATTCATTCATTGATCGTCAATAGAGCGATGCCTTGAAATATATATATATATGTCGTAGCCAGATTACAAAATCTGTCTTTTTATAAAATGCCTAGACGTTTTATAAAGTGCGGCCATATTTTTAAATCGTGGTTAGATTTAAAATATTTTACAATCTGGCTAAGAATTTTAGTCTTTTTATAAAATGCTAACAAGCGACTTGATAATGTGGCGGATCGCTTGTTAGCATTTTATAAAAAGACTAAAATTATAATATATATACATATATATATATATATATATACACGTCAGTGAAGCAGATCAGCCAAAACGCGCGAGATTGCGCCGTAGAAATGAAACCGCGGAATCTTCAGCCGCGGTAAATTTCGCAAATTCGCGGACTCGAATTTCTATATTAATAGCTTTAACACACAGAATGCGAAGGCTCCTGTGCGCGAATACCGATGGTGTGTGCTTTAGGGCACGATTCGCAGATCGGTATACGGGAAGAGAGCGGGAGGGGGGGGGGGAAGAGGGAGCATACCGCCGGAGGGAGGGTAGTGGCGCGTTTGGTCGTGTTCGACCCCGGCGAAATTTCACGTCGATGACCGTATGCAAACCGGCGGTTTTGTCATTCTATAATAGGGAGGGCAATGCATCAATTATAGAAACACAGTGCAGCTCGGCCTGGCATTACACGACCGTTCGAATAACGTGGCCCACGATTGCGCACGATTATGCGAACAATAAATTGGCAGTCGGATGCACCATGCATGAGACATTCCGACGTTTCAACGTCCCAGCGTCGAACGCCTCTCCTTTGTACCGATAGTCGTAATAAGGATAATAGGGAATTCTTGCCACGCAAACGTTGACGCTAATTCATCCCTCGCGCACTCTCTGTATTTAATTTTTATATATTTTTCGGATATGTAAGTATATATAAATAGGTCAACTGAAAAACTAAATACACATGTTTCAGATTTAAAAAAAAAAAAAAAAATTATACTTTTTAATATATCTTGACTTTTAACAAAGTTTCAAAAGTGCACTTTGGTAACAAAAAAGAATCGCGTTGCAGCGAAATATGCATAATAAGTCGTGATTAAATAAAATAACTTTTTTCTGACGTATATCGAGATGTAAGAAAATTGCCTGCATAGTTTTGAGAACTCATTTCGGCCGTTTGACCATTAAATCATTCGCTGTACTCAAACAGCGGTAGCGGATCCTTCGACGGTGCAGCGGCAAGAATTCCCCTTTTCTCTCTCTCTCTCTCTCTCTCTCTCCTTCTCTTTCTCTCTGACTCTCATTTTAACTTAAGCGCAATACCTCGGACGTACGAAAATTCGATTTCGCCTTCCTATCTGTCGGCTTCTGGCAACGGAAGGCAAATTCTTCGACAGCGTGCGCGGCAAGGCACCAGCGATGGAAAGGCTACGAGTACACGGTCCTGTCTCCCTTGTCTGGCAGCATCGTGCTATTAATCGTATTAGGCGACCGACGGGTCTGCTTAAGTGGTAGATGCCCTTGCCTTCCTTCACAAAGGCATCACACGCCGGTATCTTCAACCGTGCACCATGATACGGCCAGTGGACGCGCATTCTGGGCATATATCAATCACATACCAAGAACGCTTAGAGTTCCGCCGAGTACTCGCTGTCACTCGATTAAATCTTTTAATAATCTCCATTTACAGAAATATATTATTTGCATATATACACATGCACCCGGTCTCCAGTAATTTATTTCACTCAGAAAAACATAAAAGTTTGACTAAAAATAAGCTTATTTAATATCAGCTTTAAA
Organism: Anoplolepis gracilipes; assembly: GCF_047496725.1. Lineage (NCBI taxonomy): Eukaryota > Metazoa > Arthropoda > Insecta > Hymenoptera > Formicidae > Anoplolepis > Anoplolepis gracilipes. Next base: position 12,130,266 of record NC_132971.1, on the reverse strand, counting down.
TATTAATAATAATTGTCAAGGAATAATTTTATAATGCTTTTCGATAAGAAGAGAATATCAATGCACTTATGTATTTTTGCAGGGCTTTTAAAATTAAATCCAAACGAAGTGTATTAGATACAAAAAAAGAAATGTGAGAAGAAAGATTTCCATTTTGAGAATATTGCGTGATTAACAATTTTTATGGATAGGAATTTTCTGTATATTTTTCTCTCATCTTTTCTTAAAGATCTTTGAAAATATATATGCAAAATATGACTCGAAATATGACATCGATTACATGAATTTTCTGAAAATTCTTTTACATCGCAAAAATATTAATAACCAAGCCTTAATTGGTAGAAAAAAACTAATACTGTCTGCCAATTATATAGCTAAAAAAAGTCTTTAATTAATCCTTTTACATTAAATATAAGTACTACCGTAATGCTTGTCCAACGTGAGAAACTTATTTTCTTTTCCAAGTATACCATGGAAAATATACTTTGATAAAATATTCAGTGACACAGAGATGTCAATTAATACTGCTATAAATAAACGTGCAGACAAAAATGCGTTACGCAAATTAGGAATATTTTAAATTCCGCGAGTGTGCGTTCCATTGTCCGAAACTTCAATCGTTATCATACATGATATTGCAATTATCTTCAAAATTTTTCTACTATTATTTATATCACTTTTTGTATTACACTGAAATATTATGTTTTCGAAAAAATTATATGGGAATCGTGTTTCGTTCTCACTCGTTTGAGCGAAAAATAATTGTTTGCGAGAGCACAATTGCTCGGTACTATTTTAGTATTACTTTATAGTCCCGCGGTTTTAAACGCGAAAAACAAAATCTAAAACTCGCTTTTACGAATGTACGCTTGCGTGCGCATTAATTTTACAGCTTTAATGAAAAAACGCGCCAACGGCTCGTGTGCATCGCACTGATGTTAACTAGAGCGTTGATACCCGATGCGTCATAAATTGGGGTCAACCGCCTACTTTTCTCTCTCTCTCTCTCTCTCTTCGATATGTTTTTATTATCTCTTTCGCGTATACATATATATAATTCCGTCAAAAATATATCGCTACGTAGTATTTTCGAAGTATGAGAACCACGTGCGCGCAGCGCATTTTAAACACAAAGTTTCACAACGAATCCTCTTATAGTGTATCATATTCATCCCCATGTGTCACAATATTACAATCGTCTCCTGTCTGTCACAACTTTCCTCCTCGTCTTTTCGACTTATCCATCAGTTTTTCACATAACCGCAGAAGAGAGATGCCGTCATTTCTATAGACATTCATTATTCTCTGCTCACTCAACGTGCTTCCCCAATACCCTTCTATATCTTTGTTGTCTTCCTCTTTCTTCTTCTTTAACATACTTTCCCTATATATGTGCCTGTCTCTCTCTTTCTCTCTCTCTCTCTCTCTCTCTCTCTCTCTTTTACTTTTCCACTAGTTTCTCTATTTCTCTTTCTATTTGGGCTACCATTCACGTCCGTTAAAATCGGCAATGACGATAATCTGTCAAGCTTTTAAACGAGCATCGTTCATCGTTTTACAAGTGATGGACTTTGTCGAAGGATTTTTGATCGACGAAAGAGCCAACGGTGAAGAAAGGAAGAGAACGAGAACGTCGGCGAACCTGGTGAGAGGCGGAATATTTCATGAGGAACGAAAGAACGACGGCAAACGTTCGCGAGCGCGGTAATCCATCGGGGCAGTAATGTTTTGCACAATTCATACGGACCGCGCTAAACGCTTTTTGATGGCGCGATTTAATTACAATACGCTTCGATTTTCGAGCACGAGCGAGCAGATGCACATTTATAGAATCGATTAAATTGCACCGCTTCATTTGTTACGATATTATTTCAATAACGTTATTTCCACGTGGCTGCTTTATGTTCAAAAACTGTGTCCACATACCACATACACACACACACACACACACACACACACACACACACACACACACACACACACAAGTGATATTTTTTAAAAATAACATCTCCATTTATTATATGAGTTTTACGAGTATCATAAATTCTGTTTTTGCGATATGTTAACTTCCGTATAATAAATGATTTACTTTATAGCGGTTAATTATTTTAACATTACAAAGTGAAGTTTACAGATAAGTCGTGTAAATATTCATCCGATTGTAATTCCAGTATTAAATACTAAACGATGGTTTCACAATGCAAACTGATCGATTAACATGGATGATATTAATTTTCGGCTACGAAAGATAATGCACGATAATAGAATGTAAGCTGTTACAGAGATCTAGCGGTATATCGAATTAAAAATATCGAGTATTTATACGCTCAAGTATTTCAAACACAAGCGCGTTGCTACAATCAATTGATTAACCGCTATTACTATGTATAATAATACATATGCGTATTGCAATCTCGACGTGTCGATATATTCCGCTGAACGTAACGCGACCATGTTGAGTACACATCAAATATCGTAATATCATATCCATCGAAAACAGGCGGGGTCGCGAAAAATATAAAATGTTTGTATCTATAATATTGATAATGATGCGAACCTCGACAATATTTACACGGATAGTATGTTGAAATATAAATAAGCGTATTGCACACACACACACACACACACACACACACACACAAAAGTACGTAAAAAGTTAAATATTCAACGATGTTATTGACGATGAAAAAAAAATGTTTTGTAAGCTTCCAATATTTATCAGAACGGGGCAAACTGCGCCCAGCAATATTTATGCCATTTGTATATTTTTCGAATATCGTTTTGGACGCTTGTAAAAACGTGTTACATTTTTTTTCTATAAATTTTAGCTGCTGCCTGGAGGAAAAAACTTTTGTACGTGAAAGTCAGCGTTCGAGATCGCTATGATATGTGAAAGTCCAATTCTTCCAATGAGAAACTTTAGCAATCGTTCTCGTCTTTCCTTTTTACGCGCTCTTTGCTTTCTTACTTCCTTATATCTTCCCATTTTTAGATTGTAAAAAGAGATCGATTGAAACCGCATTCGTTAGAACTAAATCATCTACGTAAAGGAGCAATTTATATTGCCCCGCAAGAGATTTTTAAAAACAATGACAGAGACGAGCAATATTTCTTTAGTTCTCTATTTAAATTTCTCTTTTAAACAGAAGAATTTAAAGCTTTCATATTTAATTAATTCTATCATAATATATTTTTAGCAGATTCTTTGATAAAATTGCAGATACATTTTGAAAAGAATATATAAAGCAGATTTTTTTTACATAAAAATATGTAAATATCAGAATAAATATAAATCAGAATAGATATAAAACAATTGAGAATAATATAACCGTATAAATCATTAAGAAAGAAATTTTTACAAACCACAAATAGAACATTTGAAAAATTCAATAACTAAAATAAATCAGTTACTTAATTTATGGAAATGCCACATATTGAACAAAAACATACGTTGTAAATTATTCTCTGATACAACTGTTATCTAATAGCTTTGCATAAAACACGGCTATTAAATTTATATCATTCTCATATATAATACATATGATATATGATATGATGCAATAAAAATATTAAGTATACTAATTCGAAAATTCTTTAAAATAATCAGCTTAAAATATTTTTATTTGTTTTCTCTTTTCATGAACAAGAGTAACGATGAACAAAACATAGAGAGAATATTGGATTTAAAAAAATGGATTTTAACTATACTCGTGTTATACCTAGCATGTGTTTTCATACCATGACGATATCGATACTCAAACTAGGTAAACAACGTGTGAAATAGGAAACGTTCATTTGATTATTATATCATTTGGTAGACAGAATTCTACTCTGTTTTATTATTCTCTCAGTTTCCTGCGATAAATGTGTTTATTTATTTGACGCATAAAAAAATATCTGAAATATTAAAATGTCGCGCAATTAAAACGTGAAATACCATTCGAACATTTTCATTATGCACATTTTGATCGAGATAGCACATTATGCACATTTTAATGGCGTTGACGAAGTAGCAATCGCGATTGTATATATGTGGAGCTATTTATTTTAGCGCACTTTTTTCAAGAAATCGCAATCGACGTGACGTTGCACATCGAAGGAGAAGCTGATATTATTGATGGAATATACTACTCTAGGTATTTAGAATACATAAGCGAGAACGGTATGTTTGCGTACGGCGGCTATATACACCTGCGAGTTCAGTAACCCTTCCGCCGATGGTAGACGTGCTCGACGAGGAGGTTGAGCCCGGCGAGCACTCGACTCCGGCGCGTCTCTCGCGAAACATCTATAGCTATGTAAGCTCAGTACCATCCGGAAGACCCGGAAGAAGGGGAGGGAGCGTCGTGTATAAGCGATACGTACAACGATATGTACAACGCACAAACAACACTCACCGATGGAAATCTTGTCTGAAAACACCGCGGGCACCAGGATCAAGAGGACGGTTAAGGCCATAGTCATCATCGTGGCAGTAGATGTTGGTCTGCTGATCCTACCGGCACCGCTGTTATTTTTTCCCGCGTTCCTTTCGGCTTCCCCGGGGACGGCCGACGCGAGGGAAATATCGGAGGAGACCGCGATGGCGCGACACCGTCGTCGCGACGAGGGTGGTCCACCCGTCTCGTGAACAACCGGGAGCATCTTCCGAGCTCCGTAGTCTGACACAAACTGCCGTCCGTACTACTTGGCGTGAACTCGGTCTCGCCTGAACCGCCCCAGCATCCCTCTCTCGTCCTTTCTCTTTCCCCACTCACTCACTCCCACCCTCTGTTCTCCTCTCCTTTCTCTCCCTCTCTCCTTCGTTCGTGGACCCCTTTAACCAGCAGCCACCCCAGCCATCCCTCGCCCTTCCCTCGATGCATTACAGCGCTCTCGCTCTTGCTCTCGTTTCACCCTCCCTCTGTTGCGACTTCCGCCACCACCGCGAGCATCCTCCATCCTCTCCCTCTCCTTCTCTCTCTCTCTCTCTGTCGTACTCTCGTGCATCACCATGGTAGTTCGGGATAGAAGCGTACGTTTAACGCGCATGTTACGATAGTCGCGGCGCGCGTGTTCATCTCGGAAATATTTCGCGCACCTGCTGACTGGCGTCACACTGCTACCGATACCGTCACCGATGTAGATGCCGATAGGCCGGAATTGAATCGACGCGCAAGTATATTTCCGTTTGTAACTACGTTGATGACTGACTCGACTCGACTCACGCGATAATTCATCAGCGCATGGTTGAAACAATATATCATCAAAATATATAATCAGTGTAAATATATACGTACACGGTAAAAAATTTTGTGTTAAATTTAACACATTACTCATGTCCCAATTTATCCACTCTAATTTCAATGTTAATTTAACAGAAGGCAAATATGTAAACAAATAACAAAAATAATATGTAAAAAATTAACAGAAAAATGTGAATTAGTGCAAGATTTACTTGTTGTGTTGTTTTAATGATCTTAGAAACGGTGAATATTAACTCAATGCAGAAAAGTTAAAATAACATAACGACAGTATGTTATATTAACATAAAAGTATGTAAAAAATTTAACACAAAAATTTCTACACGAGAAAATTTCAACAAAAATACAAAATGTTTTTTACCGTGCGTGTATGAAATAAGCGAAAATAAAATAAGCTATTACAATGCAGTTGAAAATGTTCTCATACAAACTCAAAATTTTAAGACAATTCATTATCATCTCATGTACTATTTTACGTTATAAAATAAAAAATAATTTAACATTTACCTTCCGAGATACGATACGGCAGAATTGTAACACATTGATATCTGTAAACTTATTCAAATTATACATCTATAATACAAATTATTAAAAATATTTAAAATTTTAACAAATAATTATTGCATTATTAAATTTTTTATTTGTCTTTTTTTAAAGTAGATATTAAATAAACTACTTACATAATTTCCGAAAATTTTGTTTGTAAATTTAACCTTATAAACAATACATTTGATAAATAAAAATCTAAATTTTTAAAATAAATAATCTAAGTAATTATAATTTGTTCAAATATTAAAAATCTTACATATATTATACATATACAGATACAAAAATCTATATATTAAGTTACAAGTATTTAATATAAAATTATTTTAAGTATTTCTTAACGTAACAAAATATATATATATATATATATATATATATATATATATATAAAATAAAACGCATAGATGAAAAGATTTGCGATGCGATTATTATAACAATAAACGATTAATTACGCAAAAGACAAATAATTTACTATTAAGTAATTAATAGTAACATCATAGCTGTTATTTTTTTTACTTCTAAATTGTTACTGGTACACAATATTTATTCACGGATACATAGTTACGATCACACACGCACTGTTAATCAGAATATGACACGATTGCGCAATACCTCACTCTCAGTGTGACGTCACACGCGACGCGCACTTTATCACGTTATAACGAAGGAATAACGACGAAAAAGATACGATTCATCAGTAACCCGTGCCCAGTAAACACAAAGCAACAGTAATGTAACGCCAATGTTATAATTTTCCACTCAACAATATAAATGTTATATACAAGCATGTTATATTGTAATTACATTGTTGAATGAGAAATTATAACATTGATGTTACATTACTGTTGCTTTGTGTTTACTGGGTGATGTCTGAAATCCGAAAACACAATTATGATCGCGTGACAGTTTACTCGACCCTCCCCGATGTTAATCACACGCGACGCGCACTTTATTATATTACGACGAAAAAATAACGCAAAAAAGATGCGGGTCACAAGAAGCTACGATCCACTTGACACGCGCGACATCTCACAAATAAACGCAAAGGACGAATTTTAAAAGAAAGAGAGATTTCAAAAATTGCGTAGACAATTTTCCTCGCCACTCTCGGGCGCAATATTTTTGCACGCATTATAGAGCGCATTTTATTTGGCATTACACATACTTTGTTATAAACATTGGTCAGTCCGATGTCTACAATAACTTATAGACTGAAATGTTTTTTTTAGGTTTCTAAGCTCATTTTTAAAAATTCACAAATATTCTTTATGTATAAATTGCAAAACTGTTATATTAAGCAAATATATTGTTACGTCAGATTAGATTTTGATCGATAATATAGAACAGCTTTAGGAGCCCTTTAAACGTAGCCATAATATACAGTCTGTCAACGAAAACTTTCTATCCTGGTTATTCTGTAACCAATTGATTTTTGTCAAAAATACCGATATATGTCAATATTGTTTTTAAAGAGGTTGTATGATTGTGATAAATTTAACTATATTACTTTATCCCATTAATTGGAGTAGCTATCCCCCAAAATAATCTTAAATAACAAAGGGTGTCAAATAATATATTATTTCAAAAATATTTTGATTCTTCACAACGAATTTTTTTTTTTAATTCAAATGAATATTTTTCGAAAAATCGCATTTAGAAATTGTGTATATAAAAAAATTGAAAATTTACAATGTAGAGAAAGATTTATTTTATTAAATGTGCCAATTATACAGATCTTTTGAAAATAATATTGACATCGGCATTTTTGACAAAAATCAATTGGTTACAGAATAAGCGGATCCTGTATATGATTTTCTATATTAGAGTTTTCACCTCTGATTTGACTTGAAACTTATATGGAGCTCTCTTTCAGCTTAAAATTAAGAGTTACGATATTTTTAAACCTAGCAAATAATATGTTATCCTTCAGGAAAGTAATTAAATGACATTTTATAATAAAAGTGTACATATTAAATCGCTCTTTACATATATGTAATCATTTGAGTCTTAAATAAACGGGTGAAGAGGAACTCTGCTCCATTCTCTGCATTCCACCTGCAAAAAATGTAAGCAAATCCAATCTAAAATGTTTAATTATAGATTTAAAAGATAGACTGTGCGTTTCGGGAAAAGGTTGATTTCAACATTAGAAAAAATTAACATAAGTCTTTGTGTCTCTTTTTAACTATAGACTAACAGTCTATGGTTTTAACCATAGACTAAATTTTTTAACATAGACCTCTTTTAACCATAGCCTAACAGTCTATGGTTAGAAAAAGAACAAAGACTTACGTTATTGCTCTCTTTTTCTAATATTGACGTCAGCCCTTTACACGGAACACGCAGTCTGTCTTTTAAGTCTATGTGTTTAGTCTCTATAGTTTTATGCTTTCTGTATATGATAAGTAACATATGTAATAACACATTACTAAAATATTTACAAAAGCAAAATAAATAAATAAAAATAGGATTAGATTGAGTTAAGTTATCAAATTTGTGGTTCTCTTTTTCGAAAAGGAAGTGCAGATGGAGAGACAAAGCTCATGAGTTTTAATTTTTTAGATATACATAGTATATAGTTTTCTAATATAATTTCTAAACGATATTTTCCCTCAACTTTAAAATATTATATCTGTTAATTCTAAGTGAAAAGAAAATTTTATGCAAATTCTGAATCAAATCAAAGGTGAGGATCCTAATATAAAAATTTACTATATAATTTATCATATATATCATATGTCATATATTATGTTATAAAATAAAATTTTTGTTTTGCAATCTAACATCAGTTTACAAATTTCGTCATACGTATTAATAATTTCAAATATTTTACTATCCATGTTAAAGAAATAAATTTTTTGATAATAAAGGTTTCTTACATTAATTAATTATATTAATTACAATTTTTCTAAATTTGTAATTATAATTATTAATTATTTTAACAAGCACGTAACAGAATAACAAGGAATTTTTAGATATGGTACTATTGTTTTACCTTGAACATTAAATGCGTATTGACTAAACAGAACATTTATTTTAAATGTTTATTTCATATAATACACATTATATGAAATAAACATTTAAAATAAATGTTCTGTTTATATACAACAAGCACACATGGTGCAATGTCGTCTTAATCTTGATGGAAAAAGTATTCGATATTAAATGCATGCGTAACATTTTCTTTGTCGGAAAATTCATAAGAATAAGGTATAACTTACCGGAAAAAGCGCAGCGTCGCAAACAGTCTCGTCTAATATATGCGCGACGCGTCTTCGCTCGTTGCTCGAATAAGTTTCTTCGTCGAGGTTTTAAGCGGTCGGACGGTCAACTTTATACGTCCGCGCTGGCGAATTATGGAAATCCTTCCTGAAAAAGTTCAAAGTGCGGTGAGATCACGCTAACGTGTCAAAAGGTGCAAGTCGTTGTTAAAGTTCGTCAAAAGTTTTGACAAAAAGCATTAATGTTTGCTTTTACGTTATTATTTTAACGATAACTTATTGTTATTTGCTTGATTTGATAACAAACATTAGCATTGAAGATATTTAATAAAAGTTACACGACTAATTTACAAAAAACTTCTTGGTCTTATACTAACAAAATTAAATTAAATTTCCTATACTTGAGATTTTAAATAGATCCCCCTTTACTCACCTGGAGAGACGTAAAAAAATTTTATTTTTATGACTATACCATCCGGCGTTAGCTCTGAATGGCCTGCGAAATTTCAAAATTGTGTTTTTACTTACAAAGTCGTATTTATATATATTATTTGAAGACTAATTTACTTGCTAAAAAAATCATATTACATTAATAATTTTCTTCAGAAACTTTAAAAACTAAATTCTTTTTTTATATATTAAAGACACTAGAAAATTAATCAATAAAAAATAAAAATTTCAATCTTTTGAACGCAGATCACGTTGTTGCTTTACTTTCAAAAGATGTGTTTTAAAATAATAAAATTGTTTTATTAATAAAATAGCAATTTGATTATAATCTGATGGCACGTCGTACAGAGATTGTGTTTAATTAAATTAGATAATAAAAAGTATATATCACATGTTATATTATTAAACAAATTTATATATTTCTGCGATGCAACATTTGTCGTAATTTATGGCAAGGTGATTTGCCGTTCACAGCTGGCGACAATAAATTCGTAGATCCGTGTTTAAGTCAAAGCTCTTCGACGTGAAAGTCATAATATCAAGTACGGAATAAAAGCAAGCCGCGTGTGCTGCATCGCTCGCAAAACGCTCGCGTCATGTTAAAATCACGAAAATATCTTCTAGAATTATTCTAGAGTTATAAATATGAATAAACAGCATGCTTTTTTATGATCAATATTTACATATATAATAAATTCTTATATTCAAAATCATCTTTACTGACCGAAACCCTATATTATAATATTAAACTCTATACCTGTACTGACCAAATAGGTACAATTTTAAAATATTATTATTGTAATCTGTATTTTTTCGAAAAACCTTTGTTGCTTTTTTACTTGTATCACTAGTATTTAGGGAAACTAGAGAAAAACAGGGAACTCTTTCTTGGAATGGTTAGCCAATAGGAAAAAATCACAGAGGACAGCGAGTCTATGAAGGTAACGTGTACGTCTACAACGAATAGTACAACATTAGAAAAAGATACAGATAGTGAAGTTTACATAATATTATTAATTACAATAATATTACAATACACTAATATTATTAATATTTATCTCTATAAATAATATTATTATAATATTATTATGTCAAAAATATTAACCATTTCTGATTTTCCATTTCTACAAGTCTTATTTTCATGTTTTATTAATGTTTCATTTTATTTATCGGTTTTATTATGATTATATATTTTTCTTTAATTACACAAAAAAATTAAGAAGATGTTTAAAGAAACTTTTATAAAGGAACTTTTACAAAGAAACTTTTGTAGAGAAATAAAATGAAACAAGGTATTCTTAATGAAAGTGACGCAAACGATTCTAGTATCACAAATGATTAATGTCATGAAAAATACTATATTTTGACGTTATTCTATGAATTTTCTTTTTTATTCATTTTACAAAATTTTCTTTATATGGAGATCAAGATATTATTTATAATGAATTTTGATATTTTATTCTTCTATCATATTTAATAACGCTTATAAGCATCCATGTAAGTATAAGACTCTTTAAAATTAAATTTCTCAAAACTAAATAATTGAATTACTTGAAATTTAAACAATTGATGCATTACTCTGCCAATAACGTTTTACAAAAATTGCATATGATTCTTACTATTTTGATATAACTAACTAATCTCCTTAAATATTTATAGATTAAGATCCTGGTTATGTATATTAAATAAACTTTTAAATATTTATTTCAAGATACTGTATGTAAATTATATCTTCGACAAAATGTCTTATTTTAAATATCCAATGGCCATATAATTATGTTCTTAGAAAATATTTCTAAAAAGTATGTATTTTATATTTTACACATATATGTATATATTGAATTGTATATATATATATATATATATATATATATATATATATATTGTAACATCGATTATTTTTAAATATGAAATAAAATTCTACATATATAAAATGTATACATTTTTTCTTGTCAAAAATTAAAAAAATATATAAGCATGTATGTATATATCTTTTTAAATTTTTGACATGAAAAATGTATGTATTTTATACATGTGCAATTTTCCATATAAAAAAATAATCAATTTTTGCGATTAGCGACTATATATTTATGATAAGCTTATTTATTTTTTACATTATACTTGCAATTTTCAATATAAATAATATATTAGTATATTATAGTATTGTTGATATTTACACGATGTTGTTTATTGTTATCAGTTTATCGTTATCCAGCAGATTCTAAAAAAAGATCTATGACTATAAAATCAAAATCTTTTTTATAAAATATAACTAATAAATTTTTAAATTGTTAAATTACTAAGTTATTAAATTGAAGTAAAAACTATTCGAATAAATAATTATGTTTATAATTAATTAAATACAATTTATGTATCCGAATAATGTATGTGCACAAGAAAAATTGACTAAACATGCGAATATCCTCTCTGTTTTATAAACTATATATCTTTGTATTTTATAAAAATATAAATTAATGTAAATTAATTGAAACATCGTGTGATAAACAGTAATACCTAGCAATATTATGATCTGTTCCCAGAGCATGACGAAAAAATCTTCTTCATACAGATTTGTATACATTTTTTAATAAATTTTAACAGTAGTACCTGACTCTCTCTCTCTCTCTCTCTCTTTCTCTCTCTCTCTGTAACAACAGCCATTAGCGCGGCAACCCTAAGTACATTCTGGTACAGTCGTGTCCTGCGCAATAGTACGTATTTTTATCGTAATCTGACAGTCTGACAGTGAACAGCTGAAGGATTTAGAGGTTATAAGTAAAGCAACTGTTAACAATATATATGATAATTATATGAAATAAACTATTATAGAGTGGATGATATTGAAATTTGTAACAAAATGGATCCAAGTTTACTCAGAGAACGAGAGCTCTTCAAAAAACGTGCTTTAACTACACCAGTGTAAGTGTCAGGTCCTTTCTGTGTCTATTATGTTATTCTTTTTCCAATATACAATCATATACGTTATGATTAAATTGTATAATTTAACTATAATTTAGATCTCATGTAAAGATTTAATGCAGTTTAATTTTTGTGCGATATAGATGTATGTAATGTATCTCATGTCATGCTTATAACCTCACTTATCAAAATATTTACATTGTTTACATTATTTATATTATTTGTATTATTTATTCAAGAATCTAAATTATATATTTTATAGATATATATCTTATAATGTTTTTACAGATTTGAGAAGAAGAAACAGGAAAAGGAACCTATAAAAGATGAAACGTCAAAGAAAAATGAACTGCCAAAGAAGAAACCTAAAGCATCTGTATCTACGGGTCCTAAATTGGATATGGTCAACTATAAGACCATGACTGGTAGTACGCAATACAAGTTTGGTGTATTAGCAAAAATAGTGAAGCACATGAAAGCAAGGCATCAGGAAGGAGATGATCATGCGTTAACATTGGATGAGATTTTAGACGAAACAAATCAATTAGATGTTGGATCAAAAGTAAATAATGATTTATATTATATGACACAATACAACATAACAAAACATTCTTTTATAAGCATAAATTAAAGAGTATATTTTATATAGGAACTATATTTCTGTTATAGGTCATTATAAATTTATGCGAATGCATCTACTTACATAATTATGTTACAGAAGAATATTTTGTCATGTTGCATGATGTTGTGTTGTATAATCAATTTTAAACATTGATTGTTTTTCTATGTATTTATATTCCTATTTTATTTTTTTTACTTTCAAAGCAAGCTATTTTTTCTTTCTGTATTTTCAGGTTAAACAATGGTTGCAAACCGAAGCTTTAGTAAAAAATCCTAAGATTGAAGTAACATCAGATAGTAGATTTGCCTTTAAACCTATGTATAAAATAAAAGATAAAAAATCTTTATTGAGACTTTTGAAACAACATGATTTAAAGGGTCTTGGTGGTATATTATTGGAAGATATACAAGAAAGTTTACCGCACTGTGATAAACATTTAAAGGTAAATTAAAACATATATATATATATATATATATGTATATAGAAATTTATCTCGCAGCAATTTGCCTAACAAATATTAATTATATACACATTTCAGAGTTTACAGAATGAAATTTTATACATTACGCGACCACTTGACAAGAAAAAAATCATCTTTTATAATGACAAGACAGCACAGTTTCCTATAGATGATGAATTCCAGAAGTTATGGAGAGCTGTTGCAGTAGATGCCATGGATGATCAAAAAATAGACGAATATCTTGAAAAACAAGGTATTAGATCAATGCAAGATCATGGACTCAAGAAACCAGCACCAATTAAACGAAAGAAACCTGTTAACAGAAGGAAACAATTCAAGAAACCAAGAGATAATGAACATTTAGCAGATGTTTTGGAAACGTATGATGATTAAATAAAAATATCATAAATATTTTCTATTTTTTGAAAGAAAAAAATGTAAAAATTATAAAATAATTGACATTGAAATAATTTTTGTATTAAATCAAATTAATTTTATTCAATTTATCTATAAAAAGTATTATAATTCCATTTTTGTTGAAATATAACTACAGTTGTATTTTTCAATGTCAATGAGCATGTAGATGTTTGTTGCTGATATAAATACTGCACTGTGAATATTTACTTTTATCGCAATATATGTAGGTATATGTAAGATATATTTTTAGCATTAAACAAAATATTTGCATTATACATGAAAGTGAAGGAATTTTGTCAGTTCTATTTTACAGTAATTTTTTTTATACATTTAATCTTTTTTTTTTCTTATTTTTTAGTCTACCTCTCTTGATCTATAATTAAATGAAATTGTCCAACTTGAACAGTGTGACTAGAGATATAGATATTGATTAATTTCACATTAAATTATACATTATATCGTTAAATTATATCTTATTACACTATCACATTAAACTTTTAAAAGATTTGTTTAGATGCATAGTTGTAGATTGTATTTACGATTTCTAATAACGTTCCATGATTTCATGTAATGATAATGTTTCACCAAAAAACTTAAGAAACTCAAAAAGACTTTCACAATTTCTTTTTAGGACATGGTATTATTACTCAAATTAATAATATAATAGAATAATTGTCAGAGAATTATAAAATTGAAGGATCTTTATTTCTTTTTTTTGATAATCCTTTGATGCATTTTTATTAATAATTAATAAATTATTAATAAAGTAATCAACTTTATTTGATTGTTATTTATCGTTATTATATTTTATGTATATATAGCCTATATATACATATTTAATTATCTTTTTTTCTTTCTTTAACTACAATTGTTTGGCTATAATTGTTCAATATATATAATAATAATAAAATATAATAATAATAAAATAATAATATTATAAATAATAACAGATAATAATTGAAAAACAAAATTTTCAAAAGAAATTTATTGTATAAATAATTCCCCTGAAAGAGGGATAACAATTTGAAAAAGAGAGAGAGAGAGAGATTACATTTTTACAATTTCTGTAATTTATTTAGGCATATATAATAATAAATAAGTAAAATATTTATTGTCACATTTCATTGTAAGTACAAAATAAATATAGAATATTATAAATATCAACATTTATGTAATAAATTTATATATTTATATAATAAATTTATATAGTAAATTTATATAGTAAATTTATATAACTATTTATAACTGTCACACACAATCAACTTTTCTTTAGAATACCACCACTTATTTCATTTGTATGATAAAAAAATTATAAAATATATTTTATATAATATAGGAATTATAAAAATTAAAAATAGTTGACAGTTATTGTATTATGCTTTTTTTCTGAACTTTTTCTAATTTTTTTTTAACTTCTATGTTTCTTCAACACATTTTGAAATTTTGTCTTGAGATTTAGATAATTTTTTTATAAAATGTTATTACAAATGTTTGTATATTTTATACGTTATTCAATGTATATATAAATCTTATATTACTATATAAATTCGAAATTATATTTTCTTTGGCATTTGTAGGTCATCTTTTTTATTCATTATGTAATAACAATTATAATTTTGAATTATCCTATTTTTCACACTTTTTTAAACATAGTTGTATTTTCATCATAGGACATTCATTTTCTTATATTTACAATATGCAAATACTTAGGACAACGTTATTCTTTCGGTAGAGCAGAGTCACTTTTTCCTCGGGAATAAGCACGTGTTGCTTTACTACCAAGCATTCTGTCCAGCAAAGATTGTTTATTTCTTCTTCTAGCTGCGAGAACTTCTCTGCATAATTCGTGAAAGGATTCCGCGACTTGAGCAACCTATGTAACCAAATTATGATTGCTTGAAAAAAATTATAGCTTACACTTTCAAATATTAAATACAGGTATATATTCTCTGGAAAAATGTGAAAACCTGGACTTCTACCCGAAATACTAAATTCTCAGGAAATTTTTTATACTTGAAAAAACAGAGAATTTCTCGTGGAATTTTATTGGAACTTACAAATTTTTAAAAAAATTATCTCTAATAATTTTGTTTTTATGTACTGTAAATTATAAATATATATCTATTTATGTTTATATATTTAATGTGCAGAATATATTCTTTATTTTAATTTTTAGTAATAAAAAAATGAAAATATAAACTTTTAAGTAAATTTTTTGGCTTAACAAAAGCTATATCAGTTTCTTTTCAGTACATTTGTAAATCTAGCACTTGATTTAAGTGGTTTTGTGTTCTTTCTTTGTACGAGTAAAAAGTGTACAATAAAAAATTTATTTTAGATCTTTAAAATATTCTCTTTACCTAAAATTGTGAACAAATAAAATACTTGGAAGGTCAGGGAATTTTCAGAGAATTTTTTTACAAAATTTGAGTAGACATCCTGAAATAGAATTTCAATTACCTGCTCAGCAGCAGTTATTTCACTAAACCAGCATTCAAAATCCTTCGCTAATATCTCTCCTTCTTCAGCGCTGACTTGCCGTAAATGAACCATATCAGCTTTATTTCCAACAAGAGCAAGAGGCATCGCAGCTTCAGGATCAGCCACCGCTAGAGCTTCTTTTGCTTTTCTAACAAAATTAAAAGAGTTTCTATCTGTTATCGAGTAAACTAG
This sequence comes from Anoplolepis gracilipes, assembly GCF_047496725.1. Classification (NCBI taxonomy): domain Eukaryota; kingdom Metazoa; phylum Arthropoda; class Insecta; order Hymenoptera; family Formicidae; genus Anoplolepis; species Anoplolepis gracilipes. The sequence goes on along the minus strand of NC_132971.1, from coordinate 12,113,715 downwards.
TAGTAAACCATCGGCCCACTGCAAAGTTTCCATTGATGGCAATTCATCCTCACTCTGAAATATCATTTAAGATATGATAAACTCTCTATATAATATACGTATAAAATTTTCTTACAAAGAAAAATTACCTTTGGACATGTATCTAAAATCTCAAAAAGAATAGGTTCTCCATCGACTAGTACCTCATGCTTGTATCTTGTTTCTAGAAAATAAGATAACAAATTATATTTGCATTTAAGCGTGTTAATAATAGCTACTAAAGATAAAATTATGCGATTTTATGAAAACTTGTAACACACATCTCACACAACACTTATAATTTAAACTAAATTCATTTTTAATTCTTTTTAAAAAAATTAAAAAGTGTAAGTACTGCATTAAGTCCATTTTTCTTTTATTTTTATAAAGCAATTTTTTATCATTGACAACGAGATAATTGGCATTGCTTATGATTGTCGATTATAGATTTATTTGATCTAACTCAACGCACACGTGTGTGTAATTGTTTGAATACAAAGCATAAATTCGACATAAGAGAAAATGCGTCAACAGAGGTAAATTAATACATATATTTCAATGAATATTTTTATATTATTGTATTTTTTTATTCATTTATTTCTTTATTTCTTTATTAAATTATTTGTCAAACAATTAATAATTTATTTCTTTCTTCTTTTTATTTACACAATAGAAAATGATTAAGAAGTATTTTTTTTTAAACACACGATAATAACTGCTAGTACAACTGTTCTTTACGTCTGAAAAAATAACAGAAAATAAATTTTTTGCATTCATTAGAATATAAACTTTCTTGATAATTTTTCCAAACAAGAAAGAAATATCTATCTGTGTAAATTTAAATAAATGAATAAAAAGAATCCGACATAACTATATCTGTGTCACTTTTTACTGCGCGAATACTTAAAAGCTAGCGGACTAAATTCGTATATCATTATGCAGTCTCTCAGATTGAATTTAGTTTGAGATGTTAACACGACACGTGCTTCTCTTTCATCTACGACCATGTCTGTATTTGTACAAAACGATAAGTTTTGTTCGAGTGTTGTATCAACCTTGCATTAGTACTCGTCCTGTCTAGTGTCAAATTCGTCGTCGATAAATTTAGAACAGACACGGACTAAGGTATGCAGAAGGAGAATATACACACAGCTTTATAGTAGCAGATTACAGCTGCTGGCAATTTTTCAGAACTGACACGATCTATTCTCTGTCGTATATATTTTAGCATAGGTACGTAAGTTTTATAAGTTTATATGTAAATTGATAAATCGACGATATCGGCGATTATGATCTTTCTCACCTGATTGATGATCGTATTCCCCGATGTATCTTCTCGTCAAGAATCTTACTGTCAATGCTGAAATGGAAAAATAGGCTATACGTTTATGTATGTAATTAATTCACAAGCGTAACATAATTATGTTGTACATGATATAATTGAGTTGACAAACTGTACACACACAGGCTACTCTCGCGCCTCGAATTCATATATATCACAGTGATCTATATTTTATTCATTTGTTACAACTGTATCAACTTATGCAAGAGAAAATTAATACGTAAAAACTATCATCTCTAGGTGGTAATTTTGTATAACAAACTGTACTTAATATTATTTAATTACATTTTATAAAATAAAAAAAAAGAATATAAAAATCAGCATTTAATTTTATCAATAATTAATACCTAATTTAATTAATATCCTTAACCGCAGCAAGAAATATAGACATTATCGTGTATAATTATTTCTACATATTTGAAATATTCTGTATATTTTATGTTCAATTATTGATTATGTTCACATGTATATGTATACAAATTTAAAAAGATTAATTTTTTTCTTATTCTAGTTTTAAAATAACATTCAATTATAAAAAATTTGCTGGATTCGACAAGTTGAAACATTTAAGCGAGATTTTTACTATTGCTATGATGCTTAATGTTCGACGCGTTGCTCCAAAGCAATATCCATTCTAATAGAATAATAGTCTTAATATCTCGCGTGTAAATGATAAGGAAATATTGATCGTTGTGATTTTATATGATACAATACTGCATCGAATATATTGCGATTCGATCTGAGGAAATGAGAGAACAACCTAGTGACCTGCTTCGAGGTGTACCACACTATTTTTATCACGAACCTGCCGTGGCGCCATAAAACCTTGCTTAACGCCACTATGGCTTATTTCATCTCAAAAAGCAATAAGCACCGAATTTTTAACGCGAATCGTCGATCTCTATAGATGATTTGAGTGATATTGACAAGAGTGATATTGATATAAACAAGTTAGAATCTAACTTTTTGGCATTATAAAATTAAGTCTACAAAATTAATGAATCTACAAAGAAATATGTTGGACAATTTGTCGGAAGAAAAAAAGAAATAATTTTTAAGTCAAAAACCCTGAATAATAAATTTATTATTATTTTACATATAATACATGAATTTACACATTTTTTTGAATTTATAAATGAAATAAATGTATAAATATCCATAAATTTAAGAATGTACCTCTATACTTGAAATATCTTTACTTGAAATATATATATATAATATATATATACATATATATAATATATATATATATATTATATATATATATAATATAGGTCAGTTTTGATTGACAGAAATATGTGAATGTTTCAAAATTTAGTAAGTATAACGATCGAATTATTTGTGTCGGAATTTAGTTCAAAATCATTAGAATGAATTGAAAATGAATTACTATTCTTTTCCTTGATTTAATCTCAATGTCAATGGAAAATAATTTAGAAATTTCAAATTGCAACATTTTTGAGAAAATTTTAATTTTTCAAATTTTAATTTTTTGAAAATCAAAATAAAAAGAAATGTCCAAATTAATTTAAATGTATGTGGAATATTATATATTTAATTATGTATATTGTATCCAAAAGAAAATGATCGAAAAGTTTCAACTTTGTGACAAATTTTAAAAGATATTTTAAAAATTAGGATATTTTTTTGTACACCTTCTTATTTAAACTATATATATTTAATGTAGATTATATTTTTATTTTTATTTATATCACACGCGCGCAACAAATTACCAGAAAAAATAAATGTCTTTTATACATTATTATAACATTTTTAAACAATACAGTTGTGCCTGAAATGTACAAGAAGTAATATTGTTCCGATATAAGGTTTCTCGATCACAGAGAAAGATATGTTGTGAAAGCATGACGAATCGAGAATGATGATCCAAGACGGAATTTGAAGTAAAACTTTATAAATAGCAGCCACGTACATATTTTGCAACCGCGGTAGAAGAGACGCACGGCTCTCTAACGAAGACGGAGCAATTATTTACTCACCTATGCCTTTACACTTGCCATTACCAAAAATACATGCGGTTGGCTACTCTGAGAGTCTTTAACGCGTGTCTTACATGTATATACACATGTACACGCGGAACTTGATGTGCTACTTACACGTGCACTTGCACTTGAATTAAAGTGTTGACATTTATTTAACGCGAGATTTTTTCTTTTTTGAAACTTATTTTTCAGTTTTGTTTTCCTTTCCACACACATTCAAACATCAATGACGCGATTTTGCACATAATATGAACAGCATATGAAATAAAGTTCGTAATTATATACCAAGATTTTCCGATTTATACCAAAATTGCAAACATCTGAGATTAGAGTTTAAAATTATCGCGACTGTTTGGTACTTTATCCGTCACTCGCTATTATATACATTTATATATTTGGATTTAGTGCAAAACAGGATGAAGCACGCAAGCATTTTTAAAAGCTTGCTATTAAAATTGTTAAATATCTTGTAATTGATTATTTTCTTTCCATATACTAACGTCAGGCTTTGTTTAAAAACTTTATTTCTGTTAAAAATTGTGAAATAAATAATTATATAACCAGACAGCACACGATATTTATAAGTATTCACAAATATTTTTACACCCTATTTATTTTTTAAAAATATTAAATAAATATTTCATAAACATTAAGAAAAAAAAATATAAATGTATTCAACACATTATTAAAATATAGATTAAATATTTTATGTAATATTTATTGTAAGTAAAAAAATAAGTATTTGTAATAATATCTTGAAACTATTTCTCAAATATTTGTTGGGACATTTATGATAAATCTTCATAATTTTCATAATCAATCTAAGATTACAAAAATATTTATAAAATATTTTGACAAATATTTATAAAATATTCAAATAATTATTACAAATATTTCGTATATATTTTATAAATATTACGTGCTGTTTTTTATAGAGAACTAAGTATCTTTTTTCGTATATGAGAATTCATAGTGATTTCTTGCAAACTTTGTTATTCCTATTATTATATTTAACTGTTCTATATTTTTGTTTCTTAATGTATAATGTGCAAGATACTTGATTGAAATAATCTATCTTTTTCATTACAAAATTAATATTAATGCCGTAGTGTGCATTCTTATTTCAAAGTTTTATCACATTAATATTGATATCTGCATTGATATGGAAAACGAAATTTCATTATGAAGTTTGGTTCTATCGAAATGCATTCACTTACCGCTTTTGCCAACTCCTGGCGCCCCTATCACAGCCACTTTGACTTCGCACAACGAACTCTTCTTTCTTCTGATCCCTCTAATTGCATTTGACGTCATACTATGAGCATTTGTTACTGCCGAAAAGAAAATTAGACAGGACGTCGTCAAACTATCGTACAAAATCGTTTAATTATCTAAAAGAGTTTTCAAGTGCATATTAAATCATTTTTTATCGTCAGAAGAATATCCCTAAAAATCTTACAATTTTAATTTTATATTATGTATTTTTTTAGGAAATAATAAGTATGTTTATTTAGCTCTCCCTCCCTCCCTTTCTCTCTCTCTCTCTCTCTCTCTCTCTCTCTCTCTCTCTCTCTCTCTCTCAAGAAAGTATATAATAAATTTAATATTTATATATTTATTATACTATTATTATTGTGATTATTAATAATTTTTATTATAATTATTGCTTTTATTATTATTATTATTACTTTTATTATATGAATATTATAAATTTAAAAATTTATATGCTTGTATTAGAAAATTAATTATTTTTGAGGAGGTTATTCGTGTGTTTCTCGCTTATTATTAAATTTTATCGCGCGGAACTAATGCTTCGTTGTTTTGAATTATCGAGTCTACGGTCCATTTACCGAGTGTTCCGTTTCCTCTATAATGCAATAAAAAAAGCGAAGATTTTTATAGCACTTCGTGGCATCCGCCGCTTGTTTCTCTTTGGGCACGTGTTTGAATAAGTCGTGTTATACACTTCGGAAGAAGAAGGGAGCAACAAAGAGAAGAACGCTTACAGAAAGGGAGAGAGAAAGACAGAGCGAGGAGCGCAAGGAAGAGAAGGCAAAATGTGACGGGTACATTAATAGAACAGTTTGCACACACATGTCCCGTGGAATCTTAAGAATTTCTCTTCCACTGTCTAACAATCTACTGGAGTTACGAATATCGGGTATATGAGATTGCAACGATATAGTGCGGTTTGTTACGAAATTTTCATATAATCTCCCGGCGGTGAAGTAGACTCGACACCGTTCCTAATCGAATTTATTAAAGTTTAGTGACTTTCCTGGGATCTCTATTTAATGATTACGTGTTAATTTATTGCATACAAACAATTAATAAATCTTTCTTGAGCGGGTGAAATCAAGTGCTCTTCTATTAATTATTAATGTGTCTGCATTTATTGCATACAAACAATTAATAAATCTTTCTTGAGCGGGTGAAATCAAGTGCTCTTCTATTAATTATTAATGTGTCTGCATTTATGTAGTTAACGACACACTTTCTTAAATGAATGGACGTTAACGGGTTTCTCGGAGCATTTCACTGCATAACAAAGTAGCTGCAATCGTATAGCGATATAAATAGACGCTACTATGAGGACGTAAAAATATGCAAACGAGTACATTTAATATGAGTAGACAATATTTAATATAAGCAAATATAGTCTTTTTTTTATGAAGAAATACTTTCTCTTTTTTATTGCATAATTGAAGAAATATTTTTTTCCAATATAATATTTCATAAGAATTAGATCATTGCGTTGTTAAAATACAATATACATTACAATAATATATTATATATGTATTTTGCAAGTTTAAAAAAGCTTATACTCGGAAAGTTTGCATTATATAAAAGTATACATAATCTTGATGTATGATGATTTAATCAAGAAAAGCTAGAAATGTACCAACATCTTATATATATCAACAGAATATATAAAACTATTTCTTTATAAAAAACTATATATAATTTGCACATACAAAATATAAATAGCTGGACTGTAACTTACCACCAATATAAATAGTTTGACTGTAACTATACACCAAAAATTGTTTTATTATCCTCTTTTACACGCTATCTATCGATTCATATCGCGATCGAACAGTTTGCTGAATGTTACAAGTTAGGAATGTATAAATAATTCGAATGTGAAATATATAAAGTCTTTCGAAGAATTATTTAAATAATTTTGCAGTTAAAGATTAAAAAATCAAACACGACGCAAACTTGTCTTTGACGATCGAGCATAATATTTTATTTTTTGCCGAATTGCACAACCAAATCATACGGAGATGAGAAAAGATATAGACTGACTGATGATAGCGCGTGTGTGTGTGTGTGTGTGTCATGTGGATGACTGACTCAAGCGTTTAAATTCGCGATGTGAACCGCCGTGGCTCTCTGTCTCGGCGCGACTGTCTCGCCCTATTCTCTTCTGACGGCTCGCGAGACCCGCTGGTTCCCTTATTGCTCTTAAGCCGTGTACACGCGGTATCCGCTTCCGGTACAGATGTGCGCGCAGACGAAGGTCGAGATTCGAAACGGCCGATGTCCCCGAAGCGCCGCGACGCGCCGTCTTCATGTCTTGATAAAATTGGAACATCGTGGCACGATTCGAAATGAGAAATTAGAATACCAGATAGACACAATATATTAAAAAATATATACGAAATATTTCTAATAATTATTTGAATATTTTATAAATATTTGTCAAAATATTTTATAAATATTTTTGTAATCTTAGATTGAAGATTATGAAAATTATGAAGATTTATCATAAATATTCCAGGAAATATTTGAGAAATAATTTCAAGATATTACTACAAATATTTATTTTTTTTACTTACCATAAATATTATATAAAATATTTAATCTATATTTTAATAATATGTCAAATATAATAGTTTTTATAATTTCTTTTTCCTAAGATATACAAAATGTGTATAAAATGTTTATATTAATATTTCAAAAATCTAAATAATAAGAATATTTTTGAATATTTATCATAACAAATATAGTGTGCTATTTGAGATATAACCAGTATTTTTTTAGAAACGCGAAAGTTTTGTCAAACAAAACGAATTAAATTGCAATTAGTGACAATTGTGAAAATTATATTTGTTAATAAATTAATGGAATGACATTTATATTGTGCGTTCTTTAAAAGTATGTTAATTATTTTTTTGCAAAGATTCATGAGCAAACAAAAATCTAATGCTAAATAAAAAGACTTTTAAGATTGTTTCAAGTGGATGGCTAAGGATACCGTTTTTTGAGCTTAATATTTTTTGTTAAATGATAAAATTATTGATGCATATATAAAGCACAAAATAAACGTCGCAAAATAGTTTTATAGATGGTATTTTATTATGTTATATGTAAAAAACGAAGAAATAAAGAAAAAATTATAAGTTTACTTCCACAATATAACAAATAATAAAAAGTATGTATTAATAAGAGTTACTGTTATTATGCGATTTGCAAAATATTGTTCTACAATTGTCGATTATTTAATAATTTGACGTTAAAATTATTTTTATATTTTACTATAGAATAAAGGAGATATATAGTTTTCTACATTTATCGACAGTCTTTACTGCAATGAATATAATTCGTTCGCTTAGAGGAGCCACGTGTTGGTAGACTTGAAAATTTCCTCCTTTCCGACTTCATCGATTTGCTCTCGGTATCGACTGGAAGCCTCTGGACAACCGCCGAAGAACCAGTTTATAACTCGCAACAGAACTGGTTTTACTCGATCTAAATAACAAACCAATTTATCGGAATTTTCTCAGAATTAATTTACATTCATTTTTGCTAAAATATATAATTACAATAATTAGTTGTATAATATCATCTTAACAAACATTCTCAATATACTCTTGCATTTAAACATTTAATGTTTAAACGCATTATTTTTATGCATTATTATAAAAAGTGTTGGTAAAACACAAGGCTCTATTATGAATGTAATTATTTTTTTAGCTATCAATATTAAATTTGTTTTGAAGTATCTTTTACCAAGCATTTTCTTTTTTGATATAACTTGAAATAGTTAACATATGTATTATTTTTTATTAAAGAGATTCTATTTGCACTCAATTATTACATACTTGTTATAATCGGAGCATTCTCATAACAATCCTGAATGATATTATTCCTGTCATGAAGAAATCGAAGGTTTTTTCTTCGAGATTTATCACATAACTCGTGTTTTGTGAAGATTTCTGTTATACATAAAAACTATTATAATCTATTTCTATTACGCAATAAACAGAGTCTCGCATCAAAAGTGGCTACCCTCTTTTATTTTTTAAACTAAAAGAGATAGACTATAAGAAATATATATTAAATTAAATGTTTCAAACTAAACTCTATTGTGAGCATAGTGATCCCTTACAAAAGCTATCTCTGTTAACGTACGCAGAGACATACACAATTTTTTTATTAAAATATGAATATTTCGTTATAATAAAAGTTGTAACGCTATTTGACAGGAATACAACGATGTATGCAATAAAAATATTTAAAATATTATTGATTATTATTAAAGAACTTGTCACTACAGAATTGTTAAATTATGATATCAAAAAACAAAAATTATATAATATAAATATTTTATGTAAATATAATATAATATAAATATTTTACATATATTACACAAGTTTTATCTGTTTGAAATATTATGGACAATGTCTATATTTTCACTTTCGGCTCAATCAACTTCTGACTTGTTCATTAGATATTGTTATATGTCATATTGTCATTTGATTATAATGCTGAAGTCAGAAGTTGGTCATATTGCAGGACCGAAAATGAAAAGGTACACGTCGCCCGCTATATTTCAAGTCAATAAAACTCATATAATATGTAAAATATTTACATTAAATACATTGTTGTATTCGTTTTGTTTCAAACAGTCCTACAATTTTTATTACATCAAACTATCTACATTATTATAAAAAAATTGCATATCTTTCTGTTCGTTAACACAGATAGCTTTTGTAAGCACCTATCACGACATAGAGTGAACCATTTAATTTAATATATAAAGGGTGTCCTGTAATTGGAAAATCTGCTAATAGCAGATTCTTGAGATCATTTGGAGATGATTTCAGCGAAAATATCGAAGGACGTCATCATTTTTTGCAAGTTTCCAATTTTTGTCATTATATATCTTTGTAATTAAGCCTTAAATTAAAATTCTATTACAGTAAACTCTATAAAATTAACTAAAAAAGTAGTTTAATAATTTTTTAACTCCAAAACGTTTAAATTAAGAAAACTTTTTCAATCGCTTATAACTCGGAAATTATTGATGTTTCGACATTTTCGCTGAGAAAAAATCATCTCCAAATAATCTCAAGAATCTGCTATTAGCAGATTTTTCACCAATTATAGGACACCCTATATATATGTATATATATATATTTACGCTAAATATAAATTATACCGGAACGAGAATCTGTAATTTGCCCGTTTATATTTCTTGGGATGTAATTTTTTTTGGATTGACGTTGGCAGCCATCTGTAACTTCATTATGCTTCTAAAAAAACACAAAATAATCTTTTATATAATAAATTATGGAATTAAGATATTATTTTAACTTGAAAAAATTTTAGTATATATATATATATATATATATATATATATATATATATATAATAACTATAAACATCGAAAAAATGATAATTTTATTTCTTTGATTTCTATATAAATTTTTTTATAAAGGTATTTTCTACCTGTTTTGTCATTGATAAGTAATTACTATTGTAATTGCAATCTCGATAATCACTGTCTTCGCACATTGGTTTACATTCAATGTCACTTTTATTAATAATTTTTGGAACTATGTTGGGACCTTCTTTTTGAGAAAAAAAAGATTTTGTTTCCTATGATAAAATTTTGCGTTATACAAATAAATATGTGTTTTGTATAATAATATAATATTATAATCTCTCTGTAGTGTTACATTATGACATAAAAAATAAATTATAAAAATAGTTTATTTGTACTGATAAAATAAATTTTTGTTTTTGATATCATAATTTAACAATTCTGTAGTGACAAGTTCTTTAATAATAATCAATATAATATTTTAAATATTTTTATTGCTTACAGTATTTTCTGCAGTATAGTCTTTAAGATGTTTAATAAATTTTTCTTGTTGCAAATCAGTACTGTCGTTTATCCTATTATCCGATAAATGTATTTTAATCTTTGTTTTCGGAGAAGTATCATGCAAAGTTATCACATTTTTCTTTTCGTATTTCTTATTGATTATTGCCATCTGCTGCGAGCTATTTCTGTAAGTATTAACATTTTCATTTTTATATATCATATATATTTTATAATATTACTGTTACGTATTTTGATGGCCTTGTATGACTACGATAAAAATTTTGAAACTTATTGAAATTTATTCGGAATTTAAGAAAGATTAAATTTGAATCATATAATTAAAAACGATAAAATCTTATAAGTTTTAATATAAGAATGTAAGTATTTTCAATAAGAAAGGTATATGATTTTAAAGTGCATGCTTGACAATTTGCATTTCTTGTATAAACAATATATTAGAAACGATATATGCAGTGTTTATCGTTTTTATTGAATAAAATGTTTCCTGATGAGCCTTAATTTCATAAAGAATCTATTAGTAATGTTTTTAGATAATACATTTAATCAGATGTATATATATGACTGACCTTGTTGCACTGGATTCTGATATATTCTTAATGGTTGCCTTTCGATGATGACGTTGATTGTGTCGTGAATTACGTTCATGTTTTTCTTCGATGTTATGTTTTGTGTAAAATTTCGTCTTCTCACCTCTTTTCGAGATTTTTATTAGGAGATTTTATTAGGACTTTAGAACACATTAATATTGGTAGCTTATTAATATTTACATAATGAAGTCGTTCCCAATACATATAGGTTTTTTTATAAGTCGATTTTGTAAACAAGATATGAGAAGTAATAAAGTATGCAAACCACTTACCAGTATAAAAACTTACCTCGTTAATTTACTATTACTATTATCTATTTTATTGATTTGTCTTTGTCCATAATTCTTTGTATTTTCTTTGCATACTTTCCGATATAGTTCTTGTATTCTTAGTTCTTTATTTTCTTCATCTTGTTCTTTTACCTTTATTTTTTCGTATTTAGTTTCAGTCACAGTTAAAGCAAATTTTAATCCATTTGCAACAAGATCTATCAAAACGCAACATGCTTTCCGAGCATCTAAAAAATCATATTTACTTTTTTAAATAAAATACAATACATAAATATAATAATAATAAATATATTTTTATATTTAATAAATATATATTTATATTTGTTTTCTATAAATATAAATCTAGTAAAAGCTGCATAAAAATTCAACATAATTGTTTTATAATTTTTTTATAATTTAATAAGAAAAAAAATAATAAGAATAATTTCAAAAGTTTATAAATTTGTTATAAAAACATTCTCTCTGTTTGATTATACAATAAAAGAATTATTTAAAGAGAGAGAGAGAGAGAAAATTTTATTACTATTAAAAGGTAAATAATAAAAACTGATTTGTAATATTCAGAGAAGAGATTTATGATTAGATAATATACTCGTAATGTAATATAAGTACTTAGTCATATTCGAAAGTCAATCAAAAACCATAAGCGACGATAGAAGCTCTCTTTCTCTCTCCTTTCACTCAGTGTTTTACTACTCACACAAACGTGACTTGGGCACGTAATACAAAACGACGCTACACAACATTAACACGATTAACGAGAGGCGCTTGAAGTAAGTGATCCACTCAAGCACACTGAATTTCTCGTCAAAATAACCTGACGAGTAAAAGAGGAAGTCATTTGGGCGACGAGAGGACATTACTTTCTCTTACCGTATCCATTATGCGATTTGGCAGACACGCATTGCATAGCAAGCGCGACGATAAACACGACGAATTTCATAGCCGACAAAAGATGCAATTATTTAAGTATTATTTTCCATGTTTCAATCATTAATCACGGTATTCCAGAAATAGAAAATAAAAGAAAGAGGTTCGAGTTACACACGTGCGTCCTGAAGCAATGTCCATCACGACGTAAGAGGCAGTTTCACTTTGTTTTGAACATTTATGTCAAAGCTAATTATGCTCAATTATGCCTTAATTACGTTTGGTAACCATAACGACTAATATAACGATAAGACAATTACTCGACAGTTATTTCTACGGCATTTTCGCTTTGTACAAGTCATAGTTTCGAGTAAAGAAATAACAGCACGTGTAAGATTCATATCTTAATTTTTTATTATGTGCTCTGAGAACTTTACAATATAATACAAAGGAAACATGTCGTGTATCGATCGCCTTTTACTACAATCTAACGAGGGTGGGCTACGCACATAAACGCACGAGAAAATTATTTCGTACGAATCGGCGCGATTTGATAGGTTGTAAGCAGAGCGTGCGCAAGCGGGGACTCACACTACTCGCTAAATAGTGCCTCTCTAAAGCAACGTCGCTTCGTAACTTCCATAGCTATCCGAAGACTAAAATTCCCACAGAGTTCGACCGAAGAAGAAGCGACATATCGAACTAACTAACATAAGTAAGAACACATCTTAATGATATATTATTATCTTTTACGAAATACTGTTTAATTCGATAATAAATTCTAAACAAAATATGACAAACCGATTTGACATTTGCTAAACGCACGTCCTTGGTCGTGGTCTCTCGACTAGTCCATAAAGACTGTTTAACGACTCCCTGCTTAACCGCAGTCTGTCAATTTATTCGCAAAAAAAAAATACTGTACGCTCACATTCAAACGACGAATTCTATCACCACGAAGAGTCGGTCTCGTGAGTTTTATGTCTTGAGACTACTTAACTCTCTTACTAACTCCGATAATTATTTTGCATTTCACAACTTTTGCTAAACATAGACTGCTCTATTAAATATCGGGGCAGATGCCAGTGTTTGCTGGATTAAACAAATTCATTTATAATAATGTATATGCTACCGTAAATAATACAATATTATATAATAAAATAAAACAGAGTAATAATAATAATAATAATAATAATATATAATTAATAATAATAATATAGTAATAGTAATGTGTGAATCACATATGCGCGTAAACTTAGCCATTGGCAAAAGAAGTGATACTATCTTGTTTGTACGAATATAACCTTGTGATATGTATTTTCGCTCATTTGGCACCTCGTAAAGAATACTCGAGGGCAAGAGATTGGACTGTCATAAATTAATTCGTTGACGAATGATTCATTGTTCAATAAAGCCGTGCGATTATTTTGACGCAATCTACATTGTTACGTCGAGTAACATTTGCGTTATACACTGAAGATTCGTCGTTCTTTACGTGCGTAATCGATATGCGCGTACAACACGCATATAACACACTAATGAACGACTTTATACAATGGCAGATAAATTGATGAGCGTAACTAGAATGATGACGAAGTGTCCATCAAACCTAGAAGTTGAAGTCGCAATGCAAGATGTTATTTGAAACGAATATTTTTTGATCTGTAATTTTATCAAAATTATCGATCAAGCTAACACACTTTCGAAATGCAAAGGCGCATCACTAAATCTTATAAACATAGCAGATTATAAAAAATTATCGTTGTCAAAAGAAAATGATATCTAAAACATATGTTCAACTTCAAGATTCAATGGTTGGCAAAAGGAATAACCGAATCAATACAACAAAGATGCGGAAGTTCTCATTTTTACGCAAAATGTTTCTTCATTTTGTTGACAGCATTCGTGAGATGAGTCATCTCGGTGTTGAGTTGGGAAATCAAATCTTCCAGTCTATCAACGCTATCAAGGACTTCGACGCGTTGCGTATGCGGATTATACCTGACCTCGAACGGTCGGCTCATAGTAGCCACCTGCGAGAAAAACCAAGACTCGTGACTAACAATAAGCTCGTTTACTCCAATAAGAAATTACAGTCAGCGGAAGCGAATTGGTTATATTTATCAATGATTACTCTCTCCTTGTGCAATAAATGATTATGAAAAAAATAAAAATATCGAACATCAAAAGTAAAAATTACAAAAAAGAAAAATTATCTTGAATTCTTCACTTAGTTAATTTTGTTATTTTCGACTAATCAATAATAGCAATAAAATTAGAGCAAATTTTGAGAAATTTTAGAAAATAGATAAGAAACGAATTCCACAAATTAATATTAAGCAGACAATAATTTGAACACATGATGAAAATAATTAATGAGCTTACCCAGCGACGGAATTTCTCCTTGGCATCCTCGAAGCTTTCGGCAACGTAATATATCGGCTGATATTCCTGATCTTGATACTTTTGAAGAGCAGTGATCGTCGGGTCGAATGGTCGGTGCTCACACTTATCGCTCAACGCGTGCAGGAGTTCACCATAGGCTGACAACAAGCCAGCGCCATAAGCTTTGATCTCGCTACCTTCTTTGCAGAGACCGAACTCGATCGTGAACCAATAGATGGTCGATAGTTTCTCAATCTCTTCATCCGAGGCACCAAGGGACGCCAGACCGATTTCTTGCGAGAATTGAGCAAAATTAGGATCGCCCAGAAGCGGTATATGGCCCAAGAGCTCATGGATGCAATCTCTGCAAATAGAAACAAGACCAAAGATTTACGTCATGTATTAATTGTGAAATCTGACGTTCAAATTTATCTTGTGCTCTATTTAAATACATGAAGATTCTTAATATATACAATTTGTTGTAATATTCAACAATGCTCAGTTCAAGTACCAGATTTTAACTAAAGCATTGAATAAGTCGGAACGTGCTAAAGTTAATTAGGATGCATCGTCAGATGAATGGTGCGAATCAAATTGAAACTCCTGGGAGCCATTTTATTCTTACAATTTGCCGAGCTATCGGCAGCCCCTGAAAATCGAACTGTAATGCGACTCGCTACGCGGAGGAAACGATTTCGTAACTGCGGAACTGAGTTATCAACGCTATCGCGTCGTTAAAAGCCAATTAGAGTTCCATTACGAGCTTAGAGAGGCGCGGTAATTCTATTATCATCGTTCTCTGTGTACCGGGTGCAGCCTCCCGTCATAACGCAATATCGATTGCCTTGTAGTTTGACACGAAGGGGCAGCCGTGACATGGACCCGGAGCGACCTTTACAATACGCGATTTTTAAGATGCGTTGCATCCTTTGTGCCCTCGCGACTTGATATTTCATATCAAGTCTCAATATATATCCTGTGCAATATTCTCTTTGTACTTTGTAATATCATAAAAATTTATAAGATAATTTAAAAAATAACACGTGAAAATAATATATTCGAATGCAATCATCATCTCTTGAATAAATGAAAGTAAGAGATAAAAAGTTTTAAAACACTTACGGCTCGGGAGTGTGGTACGGGCTATTAATATGACGGATGTATTGGGTGCTCTGGAATACTCTGAAGGCAAGGCTGGACAGGAAGTCGCGAGCTGTCAAGAGACCGGCGGCTGGTCGAAGAGTGAATCCCGTGTTTTTCTTCAGGAAATCGCTGACCTCCTGCAACTGCGGTATACGATGGGACTCAAAGATCCTCTCTTCCTGCAATTTCTTAAAGACCCTCTGGTATTCCACGCACGCGTGCTTCGGCACCAGGTCCAACACGGTGATGAAAACGCGCGACCAAGTCTCGTTCTCTGTCTCGGTGTAAGGAATGCTGGGTATCGGATCGCCGTACTTGTAAGCGAAAGCAATTTCGGCAATGACCTTGCGACGGGCGCGGTACTCTTTGTCGGCGAAGCCTGGGTGAGTCATGTCGAGATCCGGCTCATACTTGGTCATCAGATGATTGCAATTGTCAAGGTCGGAGGCGTGACGGGGAAACCAGGGATCTTTGATGCTAACGGAATTGTCGGCGAGCAGAGTGACGCCGTCCAAGGCCGAGCTCTGTCGCAGATTTCTAATCAGCTGGAGCAGGGTCTGCCTGCTCATGTCAATCTTGACCAGCACCTCGAACTGCAGGCCCTCCTTTTTCGAAGGCCGCGTCTCCACGTGCGTGATTATGCCCTTGAAATTTTCGATTGTCTTCAAAATCCTGCCCAAAGAACCAATGCCCTCTCGCAGTCTCAGCACCAACGCCGCCTTTTGCACGCTATGCTCACTATCTGAAGACTCCGCTATCGTCTTCGCGAGTACTACTTCCTCCTCGGTTAATCCGCAGTCTACGGAAAATCAGTCTAGTTACGCGTATGTTTGATGATTTCATTGAAACAAAAATTTGTTAAAGATTCTCGTTTAAGTGATATCGTTTACGAGGAAACGTGAACCTTTTACACGATATATAAAATAAAAAGGTGCTCGTCGGGTAAATTGGGCCATAAAACTTTCCGAGAACGAGTCTTTTCGGGGACGTAACTTCCCGCGAATACCCTAAGTGACTTCCGCGGACGGTAATAATCGGGCAATTCAAAGTCCATTTCCGCATAGCGCCTTTACCGTCGTAGCGTCGGAAACGGCACCGTCTCTACTCAGTACGCGGGGGCGGTGAAAAAGTAGCAAAGTAGCCTTCATTGTCGCCGGCGCGGACGTGCGAAAAGAAATAACCGTATTACACATTTTTACGCGGGCTCGCTTGCGAGATCTCGAGAAAGGCTCTGCCCCGGTAATACGATTCTAAATGCACAAAGCGGCTTCAGAAAGCGGGGGCAGCTTGGAAAGGCTCGCGGACATAATTTACCCCAAGTGTCGGTCGAGCACTCGTCCCGTCGTATGCCGTTGACAATGGCGACCGTTTCACTCTCCATTTACCGGGTCGTCTTATCCACAATTCACCGCGTATATATACGCTTACTTTCTTCACCTATTTTCTGTTTTACTTATATATCGCACAGCGTCAGATATTTCGCGAAAACTAGAAGTATGTGTGTATGTGTGATCAATTATTATCAGAGAGTTTAGAAGACGCACTTACCGTCATCATCATCGTCCTCATCTGGTTTTCCATCGCTATCCGACGAAGCCTCTGCTTTTGCTTCTAAAAATTACAAGTGAATTCGTGCTCATGCCATATGCAACATTTATGCAAAAAATTGTGATCTTATCTTGGATACACTTGGCGGTAGATACATTTGAGAGATGTCGTTTAATTTCATATTATAATAAATAATTTCATGGATATGTAAACATTGTCACATTGAATAAAATTGTCGTATGTTAATAATGCATAATCACATGTTTTGTATAAATGTATCTCACGCTCCAATTATCCAAAGATATCGTTATAATTTATGCGCAACATCTAATACAAACCTTCCTTCTTTGCTGCGCAAATTAACGACTCTACTTGTTCGTCATCACTTGATGAAATATCAACATAATGTTCTCCTTGTTCCTGTTGCTCCTGAGTACAAGTGATTGTCTGATCGACGTTCGTGTCTGTCCAATCCAACAAAGAAACATGTCATGCAACATCGATATACACACATATATCTTTGCGCGATTTTTATACGATAAAATGTCACACATCGATGAAATTTCATATTATTTTTTGTATGTAAAAAATATTGATACATTAATCTCTTAAATATTAAACATTAAAGATGCATATATATAAGTACACTTAAATAAATATGTAATATTTTAAAAAATAAATCGAATACGTGTACGAACATCTGATATTGAGTAGAGTAGAAAATAAATAAAATATTTTTTTCATACATACTTTTTTTATATTTTTCTCAAACAAATATATTGATAATACAACTATGATAAAAACTATTATATTTAAAAAAAAGATCATGCCAAAAAGTATTTGCAAGACTCACCATTCGCTCGTTGTCGGGCTTCCTCGAGTACGCTTTGCTTCGTCTGTTTGACGACCAACGTCTCAAAGCGGGCATCGTCTACGAGGGAACGTCTTCGTGCTGGATATCCGTTCTGGAAAGATAAATATAGAATGCGGTTTATATAGGACGTCAGTAACATCAACGAAAATGTCCCTTCTGTGCAACTAAATTCTACTTTATTTGTGTAATATTATTCTTGTTCTGTTGCATTTTATTATTTATTATATGTACAAGCAATTAGAGATTTGACTTAGAACTTTAAAGGGCGGATGTCCTCTTGGTTTAATTAACTAGGTTTCGCTTTCCGTGGTCTGTCATGACCACCTTTGACATGAAGCGGCACGGAAATCTAGCTTGTCTGCTCGATCGGGCGTCGCTTAAATCGGATAACGAACAAAAGACACGGAAATGAATTTTCGCGACATCCGTCTTGCTGTTGAAGGATCGGAAATGAATTAATTCCGGCAGAAGATGGAGGGATACAAAGGAGCTTGATCGGCTCTCAGTCTTTAGAAGTAGATAACATACAGAAAGTTTCATTTTTCTTATTCTCTTTCTCTCTTTCTCATCACGCAAGTGAAAATATATTTGATAATTCAAAACTTTTAAGTATTAATGTATACATTTTTTGTTGCATAAAAGTGGGATTTTTTATTTGAAGTATTGGCATTATTTCAGGGTTTTATTCACCGGAATAGAAGAAATATTGATAAAAGTGTGTTTCAAAAGACGAAGATATTCTCATCTTGATCGAAAACGGTACAAGCATGCGCCACCGATCATTCAAATTCCTGGCTGTCGTGAATCCAACTTGACGCGCCGGGGACCTAGTTGCATTTTCCAGCAAAGTCGTCGGTTGGCACAGTTTAGAGTAAGCGTTTAGCAATCCCTTAACAACGCGCTTGAGTCGTGAAGTGGGCCAAGTACTTCGATGGAATGGATGAACGATGACTATGTCGGGAAGTTGCGACACGAGGAGATAACACGCCGGCGAATGCGTGACAAATCTCATCTCGATGAGCCGATAAAGATTGGAATTAATTAATTCCCGTGTCGTAAAGCTTGTTGTGCGAAGTTATCAGCCATTCAGCGTGAATCGCGAATATACTGTCGCGCGTGAAAGTGACGAATATATGCAAATATTTGTTGATTAGCCGGTTGAGGTGACGATTAGTCATTTGCGGAGATAAAGGATGGAAACCTGACGCGCGACGACAACTCGACGACGGGAATGTCCAATCGAGCAAACGACAGGTACCGTAGGAATGTTGTTTTCGACCTTGTGTAGAATCGCACGAACATACGTCCGAAGATGCAAAAGAAACTGACCTCGAGTCAACAAGTCGAGTAATTACCCACTGCACGATGATGGAATCGTATTCGAAAACGAACAGGATCTCTCTCTCTCTTTACCTTTCTCTCTCTATATTTATCTGTCTCTCTTTTTCATTCGCAGTGTATTTTTTTAACATCGAGTTAACCCTTCATTGAAAAAAGTGTTTACTATACACGTATGTGCATGTACGATATTTTAATTAAATCATGTCAAGTTTGATTTTACTGTTAGACATAATTCTATGGTTATTGCAATTGACATTGATAAATTAAACCTGCTACTCTTAATTGACAGTTTGAATTGATATTGAGTCTATAAGCGCATTTACATCGAGTGATTTTTCAATTGTTTTACATCAAAAGTTTTTGGTCTGTTTTATTTGTTTATTATATAAATAAATGTTTTTTAATGTGTCTAGAATGTGGCAAATATCAAACAAAAATAATATTAATACACGTAGCATGTCTTGTATTGGTTTAGAATTATGCTTTCATAATTGTTAATAATTCTACTAAATTAACAAAAAAAATAGTAATGTGGCAAGTTCAGGAAAGAATTAATAGCAAATGAAAAAGCGCATGTCTCGTATGATAAAGTTCAGGAATGATTTGCCTTCGAGTATCGATCCGAACGAAAAGCTCGTAAAACCACGATCGAGATACATAATGCGTTACGCATTCATCAAAATCCCAACATTAATTAATGAACGAGAGAGAGGGAGAGATTATGTGTGATAATCCGGTCGAAACGATTGACGTTTAAGTAAACCAATTAGCATAACGGACTCGCATACACATAAATGCATACGCACGCGTGCCAAAGAAGAATCACGAATGCAACAAACGTCCGCAGTGCAATGCGTGTGCAGCGAATAACGGGTGCACCGTTCAGGGACTCGTTGGCGTCTCTCTCTCTCTCTCTCTCTCTCTTTCTGTCTGTCTCGCTCCTATGCACCGCCTGCTTTATAAACACAATCACTCTGCTCTGTCATATTTATAACATATTCATAATTATCATGTGCAAGAATCAAGGCCGAAGATCGATTTTGCAATAGTCGATTAAAGGCAGCAGCAACAGTAGCACTAATCTCGATAGAAGGAAATTACCGGATCTTATTATAAATTCACGGAATAAATCTACGATAATTTTATCACAAATTACTCTAGATTCTTTCATAATAGATTCTTTTACAAGTGGAATTTAAGCAATTGTATAAACGATTAGTTTATATGTCGAGGAAAATTAGTTGCGATAATCGTATCGAATCGAATCAGCTATCAAAAATTAAATAAACAAAAAATTTTCAATGAAGTAATTTCAATTGAGAAAAGTGTTCAATAAATAAAGTGATTAATTTAAATTTAGGCAGTGAATATAATAAAAATCTTTAATCGTCGAATTAAATGATTTAAATTAGTCCGAACCTGAAAAAGAATTATAAAATTCGCGTTTTCGATCGATAGGAGATTTATTCAAGGTCGGTTTACTTTTCACCCCGCATCGCTGCATTTGCGTGTAACTATCGATCTCGCATAACCGATTCTGGATCCGATCCGATATCTAGATCCGGCGTTCGTTCCTTTGGAATGAATCAGATGTCGTGATCGTTAAATAGGTAAAAGTCGAAGCCAAAGCGTCATTCGAGGCGAAGAGGTACGTTTAATCGTGTGGAATCGAATACATTAAATTTACGCAACTCTATTATGTGTGTTAATGTATTTTCAAGACTTACTGTGTGTTTAAAAACAGAGGTATTGCTTGCCGGAATTGAAATCGCCAGATATTTCCGCAGATAGGTACTTCCTTTAGCAAAAAATGTAAAAATAAAATTTTGTTTTTTTTTCTTTTTTTTAAAGTATACAATTTTTATTATATGTATAAAACAGATAACATATTCGCGTTTATCTTATTTATTTTATTATCTATGTTTTTATTTTATTTTATTATTTATATTTTAGATATAAATCTTAATTTAAAAATATCAATTTTTCAAAATACTAATCTTCCATCTTTCTTTAAAATCCGAATTTCACTAATTAGTAAATCTATCTACAAACAGTAGTGATTCCGGCTCAAAAAATATGCGGAGAAAGTGTAAGATTGACCAAGTCATCACATCAAAGTGACGTATTCTTGTATTTATACAGACAAATGCAAAGAATAAATTATACAGCGTGAAATGGAAGTCTCTCTAGGTATTACTCGGAAAAGAAAGCATTGAAACTAAATTTGTACACACCTCTGTTTAGGTTAATTTTAGTTACACCACATCTAAAAGTATGAAATTCTTAAATTAATTGCGATAATGGTACTTGATTGCGTAATATCTCATTAAATTATGTATGAATGAAAAATACAAACGTGTTCTGTGTGACAAAATTCCACGATTAACAGCCAAATATTTACAAATAAATATAAACATTTTATAATTTAAATGGGATTTTTACGTTAATAAAACGTCAATCATTGTTCGGAAAGTCACGGTTCAGAAATGCATGATAATTAGATTTTTTTTTTTTAAACATTAAAGAGATAAATGCGTTATCGCGTGAGAATTGAAATATCGACCTTGTCGATTATTGTGATATATTCTTACGCAATCCACAAAACTTTACAGCGTCGTTTACTGATACGCGTACGTAATAATAACGAAAACAAAGCGAACGACCTCGTAAAAGTACCGATTATAAGTAGTCGCGCTGTCTCATTACAAACGAACAAGCTTATTAAGAACTGACTATTCGACCTTGCGATTGTGACACTTGCACAATGTGCGTTATAAACGCGGCAACCTCGAAAAAATATTGATTAAAATCCGTTATTGTGCGATCCTACGCTAAAATGTCGTTATGCAAAGACGAGTCCTTGCGAACTGTAATTTGTAGACTAGAAGTAAAAATATACACGTGTACATTATTACGTACGAGATATCGTCGACGATTACAACCAATATTACTTATTCGAGAATATCTATGTAAAGACGATCGATAATTACATAGCTATTTGTAATCGTTTACTTCACTATCTCGTCATTAATAATTACACTTGAGAGAATATAAACTGTCGTGGAAACTATGCAAATGCGAATGTCTTACGCTATTGCAAAAGATGTAACCATTTTGTGAGAGAAAGGGGTTGGTGTAAAAATGATTTTGTGCGCAATGTTTGACAAGAAGAAAGAACGTTATTTGTCTTTCGACGAGTTTCAGACGACAGAAGGAAAGTAAATCCACATCGAGAGAATTGCCGGTTTCTCCCGCGCGACTTCTCGTAGTCAAAAACAGCTGATTCGTGACCGGTTACTTCCTCGTATAATGTCATCGGAGTCAAGTTTCTTTGCGATAAATCGAACTTTTCGTGCTCTTTAAGTGTATCTTGATTCTGCGTCAACTTATTGTTGATTCTCGAACTTATGTAAATTTATGCATACGAGAGAACTGGTCATTGAACGGAATTCATCGAGATATTACTGTGTAATTATTTATTTCTTGTTACAACTTTTTTCTTGATAATAACTTAAGTAAAAAAAAAAACAAATCTCAATACTTTGAATTAATAAATTTATAACAACTGAATAACTGCACTCTAATCTTCATTTATAAATCATTCCACATAAAATTGAATTAATGTTTATGTAATATTTATATGGTTTTTTTTTATATGTAATATTAATATGTAAATATTTTTTTAAGTAGTAGCTTATACTGTTTTGTTGAAGGTTTAGATTTTGCGAACAACTTGAAAAAGTCATTTTCGTATCCGACTGGTTTTAGATTATTAAAACTATGGATAATTATGAAAAATTCTGTAATTAAATCCATGCAAAGTATGGTCTCAATAATTAAATATTTATCTATATGGCAAGGTCATTAACATTGCGTAAACGATAATAACGGAGCGTATGTACTTTCTCTGCGCGCAAGGATTCTTCTCCATTTCCTCCGGGCCTACGTGAGAATTTCACTTGCTTTAGTCGCCGGTTATTAAGATTGAGAAAGAGCCGAAACGACTCGCATGCACCTTTAAGCAATTTTCTGACGTAATTTTTTTCACACATTGCGAAATGTACCGTTACCCAAAAAAAATCTAGAATCTAATTATAAGAATAAATATTTATCTGAATGTACATAAATCGTATGATTAAGTCAAAATATAATCGAAAGAGACAGAGACACTCACTTTTTCCTGTACTGAATGCAAACAACACGTAATTTTATGATACATAATAACTGTTGTATATATAATGAGATAAAGTTGTAGCAACTATATGCTCATATGCATCAAAATATAAGGATTCCCATATTAAAGAATTAGAATGACATTTTCGAGAATCTTTTCTACATTTGTGTACAGGATTTAAATGAACGACTGAATTCCCGCGCTTTGCCAATCTAGATATATTTTCGGTTGAACCTGTTGCTCTCGACATGAATGTAACAGTGGAATTATTTTGACAGTAGCAAATATAATTTCTTTCAAAATAATTTGTAAGTTTATCAAATTTATCAAATAAATTAATAATTTTTTAATTAAAAAGTAATAAAATATCTTCAAAATGTATTTTTTTTTACTAAAATATTTGGTATCAAATACTTTGTTAAACGAATGTTTTCTTTAACGTTTTTGTATTTATTTATAGCATTAAATTGGATTTTATTTTATTTAAACCGACAACATTTTTTTTCGATTTTTATAATATTTTTCTTTAATTTGTTAAAATAAATTGTAAGTTATTTTCATTAAATTTATCAATTGCATCATCGATACAAGATCAAGACTTACCTCAATACTGTAAGATTTCTTGATGGCGAACATTTCGCGGTTCTTCTGAGCGGCTGCGACTGCCATCATATCTTTCTTGATTTGTCTTTCTTGATAGATTTTTCTGGTATCAATTAATGTCGGTGGTTTCTCGGCTCGTCGATCGATCGTCTTTCAATCGTCAATTCTTGACCTGATAGCGCTCACTGATAAAAAGGGGTTGTAAGTGAGCTCTTCACTGTCGCTCGAAAGAGAAATTACACGAATGAATTCCTCAAAGTTTAAAGTAAGCCATGCGACTTTAATGAATCCTGGATCCAGTAACGTCCTCTTCTGCCTCGATCCGTTTGGCTATCACGGATCGACTACAACAAACGACGAGGACAATGGCGTGTGCGCAACAACAACAAGCCTCCTCTACTACTTAAGTCCGCTTTTAGACGGAGCGTACGAGCGAATGCGTTTACGGGGCGGATTGCCGTCGCATATAAACGTTGCCTCCCTTCACCGCCTGCTAATGCCGGGGTCAGGGGTGCCCCCACCCTATCGTCGTTTCGGGTGGTCCATCGGCAGCAGCCGCCACTACCACTACCCCCGCCACAGCCGCCGTTACAGCCGCCAACGTCGCCAGCGCTGACGTTCCCGGTGCTGCTGTCATTGACGAAGACCACGAGGTGGTTCCTCGTATGACGTTTTTGTCGAATTTTCTTGAGGTTGCATTTTTATTATCGAACTGACACTGGAATGTTCTGTTATCTACAGGATATATTAAGAGGAACTTACGTGGAATCAACCCTGATGAAGTTGCAAGAAGTTTCTTATTTTATGTGCAAATCGATCGATCCTTTTTACACGGCGGAAAAATCGATCACGCGTGTATCGAAGTAATTATATGTAAGTAATATACATAATTTATCAATATAATGTGAATATATTGAATAATGTTTAATATGTAATATTTTATATAAAAGATAATGCGTGGTTTAACAATTCTAGCACAGCAAGAGAGCACTCTATATATATTTTTATGATAACAATAATTATTAAAAAATTATTAGAAAGAGTAGCTTAAGAGAAATATATATAGTTCCCTTGATCTTTTTATATATTGCATATATAATTGAGCAAAAAGTCGTGTTCTATATCTTTGGTTCTGACAATGAGTCAAATTCTAACAAGCATACAAACACTGATGTTTCTTGAACGTATCACTTTAGGATGAAAGAGGAATGATCAAGTTGCCAATATCTTTTTCTGGATTTAACCATATTTATAGCTTAAGCTTAAAATACAAGGTTTAATTTCATGAAAAATTGACACATTTTAAAAAAGATTTAAAAAGATATTTATTTATAGAATATCGATAAAGCTATATAATTGATAACATACATATAATTGACTAAAAAAAATCTTCAGATCATGATACTTTTAAAATAACACGATATTTAATTTTTTAAATAATCATAATGTTTATTATATATTTAAGTTAAGACTATTAATTTTTTTGTTAATATAATTTAAATGCAATTAAGGAGTAAAAATAAAAATATTAATCGTAAATTTCAAATATTTATATTTTGTCAATATGGTAAAAAAAAGACAAATTTAATATCAAACTATTATATTTGTTAAGCATCCATGTAAGTTTATAATTATATTATATACGCATACAATCAATAAGAACTTTACAAATCAAACAGAGGGATTTTTATTGCCTTTTCTATATTTCAATTTTTGCAAATATAATTTGACATTATATTGGAAATAGGTAAAGCTAGCTGGTGGAGACAAGTTAAATGGCCGGATTTATCTTGTCTTATATAAAGATAAGTAATCTTTCTTGCCATTTGACGTGACTTTTCCTTCAGTTTTGCGCAAATCGCGCAATTAAAAATAATATCGCGATCGGTAGTTTCGCGTCGACGTCATCGGAACCTGCTTCTGGCCATTGACGCTTGCGCGATTCGCTCATCTCGCTTACCGATCCTCGACATTGATATTCCGCTGTACGAGCGTCACCTCTGTGCGTCACGCATTCACGTGCTCACGCATATACGCACGCACGCACGCATGCACGCACGCACGCACGCACGCACGCACGCACGCACGCACGAGCAGTCGTGCGCGTTCACAGCCGAGAGTGATCGTTCTCTCGGAGAAAGATCTTTCGAGAGAAAATGTCACGCATGCACGATCACTTTTTGCGGCTTTCTAAAAACGACTATACCTTCCGACTATACGGTCCAGCCTATCTGTCGCGTGTTCGCTGACAATAGTGGAGTTGCGTTCGGTGGATGCGTGAGAGATCGTCTTGATGAATATTTAACAGTGTCGACACGTCGATGAGACCGACAATATCATTAAGAACCTGCTCCTTATGATCTGCATAATGGTACACGATGTGTACATACATGAGCGTACGCGGAAATAGAAAAATGTTGACTTTGCATGTATTATTGCACAGCGTTGCATAACGGAAGCTGAACAGATCCAGAGACTTCGGAAATTCGATCCTTTTTAACTGGCGGCCGTGCAAGAGATCACTTAAACAAAATGTACCCCTCGAAAAACTCATTAATTGAAATCATTACGCGAAGTAAAAAATATTCAAAGATCCCAGACAGCACACGATATTTTTGACAAATATTTCTAAATATATTTTTATTATAATATGATAAATCTTTATGATCTGTTCAATCTAAAATTATAAAAATAATTATAAAATATTTTGATAAATATTTAAAAGAGATATTCAAATAATTATTATAAATACTTTGTATATATATTTTATAAATATTGTGTGCTGTCTGGGAATGAATCAGGAAGATGCTCCGAATATTTAACATGTGCATTCGAGTTAAAACGAAACAAAATTACCATAAGATTCTAAAAGAGCGATATATGTACTTTGATATAGAACAAATGAATTCGAAGAGATCAATGCGGAAGAGGCAACTACAACTGTTCGGAATTTCCTGATATTCGTCATTCAAGGTCCTACAGTCGACGATATCTGGGGTTTAACAAAAATTAAACGAAAATAGACAAAGTTTATTAATGAACGATTGTTTCGCAACAATTGACGGATTTATTGATGCGCCGAAGAAGAAATTTTCCTTGAACGTCATTTATGTGCGACGTCACGAGTCGCTCGGAGGCACGAATAGCTGGGAAACTCCCCGAGCAGCCGAGAAATGCTCTGTTAATTTCCTTAACGGGCAATCCAGTTTCGAAGTGTGGATTCCCGGACTGGGAGTTTCCAACAGTAACCGCATGTTGTCCTTGCCAAGCGAAAGAACCGTTCGATAGTCGTGACCGTGAATCATGTCCCAAATAATTCGATAATCCAACACATTACTTTCGTTCTGTATTCATTAACATAGTTTTATTTTTTAAAAGAAATACAAATTCGGATGTATATACATATATACACATATATATATATATATATATATATATGAATAGCGAGATTAAGCATATAAACAAACTCAATAAACAATGCATTGTTTACTGGAAATTCAATTTTTCCAAAAGCTACTAAAATGGAAATAAAGAAAAGAAAAATAACAATTTATTTAGTTCTAGTTTTTTAGTTTTGATCTAAACAGTTGGACAAAAATGGAAATTTTTATTCATAGAAAAAATTTAATATTTTAGTTACTTTAAAAATAGCATCATACATTATAAGAAAATACTATCTCGAAAAATCTATTCTATACAAAAAATATGAAAACAAGAAAGAGATAAGAGAATTTAGTCTATAGACTATAGACTTTCATACATATAACATTTTATTTAATCCGGTTTATCCCCATTTATTTGTTGATTATAAAAATATTGTGATGTTTATCGTTCTATCGCTTTTATCAAATAAAAATAGTTTAAAATTCACTCTTTTCATATTAACACTAAGAATGTTTGCAAATATGTAATCTTCTTCTTCAAATATGTAATCTCTATCATTAATTTGATAACCTTTATTGCCTCTAGTATGTGATTTTAGCAGCACAAAAAGATTAACTGCTAATATATATGTATACACACATATATATATTGCTGACTATAGTCTTTCTTGAAATAAAATGTCATAAAAATAAAAACAAAAACAAAATAATAATTAAGCATTTATAATTAAAAATAGTAATTATTTAAAAATATATACATATAAATAAGTTTATCTATTGGAGATTTCGCATATATTATACTACCTCGATCACGGAAACTGGAATTAATAATCGATTTCGTATTAATTATGATTGCACAAATAACTCGACGCAAATGAGTCACTAGTCTTTAGACATAGACTTAAATTATTGTCACGCGGAGCAAATTCTAAGGACAGTGGAATCGATTGTCTCCGGACTTACGTTTCGTTTTGTGAAATCCTTGTGACTGAGGCCATTCGAATGCCTGCAATCTTAAAAGTTTTAATTTATTGCTTGCTAAATCTCCAAATTCTCCAAGTTTTCGAATGTTATATAATTTATATTTTTATATTTCAACAATATAGGTGCTTTATTAAATTGTATACACACACACACACACACACACACACACACATACATATATATATATATATATATATATATATATATATAATAATAGTAGTAATAAAGTATATAAGATATAATAAAAAATACACTATTATGTTATCATATACACAAACATAATTGATTAATTATACAAATGATGTATAATTAAAAACATATTAAAATTTTTAAAATTGACAGAAAACAAAACTCGCGGTTTACTTGTTTTGAATTATAAAACTAAGTTTTGTAGAAGCGTGTAAGATACAGAAATATCCGAATATGATCATCTTTTAAACAGCACGTGAGAACGTGTATACATATAATATTGCGTATATACTATACAACGCATATATGTGGTAATTTGCACATCATGGTATATATATCAAAACACGAGACGCGATTTTACTTTCATGTATCAAGGTCGCTTCGCGTACCCGGAGACAAAGTGGCACTTGCTCTACGTCAAGACTATATGGTTAAGATCTAGATCATAATCCGGTGTTTAGTAAGTCCTGTACCAATAAATTAAGCGAATTAGAGCGCGAAGATGCGTCAGAAAAGGTTGAAAAATAGCCACTACATGTAAATACATAGATAACAAATATAGATACATTATTAATATATAATTAAAATTATATTTATTAGAACTGTTAGTTTCATACACATATCTTTTAAATTTGGAAGAAAATTTGCAACTAAAGAATGCAAAAATAAAAATTGCATTTTGTTACTTATATTGTGATGTATATGAAATGTTATGAAAAATTATATCGCACCAGCATTTTAATAAAGATCAATAAAACAGACAGTACATAACATTTATGATAAGTATTTGTAAATATTTTTACTATATTTTAAAATATTTTTTTAATATTTTACAAATATTTTATCCATATTTTATATAAATTAAGAGAAAAATTATAAAAATTACTGTATTTGACATATTATTAAAATATAGATTAATTATTTTATATAATTACATTTTATGGTAAGTAAAAATAAATGTTTGTGATAATATTTGGTAAATATTTGTAAAATGGGATATTTATATGAATAAATCTTTTTGATCTTTTTAATCTAAGATTACCTACAAAAATATTCATGAAATATGTTGCTAAATATTTTTAAAATATTCCAATAATTATTATAAATATTTTGTATATATTTTATGAACATTGTCTGGAAACAATATGTGATTCACATCTGTCATGTTTTTATGGAACATTGATGTATTGCAAATTATACTGATTGTATCATTAGTAGCGCACTAATTCACACATACGCTAGGCATATTGCGTATATCCGGTAATTGAAGCATTTTATACTCGTATTTTTTATTAATGGTTAGCGAAGGTATCGTATCAATCTTATGTTATATTTCTAAGAAATGCAATGAAAATACGTTATTTACTGAATGTTGCACAAGTTAAATGATGGTGCACGGCTTGCGCGGAATGGAAACTCTTGCATTCAAAGTGTTCAATTAGTTGCATTTATTTATTTATATATGAGAAAAAAAGAATTAGTATTATAAACTAAGATAAACGCAAGATTTCGACATTGGATATGCAATGAATGATTATATAAGTATAATTTATCGTTTAAACTTATTAAAAACATCTCGGCTAAAAGAGGTTTACAACGCTAATATGTCACGTGTTAGTAAAAGAGATATGCAATTTATAAATTATTAAATTTATAAATTTATTATCATATGATTTTTACATAAATTCTCGTTGTGTAAAATGCAAAATGCTAACTGATCTGTTCTAATCATTGATAAATCTGCGTTAGTGATAATGTTAGAAAATCATATTACTATTAGTCCGTATTCTGAACTCACATTTATTAAATATGCCTGCACATGTATTTTTATATATGTATTTATATATTTAGGGACACACTTAGGAGATAAATGTGAACTCAGAATACGGGCCAAAGTCATTAAACATTATTTAAAACATCCGTTGAATTTTTTACGTTTCTTGAATAAAGAAAAAAAACTTTTGATACATTTTAAAGAAAAATTCATGTTTGATTAATGATGGTTTAAATTAGAATAAAAATCGAATTAACTATTCAACGTTATGTATGTAATAAAAGAAAAATATTTAATATGTTTTACGTGTGTTTGAGATTTCTAAAGAGAAAAAGATTTGTTTAATTAACATCGATAAATTTTAATTAAATTGTAAATTAATTCTTTATTCTTTTTCAAAATTAGATGAAAAATGTTATTTATCTCACTGCTACTAAGAATACAGTTTTTACATATTTACGAATAATTTTTAAGTCATCACAAAAGAAAAAACAAAATATATTACATAGTAAATAAATAAAAAGGCATATAAGAGCACGTTTATAGAATCATTTGACAATCGAAAATCTACATTATTAGTAATAGTGTACAGATTATAATAAATTGTTAAAAAATAATAGGAACAAACGTTTCAGTCCAATTTTCATCAGCGCAAGCATATAATATAAACAGCATTATAAATTAAAATATATTAAAAGTATGAGTCAAATTATTAAAACAAGGTGGAAAGACATAAGTTGATACGCTCAAATATTTGTTAATATAAACATACTAATATCTTCAATTTATTTATTTTACTTTCCTTTTCTGATGGAATACATTTGAGAACAAACAAAAAATATAGCTTAGAAGAATCACAAATTGTCCTTCTTTCTTATCTCTTTTCCGTGTATATGAGTTATATGCAAATGATAATGACTAATTTCTTTAATAACACGATAGAGTAGTATAACTGAACCCTTAATCATAGGTTTCTTCATTATCAGGAAATTAAATGTGTCACATTTCTCATCAGGATAATTTCGTTTGATATTGCGTTGCTCAATTAATGAAGAGCGATTAATACGTTTGGAATTACCATTACTTTTTATGTGATTTTCCGAAAGGTACTTCGAAGAACTCAATCTTATAAAGAGAGTATCGTGATATCTTACAAATAAATTTTGATAAATAAATAAAATCTGACAAGAGATTCTGAATATTATATGTATGTAACATTTAATTTTTATGATTTCTTATTTTAAATAATTTCAAAAAGATTATCTATTGTAACAAATGCTAATTATTTGTACAAATATTAAAAAATAATCATATTTGGTGCAAATAATAAATCCAGATAATCCTGAAAATCACGAGAAATATCTTTAGATATCTTATAATTAAAAAGATGCTCATTCTATTGCCCATTATCAATACAAAGCAGAAAATTTTTAGTATATTTGCGAGTTGTAAAGCAATTTTAGTTTTTATTATACTTGCATAAAAGAGTTAGATGTTACGTATTTATTAGCTAATACTTCATGAAGTTAATTTCTTATGCAAGGAGAATCGCAGAAGCATATTGATCGTCTAAGATATGTAGATTTAGCAAGATATGTATATTATAAATATGTTGCATAAAACGCTGTAGTCATAATTAGTACACATATAGTAAACATATTAAACTTCAAGTATTAATAAAGGAAATTTAAATTTATAATGGAAAGATTTTGTCATTGGCAACTAAATAATTGTACTTTTTTTACAGCAAAAAGTAGCAAAAAATTTTAATATGCTGTATACAAAAATATTTCCTTATCTTAATTACCTTTCTCTCTTTCTCTCTCTTTTCCTTTAATTTTAAAAATTTTTGTAATATAATATAATTTATCAGATTAATACTACATAACATCTAAAAAATGATTCTACATATATATACATATATATATATATATATATATATATATATATATATATACATATATATACGTGTGTGTATATGTGTGTAATATTCATATAAATATAAATAAAATTTGAAAAATCATGGATATTATTTTTATATGATAATGTTAATTTAAATTGTAGTTTAAATAATATTAATTTGTGTTAAATACAAATTAAATATATGTCGCAATAAAACATATTCAAAAATAACTATCTCTTTCTGTTGAAAAAGATTTTGTCGGTTAGAAAAAAAGATGAAGATGTTTAAACATCTATCAATGTCGATAATCGTCGTATATGTGCTATAATATATGCTCGGACTATATATTATATAATAGTCGAGTAAAATAAAATCTTAATGTAAATGGATCGATTATAAACAAGCCTTGAAAGCGTTGACGTTTTTCAAGCAATGTGAGTGCTCGATTATGCTAATTATCGCAATAATAAAGTCATTAAATCGCTATTTTAATTATTACAATATTGTTTCGTTAATAATAGACAGGGCATAAAGAATACATTCGTTAAATCTAACTCTTTCAAGGTGACAACCTAATTCGTAGATTGAATTTATTTAATCCTTAATAATTAAATTAAGTACATGTATGTATCTTGCAATTTTATTTATTGATCGCAATGGATGGAGATATTGATCTTTAACATTATCATAATGTTTTGCCGCGTTTAAAGTGAATAGCACGAGTGCATTTGCAACTCATATACTGATGGGTTATGCACTTTACATGTTAGAAATTTACATACTGTATGCAATACTCTAACGTGGTACTCATCCAGATACGCAGAAAACTGATATGAGAAAAAGTGACTTGTGTTATTAACGCACCGCGTAATTATCGTATAGTATTTCACTTTTATTAGATAAGCCATAATTATTATGAGACGAAGAGAGAGAGTCACAATGCATTTTATTATCCGCTAGATAATAAAATGCTATACAAGCAAATCCGACTGTCTGTACTCATGCGATCTGTATTGAAAATTAAATGTTATCGATAGACGATCGTGGCATGTGCAAAAAAAGATGTGAAGAAACTGATCACGCATAATTATGCCAAAATTAATATTCATCATTAGAGGCGTGTTGATCCGATAGAGTTGCATATCTTCGTTTCATTATATGTATATCGCGAAACAATTACCAGTAGATCTAACGAAAAACGCATAATCGATTCTTATTTAACTAATTCAGTAAATAGACTTGTTTTGATCGTTCTTATCAAGAATATTCCGTCTATGACTCGTAAATCTCCGATAGAGTTTACGCAATCGATTATACAATTAAGGAAATAACAACTGAAATCCCGATGATAGTGCCTAATTAATAATTGATGCAATATCGAGTTATTCTAAATTAATTAAAAGTTATCACAATTACAATAAAAGCGATTTTTATAACTGGATCAATTAATTTCTTCAATAATGACTCTGTAATATGATAGTATATATATCTCTATTATATGTATAATATATGTATAACGAATTTATCGATAGATATTTATACATAAGTACATGCGCGCTTACATCGAATTTTTTGACTGATTTCATATTTATAATAATATAAATGTGAATAAAAAAACGCGCGCGCGCGCGTGTGTGTGTGTGTGTGTGTGTGTGTGTGAGATTAATATTGTAGAATTAATGTAACGTAATTCCTATAATAAAATTGTTTTATAAATAGATGCTGATTAATAATTTATGATGCTGCGTTATAATTCATATTAATAAGTTAGAAAGAAACGTCAACAATTTTTTTCACGCGTTATTTGATTGTATAACTAATTGAAAAAGTAATCACACAACAATTTGAAGATATTAGAAAAATATATGTTAATTTATTTTAAGCTAACATATATATATGTAATATTAATGAAGTTACATGCTCTTTAGCATGTTTTGTATTTCATGGAATGTACAATATATATCTATCAGAATAAAATAGGTAATTAAAGTACACACACACACATATATATATATATATATATATATATTGACATATATATACACTATAATAATAAAAATGAAAATTCTAAACAAATAATTTATAACTGACTCAATGTCTCGCGAAAGGAACGAAACAGACGCATTATCCTTTCGTTAGCGAATCGAACTAACAAAAAGTCGGATACAAGGCCAATTAAAGGAGATATAAAACGAGAAGAATAAAGGTTTGACATGAATTGTTGCAGAATCGGGAATAAAAAAAAATAACCATATTAAAAAATTCATGAAAGCTCATATCTATACGGTTTGTCCATAAAAGAAAACGCAAATATTTTTCCTACTAGATACTTTAGGTTTTTCTCAAAAGAAATCAGACTTTTTCCTTGAATAAAGTCTGCCAGATGTCAGGTTTAATACCTCTCATTTTCTTTTCGTCTGGACCCGGTGATGCGACGGTTGATTAGTCAGAGGGACGCGTGCACTAATAAAATCGTCGATTACTCACAACATCGCGAAACAGAAAGCAATTCGACCTCGGTTCGAACCAAATCCAAGGACCAATTATCCGGTGACAGGCGCGTGAATCTTTTGCGATCCCGTCTAGATAATCTAGATCCAATGATGACGATAGAGTTGGTTCCGTTTCGTCGGCCAATATTTTAAAAATTGATTTGATCCGGATGACAACACTCGGCAGAATAAAGCGATTTTTGTGATAAAGCAATTATACCAAAAACTTTAATATAATAAAATGGTTTGAAATACGTACATAAATGAAATAGTAATCGTATTTTATTCTAATTTAATAAAAATATAATAAAGCCATAATTTTTGTAATTTCTGTAAAAGATATCAGAGAAAGAAGAGGGAGAAACTGCAATTTTAACAATTGTGAGTTAAAAATATTTTTAAAAATTCTTCAAGTTTTATACAAATAATAATTTAAGCATTATTCATATATCTTTTGCAATAAATTAAAGAGTCATGTAATTCTTTGTCACAAGTATATATCAAAAGTGATTGCATTAATGATAAAAGATTGTTTAAGTTCTCTAAAGTGCTTACATATCAACAGATTAACATATATTTTTGTAAAAGATTAACATATATTTTTTCTAATTATTGCTATCAAAATGGGAATCTTGGGAAAGGAATCTTTTATTGCATTTGTCTTAGGTATACATACTAATTTTTCTAATTAAATATAAATTACTTAATACAATGCAACAGGTGACGCGTGTCGTTGATCATAGTCTTTGTCATGTCTCGAGAGATATGATAGAATCTTACTAATAGTAAGTACATATTCCCGTAAAAGATCTACGATGTATCTTTTGTGCAACAAAATAGTATTTTTCTACTATTATGACCGTATAATACT
The DNA here is from genome assembly GCF_047496725.1 of Anoplolepis gracilipes. Taxonomy (NCBI): domain Eukaryota; kingdom Metazoa; phylum Arthropoda; class Insecta; order Hymenoptera; family Formicidae; genus Anoplolepis; species Anoplolepis gracilipes. The sequence goes on along the minus strand of NC_132971.1, from coordinate 12,077,803 downwards.
ATAATACGGTCGTATATTTGAAAATGAACGGTGAATCATTTATATTAAAAATTCGGAATATATGATTTGATATTTTATATAATATCTTCATAGTTGTTTCGTGTAATAATATAAACTACAAACACATAATGTATGTAATTCTGAATCGCTAATATTTTTCGAGCTTTGTATTTAATAGACGGTATTTAAGCAATGTAAATGCGTTTAGAATTAAAATGCCTTATTACATGACAAGTTACATGCCGATCATGCATAATGGTAATAACTTTATAATATCAGTTATTAGATACAATAACAGTTATATGTCAAGTGTTCTTCTCTTTCCCTAACCTAGTTAGAAATTATTAGAAATTAAAGACGTCATTGCATTAGCCGCAAGAAACCATTGACGTTTAACTCGACAAGTAATTTTGCTCCAAGAGGCGGTAAAAGATTTCATAATTTGCATTTTGTTATTAATTATTAATTCTTACTCATGCTTGTCTCATGCTCTGCAGTTTACCTTTTCAGGTTCTTGGTAGTCATTATAGTCGCGCGAGGAAAGTGTCGATCCAAGGGTCAATAGCCAGGAAAACTGCTAGGTAAATCCCTGTAAAGCAATATTATCAAAGTTATTATTGTGTCTCATTAATTCACTCAACACACGCTCTTAAAACTGTGAAATTCAGAGATTTTATTCTGGTGAACAATGGAATGCGTATTCCAGCTCTCATGCGGACACGCTTCGTCGAATCCTTCTTGTTTTCATCTATCGGCAGCTCGCATTTGCAAAAAAATTTCAAAATAGAATAATCTATATTTACAAGCGCATATTTAATTTGGCATATATTTGTGGCTCCACAAAGAAAATAAGAATACAAGTGCAACAAATCGACTGGATCTCCTTGTGCATAATCATTTTTACGTGATTTTATTTCCTTTTCTTGATGGCCATTGGCAATTACTCTAATCCTCGATGAATGTTTGCATGTGTTCAGCTAGCTCTTACGTGGTAATTATATGCGAAGCACTAGCTTTATAATTTATTTTCATTTGCATGAGAATAATATTTTAATACAGCTTCAAAAATCTTGCAAAAATTTCTTTGTGTAATCTGCTAGAAAGTAAAGAGGTTTATAAATATTATTATAATTATTTATTAATATTTAACATGCTAAAAAAGTACACTAAACTATATTATCAAACAAATATTACGAAAGAAATACTTGTGTAATAAGATACATATATTATTTTTAATATAAATCTTAATTTTTTGCTTAGAAATTTATATTAAAATTAAAAAAAGTAAATTTAATAAATAAATATAAATACACTAAAAACACTCAAATTATGTTTGCTGTCAAAAACTACGATAACTTAAATATTTAGAAAAACTTGGATAGTATATATGTATACACACGTACATACATACGTAAGCACACAAAGATTAAATTGCGTAAGATGAAAAGATTAATATTAAATTAAACATTATTCTTCATCAAGATTAAGATTTAATTCGAAACATTATCTCAACAAAATTATTGAGAGCACAAAAGCAATACGTTCAGAGCGAATATAAAATCGCTATAATGGAAACATTTTGGCGAAGTTTTGCGAATCGTGGAAACGTCTTTGCGAACAAATTCGTGCGTACGATCGATAGCTCTTCGATTCTATAACGCGGGAAGTCGCTCTGGGAGTGACGGGCCAACAATGAGCGTGCCAATGGCACGAGGGACACTCTGTCAGGCCACTGAGAGGATTTTAATAATTACGAGGGCTCGCTATATATCGTCCAGCGTATTCGCCGACAACGGCGAAGTGTTCGAAAACGAGCGACCCGCGATCTGCGGCTGTGCGTATCTGCGCAATTCAACCAACCGATAGTTAGGACAACTAGCCGAGAGTTTAGGACTTATGCCGTGAGGGATTCACGTGAGAGTAGTCTACAGCCTCTTTGTATGAATCCTTGGTCCAGCTAAACCATCAAGATCTGCATCATCCATTGTTACAATATTATCATATATTACCTAAATTATTTTTATTCATTATTGTTTTTTGCAGTTATCTTATATTTTTTCTCTCATCAAGTGATTTAATTTGTATTTGTTTTTTATAATTTTATACATAACTTGACATAAAAAAATAAAGTTATGTTTATGTTCAAACTTCTTTTTGTTGCGTTATTTTATTTGTGATAAACAAATATATTTTTAGCGATTGTAACCTTGACTCTGTGCTCGTTCGATTGATTCATCTCTTCGAAAAAATCGAAGCATTGCAAAAGTTCTTTTCCGTGTATATTATTCCCGCTTTGAATCAATGTCATCAACAGCTACGACAAAATTCACTTCTGGGTTAGATTTTGCTTGCAATTCGACGTGTGTGTTCCAGTCATACTGTCGGAATATCCGTCATTTTTTAGGATACATAGTTTTCTACTTGCTTAAGATGATAAATCACAAATAAATCATTAACTGTTGCGATCGGAACGCAAAAGAATTTTTGCACAATGTAAAAAACAAAAGCTATATATTTATAATAATTTTTTAGAGATTTTTAAAGCACATAAAAGAAATAATAATCGTCTCGTGTGTAAAGAATTAAAAAAAAAAAAAAAACGAATATCACTTGAATATCATTTTAACAATAAAAAAATAATGAATTTACATCATTATCTATGGATAATTATTTTTGATATTTCGTTATCTGTCGGTTTATCTTTCTCGCTGTATGTTATCAAAACTTGCAAATTGCGACGCTGTAGTGTTTATAATGAATATTAACCCATAATAATAAAAGAAATCGTAAACCATCCTAGTCGCGGGAAGAGACCCAACGAGTTCAAGGAAAGTTCATTCAAGGAGAGATTCTATTATTCTTTTACGTCGCACGTAATCAGTCAAAAGTCACTGAAGCGTGCCAGCTTTGTCGTTACACCGACAATGACGTACCTCGATCGTGTCTAATTCGCGAGTATGTCTGAAAATGCTATCAGATAGGTGTGTAAGCGATGTCCTTGCGGATTACTGACATTCGTCGCTTTCAAAAACATCAGGTATCATTTCTTAACTATCGTGTCATCGCATAGATGCAATACATACATACATACACGTACGCACACATACACACACATACAGCTTACATTTATTATACAATTACTACTCTTTTGCATTTTCTTTTACTACTTTACAAAGAGATAAAAGAGACGCGAGACTCCATCAGAATGTCATGTGTCTTTGAAATATTTTCGCGATTCGACCATAATTTCAAAGAGGGGAAGAAGATGTTGTTGAGCCTGCGAAATGCGACACATTTTACGGTCGGAAACCCCCGCTAAGACTCAATATATCTCGCACGGATTCGCGTTGAGGGATCTTCACTTTACGTGCTGGGGAACGCTTATTCTAGATAAGTGGCCGTGTCCAAGTTTCTTGATGTACAGCGACAGTCATCGCCATTTCCTTTCATCGTTTATCGTAAAATCTAGTGCTTATCACGTAATGATAATATGAAGCACGATGAGTTTAATTAAATTGTAATTTCCTCCGTAATATCTTGTTTAATGCAAATTAATCAAAATCCCAAAATAAAAGTTGCTTTGTTCTTAAAAAATCAATTCTTGCTTAATCAAACTTTATTTGATACAATAATTACATTATGTATAAAATTATATATAAAAAATACGTTAACAGAGAATGATATCTTCGATATTTTAGAATATATAGTATTAATTTTTTTTTAATAAATCGATATTATGTATGTACATCATGTATAATATGACAATAGTCACTTTTTTACAAAACACTACAAGTAGATTGACTACAACAATCTCTAAATAATATCAGATTATTCGGAGCAAAAATGTCATAATAAAGAATATATGTAATTATATAAAATCTTCATTTGAAAAGAGAAAGAAAAAAGAAATTATTGCTAATTATTTCTTTGATATGATTTTAATTTGCGCAAATACATTCTGTCGCATGAATGATTTATTCTTTGAGAATCTTTGTTATTAATACGATGAATAAATCGTGAAAGTGGAAAAAAATGATGCATATTCGAGAATAATTAATAAAGGATATTTAATGAGAACGTGTCACAAATGCAAATTTATTTTGTCCACTTTAATAATTTGCTCGAATTAGAATCAGATAATTATATAATTTAATTCTGATCAATTTACAGTTACTCTAAAACGTATTCACGTTTATCTAGTGTGTTCAATTAGAATTATTTTATTAAATCCTGACACTCTTATCTAAAGTACAATGGGTTTAACAAGTATGGATACTTGTCATGCGACATTATAGTAAGTTAAATTACATACACACACACATACACACATGTCGATAGTATATATATGTATATGTACATATTAGCGATTGTGATATAACGACTCACGCGTAGTACGAATGCTTGATGGCCTTGCAAATCTCGAGTGAAAATGTAGACAACGTAAGATTTAAATCGATCTTCAATTATTGTAATTATTTCGGATGCATGTACATACACTAGCCGCGATTTCTTGAAAAAATTCCTAATGTAAGATTGAACAATCGATTATGTTCGATATAATAATTGTATTTTCTATATAGAATTATATATATTATTTTGATGTTATTCTAACAACGAGATATTTTTACGTGACTATAATTTTAATTATAATTATTTTAATTTGCTGAAAATCATCAAATATAATCTTCTGATATACACACACATTTTCCTTTTTAATTTTGATTATAGTTGTTATTTTCTCTTTTTTTTTTACTATAGACTTATTTTTGCCATTCAAAAGCGAAATTAAATTATCGTGGCTATAACAGGTGAATCTATTAAAAGAATGGATGAAACTAAAATTGGCTTAAGGATCAATGCTCGTGATATTTACGTCTGTATAAAGACAAATATATCTGGTTTATCCACTTTATGATGGTTATTTTCGCAAGATTACATTAGGATAATTCGACTATTTTGTGGCGCATTGACTTTCGTGAAAAGTATGTCGACCGTCTTCTAAATGGGAACTAACAAGATGTTTTACGTAATATCGAAAATACAATCTGCTCAAAAATTTCACGTACACATAGCCTTTCACATATCAATAAATCATAATAGAATCAAACTTATTTTTGCATGTTTCTTTATGTTTAAAATAGATGTATTTAAGTTTTATTTTTTTTTTATTTTTACTGATTATAAATTAATTTAAATTCAATTAAATTAAATACTGATATGAATTAATTTATTAAATTAAAGCAAACAATAAGTTTGATTATACATATATAAATTTATTTTTTTAAAAATATGCAATATATTATTTGTAGCAAAGAGATCGACGGACGTATCGGGAACAAGTAAGTCGTGTGTCGACGTGTAATTGCATTCTCCGTATATTAACGTTCCGATTCTAGGAAACTTGTCAAGGTTTTCTATAAAAATCCAATTGCTTGAGGAAGTGCGCGATGAAGTTTCGATATCGAGTAAAACCAGGTAAAACCCGCGGTTTCCCTTACTCGGTCCGGCGAGTTTTTGCACTCGGTGGAATACATTGCATTACAGTCCAAGATCAAGCACGATAGCAGAATTGTAGGCGTTATGATTTCCCGTTTTCTTTATACGTGCCTGTTCACTGTTACGCGATATTTTATAAATATGTAACAGACGCGTCCACGTGTAAAAATTAATTTGCGGTTTGATACGATTTGATAGGTATTTATCAGATCGAGAGTTGTTGTGCGAATAGTTTTGCGTAGTTATTATTACGATCTCGTGCACAGAACAAAATTTTTTTACGGGAAGAATATTGTTTTGATCTTCATAAACACTAGAACGTTTTTACGTATATCTATTTTTGTAAACCTTATTAAAAATTCCGAAAACTTAAAGATTATCTGATTTATTTATTTATTTAATTCATATAATAGTCAATTAACCAGAGATGCATTTTATATTTTGATTTCACTTGAAATGAATCATATTTTTTCATAAAAAGTATATACTTGTTTATATGTATAATAGCTTGAAATGAATTAATTGCGTTTAACTTGATAATTTGCGTTTCTTTTTTTCTCTTTCATTATATAATAATCCTAAACATTTTACAACCTTCAATAATGCGCATTATTATCGTTATTCGAATGAAATATAAGTTCCATGTGTAAATCGTTAATCAATAGTATACATTGTTGCAAGGAAATACCGGTGTATCTTTGATCGACAGCTCGGTTCTCCTTTATATGCCACAAGCTAAGTTTCAAGGTATTATACTGAGCAAATGTGTAGAATCTATCAAGATAAAAGATTCTTATAACATGACGATGCTGATGATGACATGACTGCAAATCATTATTATAATAGTAATCGAGAGCAGGTGATTATATAACAAAGGTTTTAGTGATACTCTCTTAAATGGGATCAGTGTATATACGTTGTAGTCAGATTACAAAGTCCGTCTTTTTATAAAATGCCTAGACGTTTTATAAAGTGCGGCCATATTCTTAAATCGTGGTTAAATTGGAAATATTTTACAATCTGGCTAAGAATTTTAGTCTTTTTATAAAATGCTAACAAGCGACCCGCCACATTATCAAATACAATGATTTTATATGTCGTTTTAGATTCTGACTGGTTCATTTCATTCGTTTTATGAACTGTCTATAGGATAGCCACTTATTTATAGAAAAGTGATAGGTTTCGTGTATTTTGCTAAATAAGAAAATTGTTAAATTTTATAAAAAGTAACATAAATAAAATATTTAATAAACATTCTTATTAATAATATTATTAAATTTTAAAAAATGTATTAAAACAGCCGTTGTCATGCTGCCGGTCCTTGTTCAAATAAGTAAACATTTTATAAAATTTAATAATATTATTAATAAGAATGTTTATTAAATATTTTATTTATGTTACTTTTTATAAAATTTAATAATATTAATAATAAATGTATTCATATAAGTTTAACAATTTTCTTATTTAGCAAAATATACGAAATCTATCACTTTTCTATAAATAAGTGGCTATCCTATAGACAGTTTATAAAACGACTAAAATGAACTAGTCAGAATTTAAAACGACATATAAAATCATTGTATTTGATAATGTGACGGGTCGCTTGTTAGCATTTTATAAAAAAACTAAAATTCTTAGCCAGATTGTAAAATATTTCCAATTTAATCACGATTTAAGAATATGGCCGCACTTTATAAAACGTCTAGCCATTTTATAAAAAGACGGACTTTGTAATCTGGTTACGACATATATATTGATAAATAATTGATTTCAATAAATACCGCAAACCGAAAAATTTCACTAAAACATCAGTTAGTGACTGTCAATCAGTGATATTAATACACTTTATATATAAAAAGTAAATTCATATTTATATTTATATTCAATATTTTATTAAAAATATATCTTGAAGATAAATAAGTGTAATATGTATATAATTCTGAATTTAAATATTAATTAGATATATTAATTATACGGAGTTTTACTTTCATAATTAATTAAATATAAAACAAAAGAGCAAAATATAAAAAAACTTACTGATCTTTGGTAAAAACTCGTCACTGTTCTAATCAGTGACATTGTCACTGATTTATCTGAAAAGAATACGTAAAAAAACATTTTTCTTTTATATTTCAGATAATTTAATGAGAATTTCTTATTGTAAAATTTTTTAAACTTTTTTAAGTATATTCGAGAACTGAAAAAAATTAGGCGCAGAATATATTATACGACAAAAATATTTTATTTTTTATATTTTTTATATTTTATTTTATATTTTTGCGACTAGAATAAAAAATATTCCTAGGGCAATAAACGCAGATATCATTGTCAAGTGCAATTGCTAAGTACAATTATGTTTGTTATGTTGTTCGGCGCTTCAAACAACATTATTTACATGAGGTGATTGTCCGGCCTTACATGAAAGAAATGGAACGGGGATTCCCTTCTTTAATGAGCAGCAGCTAGGTTAAAATTAGAGTTTGAAATTTCCAATTTACTTTAAACCTAATGTCTACATAGATAACAAAATCAAACATGTGTTTTTTTTTTCTTGTATGTATTTCAAGAGAGAGGAGCTGAAATATAAGAGATTTTAAAAAGAGATAAAATTATTGTATAATAATTTATTATGATATTTTTATTGTGGAGACATGATACATATATAAACAACGATTAATTGTAAATAATTATGTAGTTATGATTGGAGTTCTCTCTTTCTTTTCAATTGTAAATAAGATAACACTAGAATGTCTTCATCAAGTTTGTAGCTAATAATAAGTATAGAACTAACGTGATCTTAATAGGACAATGTAATTATGATTTATAAATAAATTCAATGGAGTTACATAAATGACAATTTGCATTTGTATCATATGAAAACAGATATCTTTTCTATAATGACAGCAATAAAATTCTATAATAACGTTATGTTAACCTTGTTTTTATCTAATTTGTTTTTATATCATTTCAACTTCAAACATCTTTTCTCCTACTTTTTTCTAAATCAAATAAAATTTAATTAAATCTAATAAAATAAAATTTCTATTTTTGACACTATAATAATAAAATTCCTAACAGTATTAATAAAATAAATTAATAATATTATATATAATAATAATAATAATAAAATAAAATAATATTAATAAAATAAAATTTCTACTTTTGAAACTATAATAATAAAATTCTTATTAATATTAATTAAAAAAAGAGGGTCTCGAAATAAATCTCTCTGAAAGATCGAGTCGAGATATTATTTCCTTAAAAAATTCATTTATTCACTGTAAGAAGGATCTATATTATCATCGAAGAATCTGGAAATTGCAGATTCTTCGACGTATCGACAAGCGTTGCATTTATCACAGATCGAATGCCTGCTCGAGACGAGAGAGAAACCAAGGTCCTACGAGGGGCCCGCCTGCACGGCCGCAGGCCACGTCGATCCACACCCACAATCAACGGACGTGTGGACGTCACGTGCGTCATTCGAATAGAAGGAAAAAGGAAATACCGCGCGCAACTAACGGAGATATACTCATATATGTGTACGTGCGTCCGTATGTGATAAATCGGGGATTGCACACACGTATAAAAACGGCTATCTCTTATCGCTGGAGATCGATTCATTACGTAACGCGCCGATCGTTAATCACTCGCGAACCCGCGTATGCAAATCGCCCGCTGCAACAACGAGCATTCGCACGTTCGAGCGTATGCATAATTCATTGATCGGAACGTTCGGTATTATAAACGGTGCATGGCGATCACAATATTTTAACCGGTTAATAAATCGTTTTTGATCCGCAATATATGTCAATCCTTATCGTTTTTAAACATATCGATGTAAGTTCAGTCATTACTGAAGTTAGAAAAGGATCGAGAGGAAGAAGCAAAGATAAGAAACATATTATTGTAGCATTGTACATAAATAAAAAAGTTACATTTTCCTGTTTACTTTCCATTTTCTTTATCATATGTTAATACTCTATCTTATATATGTGACAAATTTTTAGAACTAATAAAAAAAAATAAATAAGGGAACTACAAATTTTATCTTTGAATGAAATTATCAAAATGCTACTTTAATCTTTCAATTATTAAGATTGTCTTGATAATTTCTGTGAAATGCTGTGAAATGCTCGCTCAGAAAATATATGTTACATCATAAAAATTGTCATATAATGTGAATCTGCTCATTATAATCAATTCAAACCTATACATTTGCTGTACATTGTATAATGTCATAAATGGATTCCCTGAATTACTTTCTAGTCGAGCTAATTATTACGTATCTCATATGACAAATATCCTTAATGTTAATTAGCCAACATGATCGATTTACGTCTTGAATAATTTTCGCACTTAATCAATCAATCACGAATAAATCACAATTTCGGTTTTGTTTCGAGACAGAAACAAATGCTCGTAAATACAATTATGTGTTGGCAATGTACTCCTATAAAAGCAACAATGTAATGTTTACGCATATTATCGAATTAGAACTGAAAGAATGAGATTTCTTCTTGAACGTAAAACGTTCAATCGATAAGTATGTAATATATTTATTGATGTTTGAGAGTAATATCTTTATCACTTATCCAACAAATAAATTAATAATTTTTTATGAACCGGAGTAGAAAGCTGCGCGAAATAAATAATCGCAATAGCACTATAGGAAAAAAACGCCGGCACAAATTTCTTAATGATTATTCTTCGAGAATCTAACGCAAAAGTAGGGATATAATTTCCTCTATTTTGCTATTTTTCTTCTTATGTTCCTTTTAAAGTTTTAATTGTGTATTATTGGTGAATGTTGCCAAAATAATCTGTAACTATGATCAAATGAAAAATTAAGATGGGCAAAATTAAAAAATATTATTTATTTTTTTTATTTATAACATGCTAATGTTTATGTAAATGATGATATACAAATTTTGCAAATATACAATTCAAGTGATTTAATGTTATTTACGTCATGTCGCAATTAATGCTTGTCATTAATAAATTTTGTAATTAGTAATTGTTGACGCCAATTAATGGAACGTTAATGGATATATGCAAAATTATATCACAATAAGTCTCATTTATAACTGCCAACTTTATTCTTTTTTAAATCTACAATATCATACTTATTTTGAAAAGTATTATTATTATTATTTAAAAAGATTATTAGATTTGTAAATATTGTCTATTAATAGATTTATCGTATAAAAGAGAATTGATAAAGATAAAATTAATTTTATTAAATTTTATATCATAAGATAAATTGGAAGACGATTTTATAAGATATTGTTACGTTATAGCCATCACATTATTAGAAACACGTGACCAAAGCTGCTATTAAAAAGAAGACAATCTTAACAATTTTAATAGTAGATTAAATTAATTTTTTTCAAGTGTCAATGTGTGAATTCAGTGTTTTTTTTAATATAGTATTGCGAGAAAATGTCAACATAATTGCAATATTTTAAATGTTTAAATAGTTATGTCTAAGTCTTGCAAAACTATAAGTGATGTGCAATTAAAATTCAACATATGTGCATTCATCACATATGATGACAGAATAAAATATGAATTGATTTATGAATTGGTTTACACATGTTTCACATAATATAGATAAAATTCTCGTCAACTACGAATTGCATGTAACATTTATCCAAATTATCTAAAATTGTTTATATGCAGACTTAATTCCAATAATAAGAGTAATTGTATTATATATAATAATTTCTAGTAATTTAATAATGTATAAATATATTTACATATATTTAAAAATTATATTTTATTTCTCACACAGAAAGATAAATATTAATAAGAAAGAAAAAGATAAGAGTATTGAGAAAATAAAAATATATAAGGATTTATATTTATAATTACATGATTATATACATACACATAACATATATATATATATATATATATATATATATATACATATATATATATATAAATATATATATATATGTATATGTGCAATTTTTACTAACAAATATATATAGTAATAAAGAAAGCCCACCTGTTACTAATAGAATAGTTCACAGAAGTATTGAGTACATCTAGTTTCGATTGTTTTATTGGTTTGTTAAAAATCTTTATTTGGACCTTATTATTTGTCAAGTCTGTTAAGTTACCAATATGAATAATTAATGAATGATTCAAATTATCTTGTGCATTGCCAAATTCATTTTTACATAAAGCGATATTGTTTGAAATAACCACTTTGTTTGACTCATCGTGTGTATGGAACCTGTAATATACTATGTATTATTTCTGTTCGTGTATATTCGACGATTCTAGTAAAAAAACAAAAATTTATAAGATGAACAATACATAAAACACATTGAATAAATATATTATTTTGTTATAATCGTAAATTAACAAGTATTCAAAACATGCAGACAGATTTAAACTGTAGCTAATTAAAATTGCAATATTTCTCTCTCTCTCTTTCTTTTTCTCTCAATTTACAACTGATATTATATGAAAATAATCATACACACAATATTTAAAACTAAAAACAATAAATAAAAAATTTTTAGTTAATGTGCCGTTGATTCATTTGAATTACTCATGTGAATTCATTATTCAAAATATTGCTCGAATTTACGAGTTATTAGAATAGATTCAAACATAATTCATTTTTTATCAGCGTTAAATTATTTGTCATAGTATAATTATATTTATAATTAATGAAAACAAGAATAAAACTTGTAGATACAAAGTAATAATTTTTCTCGCTCCATTGTGTTAATTAAACATTACAATTTTTTAATTATTTAAAAGTAATTAATATTATTAAAAATTAAAATTATTTGGTGATAATAATCTAGACTATATTTTACCTATCACTATTTAAAATAATTGAATTACTGCCTTTTTCAGTCTTCAATTGCATCGAGAATAATTTTTTATTGCGTAGTGGTTTCACTGGATTGTTAGATATACTCTGTTTCGACGAATGAGAAATGACTTTCGACGTCAATTGCGCACTATTTGGGCTAGTTGAATTTTTGGTAAAAACTTGTTTTGTATTACGTATATTGGGCGAAAATGGATTAACTATTTTAATCTCAAATGCTGCATCATCAGTCCCTAAATAAGATATTACAATGTTATATATTTTATTATATTTAATTAGTTCTACAATATATTATTTGCGAATATTTTACGCAAATAAATGGTGGCTTATAAAGCAAATTTCGATTAAATAAACACTAATTTCAACTTATTACCTGTTTCCTTTTTCTCCTTGAGATTATATAGTATAATAACACAATAAAATAATGCAGCAAATGCCCTTGCACTAAACGCTATCGTTTTATTGAACCACCACACTCCCATTTTATTACCACTATTTACAAGTAGCAATTTTACTTTTGTGACAACGCGTTGCTCACAAGAATATTTCTCGAAGGACAATAATGATAGACAATAATACACAGTTAAGCAAACCCAAACCAACCAGCTAAACATTTGTAAGTAAAACGTATTATTTTTAAAAGTATGTGCTATAAGATTTGTATATACATATATATACAGGGTGTTAAATATTTAAAAATTCGTGTTAAAGATATCTAAAGCTCGGCAATTCGCTGCATATTTTTGCGTCACAGAGTATTTTGAGAGCGATTCAGTCGATGTAGTCTACGCACGCCAAAAATTTTGCGATTTACCATGCTTTGAGCACCTTTTATGCAAATTTTCAAATATTTATAACTAAAAAACGAAGCCCTTATTGCAATTTTGTTATTTTTGATTTTTGTCTTATTTTATCGTGTAGAATCATTCTTTAAATTTTGTCCCACCTGTTGCCGAACACCCTGTATATATATCTATATATATAGCTGAAAAGTCGTTATTTCTAGCCTATTAGACACATTGCTATCTGAATATAATATAATATAATATAATAAATAATAAAATAAATATAATATAATATAATAAATTATAAATATATAAATAATAATTTGTACATAAACTATAATAGTTATATATAAACTATTACGAAAACCATCAATTTGTATAAATTTCAATATAACAGAAACTATATATTTCTTTAGCAAAAATAAGTTTTTAGATAGATTAATTTCTTATACATTAATTTGCTTTTATTATTTAAAATATTGAAAAAAAAACACGTACACACATTTCGTTTATTAAAAATAAAAATTCTGATTCTTATAGAAAAGTTGCTTTTATTGATAAAATAACACACAATAGAAAAATCAAAATCAATTTTATATCACATAAGTGCGATTATAATTTTATAATTATAATCAATATAATTAAATGCGATTATAATTTTATAATCATAATCAATATAATTCCGATTAATAATAAACTAAACTTTTGAAGCTTACAAAGAAATTTTAAATGAAAAACTCAATAACAAAAAGATTTGTAAATTATGTATCAGTTTTCTAATAATATACAAAAATATATATAATTACTTTTGAGAGTATTTAGTCTCAAAGTAAGTTTACAATACAGTGATAAAAATAAGAAAACAATTACAGCTAATTTAGACATATATTTCATTAAGAATAGATATATAGACTTCAAAATTAATAAGATAAAAATATATGTTAATTAGATATAAAAATATGACAAAATTGATATCCCTTATATTTGTCTGTTATTTAAATTTTACATATCTAGCGCGTTATAAAGGAATAAAAATTATTATTTTTAAGATATTACATACTTACAATTATATTTATATATAGTAAATTTTATAATATTTTCAAAAATAATAAAATTTAAAAAAAATGAATAAATTATTTTCTCTCTCAAAAGAACGCTGACAGAATCGTTTGTGTAATTAAATTAATTTTGAGATTTATTTACGCATTATAAACGTTAAGTACATTTTTGAAATTATCTTAAATAACAGATATTCATGTATGTACTATTCTTATCATTGACGTTTATTTTTATTTTTATTAAAAATTCGATTTAGTCTTTTTGTAAGACGCTTACATTTGTTACGTAATTTACACAATGCTGAACTTTTTGATCGTATTTTTGTGGATGTCAACGGATAATTTACATTATTTTCTATTTCATTCCTCATCTTTTTTGGTAAACTAATATAATTAGTGTCACTATTTTCAATTATGTCTTGGCTGATATAAAAAAACGTTTTTATTTATTTTATATTCTATTATAATATTAATATTAAAATTATATATGTAATAAAAATACTATAAGAAAGTTATAACGTTTTTAAGATTGGTTGAAAATTATTTTTAAATTTATGTATTATATTATTTAAAATTATTTAAATAAATATATATTAAAAGCATACTAGAAATATCGAGACTTATTGTTAGCCATGTAAAGTCAAGTAAAATTCAATTAAGTTAAATGATAATCTAACCTGTGTAAATTTCTAGATTCTGTAGAATTCACGAATCTTAATCGTATTACTTCTGGCAATTTTGAAAACTGTGGTACTGATGTTGACGAATCAATACTGATTTCAGAAGACGGTATTTGTTTTTGCGACTCATTGCTGAACAAGGCATCATTAAAATATTCTTCAGTTTGTACACTTTTTTCTTGAACTTTTTCTTTTTCAGATGACGTTTGATGACATTGATTGTAATTACGTTTAATAACATAAACTTCGGATCTATTAATAGTAATGTGTATTATTTTACTTTTAAATTTTAAAAAATTTTGTAAACATGAAAATATTTGTACATAAATTCGTGCATAAGTAATTAATAAATTTTACATAAATTACGCATAAGTCTAAAAAATAAACGTTGCAAAATATTTTTATATAGTTAAGTAACTTTTAAGTTGTAACATGAAATATAACCTTATATAATCGTCATTGAAAAATGATTCGGGATATATTATATTATTCGTTAAAATAGCTTCCTGTAAAGCATTATCATTTGTTAATTCTCTCGATTCTGTAGCACGAGAATCCGGTTTAGTATTTTGTTTATTGCTATTTTTAAGATGGTTTTCCTCTTTAATATTTTCTGTATCTAAATAAGAAAAAAATACAATAACTTATCTACTAATTATCTTTGTCTTATAATAAAATATAAACTTAAATTTTCGTCCTATATAAGCAGTCGATAGCAGTCGAGAGATTCTCGATCTATTTATTTGTTACAAATCTATTTTTATTTTATAAATCTTATGTAGCTCTACAGATAAATGGTTGAAATGAATAGAATAATAATTATAAAAGATATGAATTAACTAGGTAATATTTTTTAATTCACCTTCTTCTTCTTTAATGTTTACAATTTCCTTTGTCACTATTTCTTTGATTTGTGCACAATTTTTACAAAATGTACAACATACACTAGAAACAATCGCGATTGCAATCGCTCTTGCAATTGCAATGTCCATCTTTTATTAACACCCAAACTTACAAAAGACTAAAAACTTGAGTTCACTCTTTTTGAAACAGTAATCTACAACACTTGATAGGATCGTTGACTATGTAACATATAAGCGGTGATAACATATAAACTCTAGCCGAAGATTTGTTTGTAAATACGCCGTGAATCATTAAATTATAAATCTATAAAAAAGAAAAGCAAAAAATTAATCTTGTGGAATACGCGAACGGCCGCTTTGCCCTGTTTATATAGATAAACTAAATAAAATAATGTTATTTTCTATTTTTTATGTCCAGCAATTTGTTTCTTCACTAGATATTTCACACACACACACACATATATATATATATATATATATATATATATATATATATATAATCAATTAAGTACAAATTACAGACATTTACAGACAGAACTGCATTATACATCTAAAAAAAACCGGTGATAATAAAAATATTAGATATAGCATTATAATAATAATTAATATAAAAATTTTATGCGTATTTTTTTACGAAAATAGATGGTGTTTTCTTACTTTTGAGAATAAAATGAAAACTGTGTAGATTATTAACGTCTCACTCGATTTTGATATATTGGGTGGTTGCAAAAATTTGTGCTCCATTTCAATTCATGTCGTTATTCATATTGCAGCATTGGCCACACTGTATGTAAAATGTCTACATATTTGTACCGTTTGAAAAGTACACTCATCTGAATATAAAATTGATTTATTTTTGTAACTTTTAAGGTGTGAAAAAAATTATTAAAAATGAAAGATATTTTCAACATATTATGCTTTATGAATTTAGTTAGAAATAGTTGGAACCATTGTAAAAATCATTGAAGAAGTTTTTCAAGATCGCATATAATTCAAAAAAACTATAAAAAAATGGTTTGCCATCTTAGAAAGTGATATTATCTGTTTGATGGATAATATTGCAATAGAGTAATTCTTAAAAAAATCAAATTTTGAAAGTTTTTTGACAAAAAATCGCTCACATTCTATGATTATGATATATGTATACTGCCGAAACGTTGAAGAATGATTGCAAAAAATATTGTATTAAATATATCAATATATTTCACTAAAGATATATTTTTTATTCTAATCAACTTGAGAAAAAAGGAATAGGTATAAATGAATATTTAATGATGTTAATTATCATTATTGTGATCAAAGAAACACAATTACGTAATCACATTGCAATTTACATTTTGCAGAATAAAAAATTTATAGTAGTTTAATATAAAAAAATGTTTCAGATTGAGTTTCCAGATATTAAACTTGAATACAAATTTAAATATTTTGGGACGCTTTCTACAAAACCCAAAAATAACACATTTTTTATGTACGCAAATATAAAACAAGATCTCAATGAAAGCGCAGTAATCCTTAATCGATAATTTTCTAGGTCGTATATATGTTTTTTCGCAAACAAAGAATGCATAATGTAAGAAGAACATGAGATTTATTTCTGTAATTTCAAACCGGTGTTTACATTGCGGTGTTGACGAGTAAAAATAATGCAAATTTTAACCAAAATTTTATACATAAATTATTTTAATTTGTAATTTTATTGTAAAGTCTGTAAAAGTTGGAAATATAATTCTGAGTAAAATTCCGTTAGAATTTAACGTATGCGCATGTTAATATTTTTACGATGCAATATGATGCATATATGAAAATTAATCAGGCTATTGTCATCAATATCGCTAAGTAAGATTGGTTATATTAGTGTTTGAGAACACGCCTATCAAATTACCGTAAGAATTAATTATTACGTGGAACTGCAATTATTTTTTTATATTGATTGTGGAGAAAACCTTGACGTTTCTTAAGAGATTAATGATTCCTTAATCACTGCCGACAAATTCATGTTGCTTGAAGTTTTTTAATTAATGTGTGTTAAATTTAATAACACATTTTTTATATACATATAATTAAATGTATACAGTGTGGTTCGCATAAAGTGTGACAAGTAGTTTTTTCCGAAATTACATATTAAAGATAGCGAGAAAATTCTTTTTGAAGTTTTTATGGCTTATTGTTCCTTTTAAATGACAAACAAAGCATCGCTACCAATCTATTAAAAAGAAAAGTAACAAAAGCTACAAAAAAATGAAATATTTTTTTTTAAACGAAACCATTCTAATTTTTTTAGATAAGTTGATTTCTCACAAGATTCTGTGTAAAAAGTTATAAGAGTATGATAGCCAAATATTTAATAATTTACCAGATATTTTATACTTTAATTTGATATAATTTTATGTAAATTATGAAATGTCTTGTAAAATGTTTCATTTTTTGTAACTTTCTTTAATAAATGAGCAGTGATTTTTTTAGCGATGCTTTGTTTGTCATTTAAAAGGAACAATAAATCATAAAAATTTCAAAAAGAATTTTTTTGCACTATCTTTAATAATTTCAGAGAAAACTATTTGTTACATTTTATGTTAATCACTCTGTACACACATATAATTAGATGTACCTAAATATTATATGTATCTAAAAGTTCATTTTTCGATTATCTTATCTCAATACTTTTATGCACAGAATGATGAGAGAAATCAATTGATGTAAAATAAAATACGTACTTAATTTTTATTCACATAATAGAACAATAATTTTAATACAAAATTGCATTAATTGTATTAAAATTTATTTAAAAGAAAAAAAACAGATTTAGTTAAAATTACAAAAGATGCTCGATATGACTTTTTCTCCAATTTTCGTGCACGATAAATTAATGACTGCTGTATCCATTAAAATATTAAATCTAGAAATACTTCTTTGTATAATAAATATTTGTATAATAAATAACGCTTTCCAATAGTTGTTATATAGTTCTCTTGTATCAATCGATGTTGCATAAACATATAAAATTGTATATTGCATAAAATCATTATTCTATTATCTGGATAAAACCTTCTGTCGAATCAAACATGTTTTTCTCAAGAAGAGCTTCGACGAAATGAAATAGAAGCATCTTATTTTACGAAAATTTGTGGAGAATATAAAAACATATTTAAAAATAAGATTTCAAAACACTTTAAGAATAAAAGAAACTTATCGGTTTCAAAGTTTTGTAGAACGTTTTTATAGGTCGTCCCTGGCTCTCCGACGTTTATCAAGAATTTATTATGCTATTTTTAAAATCTTTATTTAACAAAAAAATAATTATTACGAATTATTAAAATCTATTCAGTAATATAAAAGTTATTTAAAAACATGCTTTTCAAATTTTACCTTCAAAAACAAATATTTCGACGTGTTGTAGAAAAAAACTTTATAAAATTTTATGTTATTTATATTATATTAATATATTAATATATTATAGTTATTTTAGATATAATTTGTAAATATAAATATAAATATTAATATAATTTACAAAAACCGCTGTCAGATTTTGCACATCCTATCACATAATTGTAAGAGATTAACTGTTCATGTTACATTACTCATCCAACGAAATCTGTAGCGATTAGATCTCTTCGCGGAGAGAATAATTACGATACATTTATAGCAATCACTCAAGTAATCATCATGTTTAGCTGATATCTTAATCAATTTAAAGCTTATAGTTAAAGGTCCTTCTCGTTGATAGATATAATATCTACTTCATAGTTGGAATTTTTGCATATTATTAACACATATACATTAATAGAAACGACATTATTTCAATAAATGATTTATGCAGGAATTAGCAGGAATTAACTTCCAATTATGAGTATTTTAAGCAACACTGATTAAATCAAAATTATCTGAACAAGAATATTGAAATCATTATTTATTTTGCAAATTTTCAATGTTTAATATTATCTCTTCATAACTATATATACATATAATCTTTGACAAATCTCTGTTCAAGTAAGATCAATTAAATTCCAACAGAGAATAAAACTGTAATTTTTGTAGTAGTATTTTGAAGTATTTCCTAAAAGGTTCTTTATTCCCATAATTTACAAATTATTAGTCATTTGATTTTTTTTTTGTTAAAGAAGAATCAATTTGCAAAAAATTGCTAAAAAATCTGTAAGTAAAAAAATGAAAAAAATATGACATTCTTATATCGTTTTGTTGTTTTGCATCATCTTTTATACAGCAATAATATAACAAAATTTATTTTAACACAAAATTGTTATGCGTGCAATGTAAATATTATTCCATAAAAAAAGTACAAAATAATACATGCATTTAAATATATAATAATTACTATTAGATATTCAATTAAATATTCATAATGAGTTATGTCGCTCTCTCTCTATTAATATTTTTCATTATATATTTAGAGCAATCAAGCTTCTATTACAAATATCACATTGCTTTTATCACAGATTTATGGACTCAAGTAATCAATATTGCATCTTAATCGTGTCATAAATAAAATATTTTTTAAATTATATATTTTTAATATATACATATATATCATTTCTCTCTCTCTCTCTCTCTCTCTCTCTCTCTCTCTGTATTCGTAACATATATCATTATTATTAGCTCTATACATCTCCACATATCTGTGGAAAAAAATTTATATACTTCAATTTTTATGATAAACAACTGATAGCTTGTTTAATTATTGCTGATAGAGCTTGTTTAACTGGATCAAGAATCAGGGATCGCCATATATGAATCATGTAAGTGGGTGTTTAGAATTCTTTGCATGCATCAAAACGGCATCTTTGCATCTTGATAGACGTGCACTTTAAATCGTAATTATTTATTAATAGAAAATCACTGTCCAATAATTATTGCGTGTAACAGTTTTAAGAGTGTATTCCGCCTTGATATAGCTCATTTTTGATACAGATAACTCTATGTATTTAACGTTTGATTACTCTATATGTCTTGCTAAAAAAATATTAACTTAAGAATCGTATTTTGTAAGAAATTTTATTCATCAAATTATATAATAAAAATTTTACTTGTATATTAGTCTTCAAGTTAAATACATCGAAACAATTTATGAGGCTAAATATGTAAAAAATTATTTATTGTTTGATTGAGCGATAAAATAATTCAATTAATAAATTTTGTATCTTTACTTAATAAGTAGAATAAATCTATTAATATATTTTATAATAATTATTTCGAATATTTATCTTACTTTTATAGAATTTACAGGATTACGTTAATTTAATAAGATTCATTTTAAATCGTTCCATGTAGCTAAATCTGTTTTTCACTTAATCGTCGGTAATATTTGCTCGTGTCTTTTCGCGACAATTAAAAAACAAAAGCATGCAAAAACAATGCTGAAAAATGAAATCATTCCCTGCATCAAATATTCTAAACATTGTTTTTGTTAAACAAATGGCCGTCGATGATATAAACACAATGTAGAACAAGGGCAGATGTATTGTGTCACATATTTCCTACTTCTGACATACCGTAAAAGAATAATTAAATAACCTCGCGTAATGAAAAAACAACAGTTTCGCGACGAGGCTAATCTAAGGTCAATTACTTCGCCATGCTTGTATTTATTTGACTCATAACGATAAAGTAGAAGTCTATTGATCCAGAAAGCACAGTTCGTTTTTTGACTTTAAAGTAGATTATATTGTTTGTGATCAATCAATTGTTATCATTATCAATTACTGTTAAAAACGTTCTCTTTTTTCCAGATATAAAAGCAAACTAGAATAAGAATTTCAAATAATTTTGACAGTAATTCAACAAATTTATCACTAAAGACAAAGAAGTGTACATTCTTTTATCACGCTTTTCGATCGACAGTTACTTGTCATTTGCTATTTTTTTGCGAGAATTGTGTAAATGAGTTAAAATATCTCTGAGAGATTATGTATCTTCGAGAATATTCCAGATATGCAATTTCAGACTTGATTTCCATAATAAACGAGAACTGGCCGATAAGTCGTCATTAGCCATATTGCAAAATACAACGTTAAGCTGATATAAAAATTATTCTACACCAGACCACACCTACGATACAAGGCTAGATTTTTTGTGACCGTCGATATATCAGCTCATGGAATTTATTTCGTCACTCCCACGCGATTATGCGTTTTGCATGCTGTGATTTTCCGAAATCCTATGTTACCACAAAATACATTCTGAATACCAAATCGTTGTATCAGTTCTCATGGGGATGAAATATGTAAATAGTTTTAAAATACATAACGTCAACGTAAGGCATTGAACAATGTATATAATAAAAGTTTTCTCATATAAATCAATTTTTGCATATGTATAACTTTAATACAGTATAAAAAATTCTATACTTCTTCTTTCAAAAATATTTAAAAAAATATTATTATAAAGCGTAGAATTGAATTTTATAGGCTAAATACTGTTTGTCTCATTGTTTTACAAAATAAGGAAACCATAGTTTATAAAATTAAATGGCTTAAATAATAGATACATGATCAAATCAGAGAGATTAAAGAGAGATTAGAAACTAACAAAAAGAAATTATATTGACTTTTTATATAAAAAATAAAACAATGCTTGCTAAATATTAGTTTATTTATTAGTAATTCTAAATATTAATATAGTTGTTAAAGAAATTGTTACGGATTATTGAAACGGCTAACAAAAGCAAGATATATATACTTCCCACTTCCATGTACATCATACGTAGGACAAGGATATGGTTTTAACGACATCGATCATAATGCCGTCATTGTGTCGTTGTGCGCGTGCCAGTAATTTATTGTGACAGGTATGATCATATTTTTTATTTTCTAACCAGACTTCCTCATGTATAATTAAATAATTAAAAAAAATGATATACAATCCGCTCGTATTTTACGATTGCAAAAAACGAATTATTTTCAGTAGCCGAGATAAAACTCACCAGAAAGATAATAAATATATTATTGCAAAACTGTCCAAGGTTGTCTTCCAAACCCACATAAACCGGTTTGGATAGAAAGTTTTTGTTAAAATCTTTCTCAAAAATATCAGTCAATTTTATGACAAACTATAGTCAATGTAATGCGTGCAGAAAAATCTATATAATATATGTATACATGAAAAATGTGTAATAAAATATTCACTTAAAACATTATAAAATTGTAACAGTTCTTCTATAATTAATTACAAGTTGTTGAAATTATTTAATACATTATCTATTATAACACAAAGATCAGAGAGTCATATATGTATACATACCGTAAGAAATTTTGCGTTCACTATATGATGACCTTTTTATCCCTCGTCACAAGGGAGTAGATGGTCTTTACGCTAAAGTCCATCCAACTAAGCCAGACTATGAGGGTGATCTTCGTGAAGACTTAGCATCCTTCTTCGGTCGCTCATACTATATTTCGTCCATTCCTTCCAACCCCTTTTCACGAAATCGGAGAGCTTTCTGGTCACGCCGGTAACCCATTTCCCAAGCTTTTACGCTGGCCGCGACCTGGTTATTTAAAAGCTGCGATGCATTTTCATCGCGTCTTCAATTTCACAAAGAGACACCAGTCATTGGCGTAATTGTGCGTGTATATAAAATTATAAAAGAAAATCTTGTATAATAATATTAAGTCATATAAGCATGAAAGAGTTTAAAGATAAAATTTCACATAAAACATAGTAGTTGACAAAATAATTACTGATATGAAATCTGAAAAGTATAATATAAACACTGTATTTTACAATAATTATATAATTTGAAAAGATTTAAAAGTTTAAATTGCATTATATAAATTGAAAAGATTTAAAAGCTCAAAATACATTAATAAATATTATTAATAATATAAATAATATTGGCAATGAAAAAGCTAGAAATAGGAAAAATATATATAGTTTTTCTTCTCTTTCCTCTTAAAATAATGTATACTAGTGCATTCGCAAAATTTAAATAATATTAATTGCATTGGAAATAATTAACTCATACAGTTCTTGATTCCCATTAAGTTACTCGAATTTAAACATTCGCGTACAACGGATTAAAAAAGCCTTTTGTGAAAGGCTTTTTAAAAAGATTCAGAATGATCCTAGAGTAGCATGTGGCAAATAGCAAGAGACATAAAAGAAGGAAATAAGCAAGTTCGAACACAAGCAAGTTTTCAATTTTTTTTTCTAATTGATAACATTAACAATTCTAATTAGATTGCGACAATATCACGTGTTGGAGGCCTGCCGCCAATGCGACCAATGATAAAGTTGTAGGAGGATAAAAATCGTCGGCGTGACGATCGCGAGAAGGAAACAAAGCACTTTTTGTAATGATTGCTCAAAAGGAGAAACAAAAAGAAATAATATTTATTAATACAAAAATAATCGCTTCCAATTTATGACTTTGCATCGTCTTCGTGATCGCGAAATTGCGTGATCATCGAGAAACGAGGTAATCCGTCGGCGCATCCCTCTATCATGCGTTTCCCTAGAGAACGTCGCGAACGAAGAACCCGCAACGGGATTCTACCAAAGAAGTAATGAAAGTAAGCGGATTTTCTTATGGATTCGCGTTCTATTCGAATTCCTGTGCAATTAAGTCCCTTCCTTCTCCAGTCCTCGCTCTCTTTTTTCACGTGAACGCTATCGTCGAATATGGCAAAAAAAAAATTAATTTTTATAGCATCACGCTATGCTTACAATATGTAATTAAATTCAGATTTGAAAGCAAATATGTGCTTTAAGTTATTTTTTTTATTAAATCGTAATTTTTTATTTACATAATGTGAAATATTGGATTAATTGTACATTAAATGTACACATTATACATATGTATATTATGTTGAATATAATTCATATAACATGTCTATTTATTACACAAAAAAAATATAAAGAAACAAAATTTTATAACATAATTCCGTAAATGTATTTTTTTTAATTAAAGAGAGAGAAAGAGAGAGAGAGAGAGAGAGAGAGAGAGAGAGAGAGAGAGAGAGAGAGAGAGAGAGAGAGAAAGACGAGAGAAAGAATTCTGAAGAATTCAAAATAAATCAATATTATCTCATTAATAGAATAATAAATTTCTTCTAAAAGATTTAAAATAGAAAAAAATTTTTTAAATTAAAATTTCATATGCGTAATTATAATTTTGTATTATATATAATACATTATATAATATATTATTTATTATAGTATATATTTATATAATATATAATTATAATTAAGTATCTTGCTAAAGAATCTATTTTTCACGTTGGAATTATGAGAACGTTAAAACGAATTTTAATGCTTGCAACGTCATCTGTTAACTATTCCGTCAACTACTCTAGTATTTTGTAAAGAAATACAAATTAGTAGTTTAACAATCGAATATGTGTGTGTAAAAAATAATATTAAAGATTAAAGAATAAAAGATTAATATATATAATAAAAAGTTATTACAGAGAGAGAGAGAGAGAGAGAGAGAGAGAGAGAGAGAGAGAGAGAGAGAGAGAGAGAGAGATAATATTAAGAAAAAATGATTAACATAATTTATATTTATTTATGTATATTATATGAGATATAAAACTATTACAAGAGATATATTCATTTGGTTATTCACATGATACATATTATGCAATTGCATGCAAACTTTGAAAATAATAATAATAAATGTATCGATGGAAAATTATTTTTATTATATTTAATTGAAGCTGTGATTTATTTTTTTTAAGTAGAAGAATTTATATATTTACTTTATTTGAAGAGATAATATAAATCTGCAAACATGGATAAAAGTTTCATTTATTGAATAAATAACAAGTGATTGTTGCGACTGATATAACCGATTGTCAATGACATTCTTGCGATAGTATTGCAGTTAGTTCAAAGACAGATATACGAAATAAAAATATAATATATTATAATTAAATTATATTTAAAAAAAATTTAGAATATTGTGCGTGTTAAAAATAATACAAAGAATAATTCAACAATTATATATATGTATGTATAGATATGATTCATACAAGAATGTCATGTCATCGACGATCGGTTATATCAATCACTTGCTATCCTTTCAACGAGAGTTTATTCACGTTTCCAATTAATATCATCAGTCTGTCTAACGGATAGCAAGTGATTGATGTAACCGATCATCGATGATATAACATTATTGCAAGAATCAATTTAAACACAAATATATAAAATAAAAATTTAATACATTATAATTAGATTATAATTAAAATAATTATAAAACATTGTGCATGCCAAAAATAATGTAAAGAATAATTCAACTATATATATATGTACACACAAACACACACACACACATACATACATAGGATGTTTCAGATTTACCGAATTGATTTACAGTAGATTCCTGATGTCACTCTAAGACGAAAATCCCAAAATGTTGAGGATAGTTTCGGATATATAAAGAGTCAAAGTTATACAATACATACATATATATAAAATTATAATTATTAATTATATTAAAATTATTAATATATGTATATACATATATATATATATATATATATATATATATATATATAAAATTAATACATGTATATTACATATGTATATTAATATATTCTGTGCATAAACACAACTTGTTATACGTATATAACAGAAGTATCATATGTATAACAGAATATAAGATGTACAGAGTGTTTCTTAAGTACAAAAAATTAAAGAAATTTAAAAAAATGTCCTATAAACGTATATTCCTAAAGTGATTTGTTTTCAAAATACAAAGTGATAAATTGAAGAACAAAAAATGAAAATTTCAATGTTTTATTAATACTAGAAAATGATTTTTAATATTATATGTACACACATAAAACTTGAATATCTCTAAGCGTCTTCTAAATTTTTCGAAATTTTCATTTTTTTTCTAAACTTTTATATTCTATTTTAAAAATAAAGACTTTAGGACATAGGATATTTTCTTCATAAAATAAGCCAAGGAATATCTCTTTAAATTTTTTGTACTTACAATTAGGAAATATCTTGTATCATAATTACAATATATATTAACAGTGAAATTTTAGACATAACCAATTTTAACATATAAATTTACACGTATGCTTTATATTTAAATATTTGCACATCATGATTGTTGATTAATCAATAAATAAATAATAATTTTATTAGTATTAATAATACATAGTTATTATTATTAGTAGAATTATTGATAATAATAAAATAAAAATTTCTTAAATAATAATTTTATTTTGTTCTGCAATAACGTTAATGTTTCTCAAATAATCAATACAATAATAACGCATAAATATTTAGAGATAAGCACGCGCACTAAACATGTTCTGATATACATGCAAATTCATATTTTAAAACATTCCTGTTTCTACATGATGTAAAAAGATATGATAATAGCATGCGCAAAATGGTGACAGTAATTGATTACTTTTTGTCCATATGTGCGCAGTTTTAGGGAGCTTCTGCTATTGAATAACTATAGTGTTTTCTACATTTGTGCTTAATTTCTGATTGGCGATTACTGTACAAGTAATGTGAGCAGTTTATCTTTTTAGATGGTGTGTTTACACGTTAACTAAATAAAGAATTTTATTTGCTTTTTATAATTCTTTCAATATAATTAATGGTTCCAATATATAATTTCCTTTTTATAACGAGGAAACATGAGATAATTCTTTAACAGCATGAGATATTCTCAGAATAATCTTGAATATATTTAAATATATCCTTGAATATACGTATAAAAAAATATATTTCTAAATATTACATTCAGTAAAAAAGTTTATATCTGCGTTATTCTTTATAAAACTATCATATTATGAATATTTAAAAACATTTTGGACTTCTATATTTCCTTAATGTATGAACTTTATTACATTAATACACTGGACTAAATATTCTTATGTAATATTATGTAATTTATATTAAGAAATGTGAAAGATGAGACAAAATTATTAAAATGTTAAGTTAATTTTTGATATTTATATTTAATATATATTTATATATAATATATTTAAATGTAAATAAGAAATTTTTTAAGTAACGGGAAACAAAATTTAATTTGTGAACCTTTTAGTCTTTATTGTTTTTTTAAATAAAAAATAAATAATTTATAATATTTATAATAGTACAAAAAATTAGAAATTTAGATTCTATATAATTTAAATATATCCTTATATGATATGCATAATGTATTCAATACATTACAATATATTTAAATAATTTATACCCACATGTAGGTATAAACTATTTAAATATATTGTAATGTATTGAATGGGGGGAGGTCCCGTTTGCCTACACTACCGATTGCCAACGGTTTCGTTTGTTCACAACGTTTTGCCAACAACCTTGTTTGTTGACAATCTCGATTGCCTACAGAGTGATTGTAATATTACGCACATGAAATAATTAATAAAATACGGACGTACAATTGCGCATATAATATTATTATAAATACATTGAACACATAATTTTTTATTGCATATATAAAATAAGAAAATTATATTAACATTTTGTGCACATGACTTTGTTATACACAGATAGATAAGTCTGTTAAATTACGTTTTGGAAATTGTGCGCTATATTATGTTGACAAAACTCCGGCAGCAGCCAAGCATGGTTTGGTGTCTTAATTAGTGTCGGCAGAAATGCAACAGAAAGCAAGCAATCTTTGCATCATAATGTGCTATAAGAATTATGCAAAAATGCTGCAAAAATTAAGCAGAATTTTTTGGCATAAAAACACAAGCGTTTAAACATTGCCTGTTGGTACAATATGTCAACAAAAATTAAATAAAAACTGAGCATTACATAATATTATACCACCAGAATATCGTCAGAAATCAAGTTTACTTGGGAGCACGGCTTGAAAACAGAAATGTGACAAGAATTTAATATGCGTTGTCTCAAAAGATAACAAAGCAAAAATACATCAGCATGATCTATTATCATGAAATGGTGACAGAAATATAATATAAGATGTTATACACAGTAATATTGGATATAGGTTTCTCGTTTATCGCTAAGCAGTGCACCGCTATGCGATTTATTTCTTATTCAATTTTCTGCTATGATTAAGATATATAAAGCATGCAAAGCACAGCTACTATAAGAATAAAAGTGTAGTGTCTATTTTATTTTAATCAGTTTACCTTCCGATGTCATTCCAACAGGGGATTCAGAATATTAAACTGATTTTTAAAAAACCGAGCAAATAAATGAAAAATTATCCGTTTACTGCCTATTCAACAATACAAAAAAAATAAGATAAATAGAAGTTATAATATAAATTAATTATTATTATCTATTATTATTTAATAATGTTAATTATGCTTATTTGTACTATAACGTTGAGAATAACTATGATATAACACATGTTATACTTATAAATGAAATTATTATGTTATATAAGTACATAATAAATTACAAGTAATGGAAGATTTATTGGCAATTTTTATGCAATAATATATACCTATAATATTCAATTTTACTATATCTATATAACTTATTATTTATATATTTATATATTATTTATATATTGTTGTATTTTTACAGTCATGATGTGACGGCAGACCGTGCTTAATTTTTGCTGCGTTTCTGCTGTTAATACTTGATGTTGCATTCTTGCCACGTTCTTACTATCATGGCATGACAGTACATCATATTTGATTTCTGCTTCATTTTTATTATTATACATACATATTTCGGCATGGCTGTTAAAAATAAAGCTTAATGAAGACGCAATGCACTGAAATCTGCTGCAAAGCCATGATTGAATTT
Source organism: Anoplolepis gracilipes (assembly GCF_047496725.1). NCBI lineage: Eukaryota > Metazoa > Arthropoda > Insecta > Hymenoptera > Formicidae > Anoplolepis > Anoplolepis gracilipes. The sequence continues at coordinate 12,048,325 of NC_132971.1, read as the reverse complement.
GCTAGCATTTTACTATCTGGGATACATACACATTGCAAATATTATTGCGTACATATACATTGCACAGATGATATTATTACGTACACATGTATTGCACATATGACGTGGTATAGATCACTTCACCGCTTTACTGTTTTCAAATTGTCACGTTTTTTTATCTAAGGCCCACTTATTTTCTTAAATTTAAGCTAATTTTAAAAATTTTAGTCTGCGTTAATGTTGGTTGTAAATCGGACTCATATATGTAACATAAATTAAACCAAAATTAAAAAACATTTCTTTTGCTGTAAAAGATATATTTAAATTTTAATAGGTCTCCCATTAAAATACTAATTAATGATTCCCCTAATAAATACACGCAGTAATTTTTAATTATATTATAAAATATATGTGCGCAACATTTACTTAAAATATGTTTAAAGATTCCATTATGAAATTCCGTAAGCAATCAGTTTGCACTTTTAATTGAAAATTTTAATTATGTGTACAATACGTACGTGTGTAATATGATTATGTTAATATAACTTTTTTATTCCTTGTGTGCGATATGTGCAATGTGTGCGCGCGAAAGTCATGTGTGCAAAATATTAATATAATTTTAAATATTAATATAATTTTCTTATTTTATGTGTATACAATATGTATGTATGCAATAAAATCATGTATGTGATATGCTTGTGCAATAAATATGTGTGTGTAATAAGATAAAATGTAAGTTCAATTTTTTAATTATTACATATATACAATAACTTTGTAGACAATCGCTTTGTATAGACAATCGGAAATGTCGGCAAACGAAGCTACTAGTAAAACGTTGTCGGTAAACGAAATTATTGGCAATCGGAAATGTAGCCAAATGGAGTTCTCCATGTGTGTAATGTCTGTAATATCAGTGTAATCTATATAATCAGGAAAAGTAATAAAAAGAAATGAAGAATAATTTAAAAAAAATTGTTGCACTTTTATATTATATGTTTATATTGTAAATATACATGCAAATAAATATTATAAATAATGTCTATATTATGTTTTCCTTCTCTTGTATAATATCTGTCCGTATATACAAAAAAAGTAAAATATAAGGAAAATAATTAAAAAATAATTAAAAGATTAATTTTTATTTTTTATGGCAAAAAATTATATTCTCAAAGTTGTATGGATTGACTGTTGTCCTCACATTCCAAGCGACGATTTTAAGGTGCTCTAATGGCTTTTTCCTCTACCCTGCGTTGCTGCTGCAGGTTAAAGAGCACTGTCATTTTTCGAACTCAATCGACTCTGATAAAGCTCAAAACTGCATTCACAATCAGCTGTCCTTTATACTTTTTGCAATGTTTTCAGGTAAGAAAAAAATAACTAACTGTGTAGCGAACGTTCATAAAGAATTCCTCCAAGTCCCTGGCTCGACATTTACCTTCTATCTCATGAAAAAACCGTGAGCGAAGCAGTCCTTTTTTAATTGAACGATGTTAATTATTTCTCTCGTCCTTTACTCACTCTTAGTTTCAACGACATTGAGGATCTTCTTTAACTGTAATGATTTAGCTATATGAATTAAAATGTCAAGTAAAAAAAAACTCTTATTTTTTTCAAAATAATTATAATGAATTAATGAGATTTTTACAATTTTTACGATTAACATGACATTGAAAAACGATATAATTCCGATAATTTTTATTATAATTATTTTATAATTAAAAAGATTATTTGAATGATATTGTCATATTTTGTCTCGTTTTTATTGCAAAATATCTAGAGTAAATTTATATTACATATTAATTAGAAATAATCCGATTTATGTCGTGTTTCGTGTCATTTTAATCGTAAAAATCTCACTAATCCATTAAAATTATTTCCAAACCAATAAAATACGAAATAAAAGTTTCAATTTTTATTTTATAAGATGTTGATATTATAGATAAGATAAAATCTCCAGTCTTCCGTATCGTATTTTATCTTACCATAGAAAATACAATTTTTATATTTGCCGTTTTATTGACCCGAAAATAATTGTAATGGATTAATGAGATTTTTAATATTAAAATAACACCAAACACGACATAAATCGAATAATATTTAATTTACATAAATAATCATTAATTATTTACATTTTTAGAGAGGGCAGAACTACACACATGGTCAGATTCATTTTTCAGTGCTACGGTAAAACTGATTAGTTCATATCCGTGCTAAAGCCATAATTGTAGATTTCAAAGATACACGGAAATATTATAGATTTATTAATATATTTCATTGCATATTATTTTAGCTCACATCTTTTTATCATTTTAATACATGTCATGGATAACAATATAACTATATGTACTGGTAGAGAAATTATTAAAATTATTTTATGTATGTATATATAAAAATATACATGTTTGTAATATATATAATCTAAATTTATATATTTATTATATATATACTTATATATATATATATATATATATATATATATATATAAAATAGAACTCTTCTAAGATATAATTAATTGTACGTATATTACACAAAAAAAATATTTTAATAATAATTAAAAAAAAAAAAAAAATATATATATATATATATACATATATGTGAGTGTGTGTATATGTGTATATTGTACAAAAAAAATTATTTTAATAATAATTAAAAAAATATATATATACATACATGTGAGTGAGTGAGTGTATATATGTATATATGTTAATTAAAATTTTTAAAAATTATTGAAATTATTGTGCATACGCGCGCACATAAAAAATATTATTTAATACAATCTCTAAGATACAAAATATACGTACAATTAATTATAGCTTAGATTTCAATTTTTTAGAAATAATCGTAAACACCATTAACATAACTTTTATTACTTTATGTTTGTACATTATAAATTAATAAATGTAACAAGAAAACAGAATCGATCGTACATTATATAAAATTGCTTTACAATTAGTTAAAATACATTTTACGAATTATATTTCGTAATTGCTTTAAAGCCCGTTAAATGTATGTAATAATAATATCATTTTAGTTAGGGAATTTTATATGCATTTTAGAATCACTTGATGCATATATTTTAACGCGTCACATAGTACAATGCATATTTGTTACTTTTAGTGCGAGAAGTAAGAGAACATACTTGGCGTCCTTGACGTCATCACGCGTTGAGTAGTAAAAGAGGGGGAGCGCCGCATACGGCGTGACTTGTGACAGCTGTGAGTCATTCATTCCGAGTCGGGCGGGCATAGTGTCAGCATTGCACGTGCTTTTGCTCCGGCGTCGGCGCCGGCGCTGCACGTGCACCTCGCATTCGGTCACCTTGAGGTCGAGCGCGCCGTAAACGTTTCTCGCGACTATAATACGTATAATAATACTAGGCGAAAAATCTTAATGTAATAAGATACGTCTAAAACGATTCTGAAATATAATAAAATAATAACATTCGCACTTGGTGACATAGCGCGCCATTGTTCACATTCGTCTCGGCTTTGTCTCGTAGTCGCGATCGCGGTCATTTTTTCGTTCATACAATTCTGATTTCGATCACGAAATTGTTATCGGGGATCGTATTTGACGCCAACTAAATAGGATTCTCTTAGCGTTGCTTTCCAGTGAAAAATGATTGATCGAAGAAGATGTCGAATCGGTGTCGTTTATCGACATTTATTTGGCGTTTTTTCAATCGTCATTTCTTACTAGGCAGCAACGTTTACACGCCTCAGTATCGCGGCTGAGGTGAATGCCGGCCGCGTAGGTAGACGTAGGTTCGTGTGTAGAGAGATACATAAACACGTAGTTAATATTGAGCTAACGCTCGATAATCGGTTGTTGAGAACACAGTCTACTTTGACAATAGATTTCGGTCCTAATCAATTAGAGGTTGTTGGAATAAATCGTTGATGGGTCCCTTTCCTTGCACTATCTACCAGCAATACGTATCTCATTAAAGACGTCGACTGAAGGATTTAGGTCATGATTTACGCTTGGTAAAGATGTTCGATCTATTTGATAAATGTTCAGATTGTTGAACATTTATGAAATAGGTGTATTTCTTGATTCGTCTACCAGCCCTATGACGTATTATGTGGACTGTCTGTATAATAGACACATATGCTCATCCGAAGTCGTGCCTAATGAGTTTGAGTCGGCTTGAAATGCGGATCTGCACGGACGAATCGAGCAAACCCCATTCGTGATCGATTCTCTCGATCTTTCGTCTTTTTCCATTTCAGACTTAACTCTTGCTCGAAGTTTGGTCGTACCCGACTTGTCGACTTCAAGTATAATTTTTGTGCGTGATGAAATAGGATTTTCGATCTTTCCGAAATTCGGGAGTGCTGTCAAACATCGCGCGTTTTTACGGTTTAAAATATTGCATGATTTTCTTTTTGTGCGATTTAAACAAATTAAAAAAAATATATCAAGCGTGTATAAATCCTAACGACTCTGACAATCTGAGAGGAAGAGAAGGCCTAGGAGAGGCATCCTGCATCAGCGGAGCAACCTTAGGGTAAATATTATTTATACATTATGTGTATATTATTTGTATATCAATTATTATAAATCGCTTATACGAATTAATTCAATTCATTTATTTGAATAATTTAATCAAGAGAAAATCAGAGATAAAGATTATTACATAAATCTTATAAAAGTTCTATTTAAAAAATAGTTCTTTTTTTAATTTACAAAATTATTCCATATTTATATATCTGTTTGTGATTGTACGCATCGAATATAAAATTTGATGAGTACAATAATAAATTCTTGAATATTAATTATTTTAAGCGCTGCTATAATTTGAACTTTATATTTGCATGTTACAGACGTAGCTTCAGTATTAATAACTTCGCTGTTGCGTATTAGTGTCGGTGAATGACAAAAAAGCTTATTTTATTTTAAAGCAACGGATTTGGAAAACAATGGATTTATTTAGAAGGTAAAGATTTGTAGATGGAGATGTACAATAGATTGTAGATAGATAAATCCGTTGCTTTAACCCTCAGACGGCAGAATAATCGCGTGCATGGCGGACTCTAGGTCAATTTTAAATCATAAAAACATTTTTTTGTATCTTTATTATATGTAAGATAAAATTTTATATAATATTTTTTATTAATTCTTTTTAATAGAAAATTTTGTTGAAATAGAAAAGTTATATATCTGTATAAATTGAAAGAAAAAGAAAAATATTTAAAAAATAGGAATATATAATATTTGTTCCAATTTTATGCAAGACACATAAAATATACATAATGAATGAAATATACATAAAATATTTATTTCAATTATATATATATATATATATATATATATATATATATATATATATATATATATATATATGAGTTTTATAAACAATTTTAAAGATACAAATGTTAATTATAACTTGCCGACAGAGGGGTTAACATGCATGCTAATATATTTCATATGCATCAAAAAATTATATCCTTATCTTAATGCAAGGCGCACGTGTCGACGATGGCGTCGGCGCCGGAGTAAAAGCACGTGCGACGCTGACACTATGCCCGTCCGACTCGGAAGTCGGAAGAATGACTTACAGCGCTGTCACGTGTCACGTACGCCGTACCGCCGTACGCGGTTCCTCTTTTACTACTCAATGGGTGACGTCAAGGACGTCAAGTGTGTTCTCTCTTTTTTTTCCTCTCCTACTCCTCGCGCTAAAAGTAACAAATACGCACTATATTGTGACGCGTTAAAATATATGCATCAAGTGATTCTAAAATGATATAAAATTCCTTAACTAAAATGATATTATTATTATATACATTTAACGCGCTTTAAAGCGTGTAACGCAATTACGAAATATAATTCGTAAAGTGTATTCTAACTAACCGTAAAGCAATTTTATATAGTGTAGGAACGATTCTGTTTTCTTGTTACTTTTATTAATTTATAATGTACAAACATATAAGAAAAGTTATGTTAATGGTGTTTACGATTATTTCTGGATAATAGAAATCTAAGATACAATTAATTGTACGTATATTTTGCATCTTAGAAATTGTAGTAAATAATATTCTTTATGTGCGCGTGTATGCACAATAATTTCAATAATTTTGTAAAATTTTAATCTCCAAACTGAACATGTTTTCTTGGCACCGTAATTCTGGACGCGTAAGTAACTGGAGTCCGAGTTTTTGTACTTTAAATTATTTTAAAAATTCTAAAAAAATTTACACATCTTTTTTTAAGTTTAAACTAAAAGTTTATGTAGTAGAGTTAAAGAAAAAATATTTTTAAATACTATATTTTTGTTATTTGTTAGATCAAGATTTGGAAATATAGATGTTTCATATAAAAATTAATAAAAATTTGAAAAAATAATTTTGAACAAAAAGACTTCCAGGAATTTTAGTTCAAAGTTAAAAATTTACAAAAGAAAATACTGTATGTCCACGATTTAAAAAAAATATAATTATGTGAATGATCGAAAATGAGTAATTTTCAGATATAAAAAAATGTGTTTTTTCTGAGGAAAATTTTTTTTTAATCTTCAGGTAATGTATTTGAAAGAAAAGTGAAAACAAAATGTCATTTACATTACAATCTACAGTATAAAAATGGATTAATACATACAACCTCTGTTTGTTGCTCGTTATCATTAACAAAAAATACTTTTAGCATGAAAATAAATAAATACAATTGAAATTAAAGCAATTTGTTTCTTTCTTAGGGAGATTATCATTGTAAATTTATAACTTTATATTTATAAAAAACGATTAACAGCAAAAAACAATATTTTAAAAAAAAATTTACTTATTCATCCTTTCTTATTTACATAAAGCATCCTCACTTGGAAAAAACTAATTCAACCCATTCATTTTTAAGGTGTGGGATGAACCTCGCTTTGTATGTAAAATTAAAAATTTATATAAACTCTATCTATCATAGTTTATTAAAGTTTTTACAGAAAAGTTTCGTAAATAGAACGTACGTTTTTCATATCACAAAGATACATTTCCAATTATAGCAATTATGATAATACCATTCAATTTTCTGCTAGAAATTACGTATCGCTTTGATATGTAAATACAAATGTTATTATATGAGTTCCCTGTATATTATGTTTGAATATTCTCTATCTTTATACACTTTTGTTCCGCAATTTGCTTTAGATTTTTGAAATATACGTATATTATTCTGCAGTAATGTATTACAAAAAAATATTATTTTTCAATACTTCAAGACAAGCAACAAATTGAATAAAGAGTCAATTTTTTAAACTTTAAAATTTTGCAGCTTAGTGGTTTTGCGATGACAAAGTTTCAAGTTTAAATATTTTTATGCAATTTTTTTAAAAATGTTTTCACGCTGTTAGAACGATAAAATAGCAACAAATTCTAGTATAAATGATTTTTTTAGTCTCTCTATATTTTTTTTTATTATAAGAGGGTTAACTTAATGTCAAGCTAATTCATCACATTTTAAACTTAAATTCCTGCTAAAGATAGGAGCAACAAAATCCGGACTATGGTCAAATAGTACATAATTTGCACTAAATTAAATGATAGGTGCAATTTGATTTGACGATGGTGAAAAGTCCATCTTAATAAGAATTAGATTTCGAGATCTTGGGATTGATTGTAACAATCTTATTTGGAATAATCAGAATCAAAAGTTTGAATTGACACTATATCAGAAAAATGCCGTTAGACTTTTTATTAAAGATTCAGGGTTGCATTTGATTCTGTCATCGCATTTGATTCTGTTAATGCGTTCGGTTTGTAACGCGATAGCGACGTCAAATACTTAAAATGAATGAATTGACTGCGATAATGTTTGTGACATGATATCATAACACTACTAAATAGCTTATCCAAAATTTTTGTTTGTTTTTGATTAAGATATCTTAAAAATTATAGCCTCAATAAAAAATTTAATGACTCATTTTTGTCAATTGATTTAATAAGTCATATGCTATACATATTATACATATATACATGCACACACACACACACACACACACACACACACACACACACACACACACACACGCACGCACACACCCTCGCGCGCGCGCGTACACGTACACGTTCTGGCTCACGCTCACACACGCATATGGTAAAAACTTTGGTGTTAAATTTAACACATTTTTCATGTCCCAATTTATCCACTCTAGTTTTAATGTTTTTAACAGGAGGCAAATATGTAAACAAATAACACAAATAATATGTAAAAAATTAACACAAAAATGTGAATTAGTTTAAGATTTATTTGTTAATTGTGTTGTTTTAACTCTTAGAAACGGTGAATATTAACTCAATGTAGAAAAGTTAAAATAATATAACGACAATATGTAAGACTTATATTAACATAAGAATATGTTAAAATAATATGTAAAAATTTAAGACAAAATATGTAAAAATAACACAAATAATATGTAAAAATTAAACACAAAAATTTCTACACAAGAAAATTTCAACAAAAATACGAAATATTATTTACCACGCACGCGCGTCTGTGGGTGTGTTGTGTGTCTGTTTATAATTATCGTATTTTAGTAATGTATTTTAAATAAAATTTATGTTAATAATGCACTCTACATTAAAATTTGATAAATAATCAACAAACTAGATAATACTAAAAAATATTACTTTTGTGAATAAAAAGTTGTTTAAATGATAAACTTGTGTTAAATAAATTGATAAGGAGCGTATGTTTACATAAAAACTTAAGCTCCTTCTGGAAGAAGTGTTAGTCGTTCCGTGAAATTCAAATAAAAAAGTACTTACTAAACCTGTGTTCAAAAAATATTAGTATTTGCCAGCACGCAATTTTTTTGGTTTTATTCTATCATGCCGTTATCTATATCAACAATTGTACTGATATTTTTGATAAACATTAATATTCAGTTTTGTAAAGGTAACTGTTTAAGTTTTAAACTAAATATACCTTTAAAACTACATAGTAAAAAATAAACTCTTGTCGCTTATTTTTTTAATAAAGAAGACAAGTTCAAAATCATATTTTACATTATATATAAGGTGTCTTTGGATTAAATAGCCAAATTTAAAATATGTATTTAGAACGTTAAAACAAAAAAAAATTTTTTTCTCTGAAAGTATGTCTGCAACGCTTCGTTCAAGAGATATTGACTTCTTACAGAACTATAGGAATGAAGATCAAAATAATCTAGGTTCATCCTTTTTATTATTTCACAGTAATCAAGAAAATTTAATTATTAAATGTTTCGTTCAATATGATGGTCTCTAGCCCGCAGACAAGCATTGCACGTATCGATGAAAGAATGAATACGCATTTATTTCTCGAAAACATTCAATAAACTAATAATTATTTTACGAAAGATTTGTTTGTGCAAGTTTATCAATGACTTTTGATATTCAAAAAAAAGGAACATTTTGATATTATTCATTTCTATAGTTTTGTAACTTAAAAAATTAATATTTCTTGAACGGAGCGTTTGCGAGTATACTTCCAGAGGAAGGCTTTTATTTTGCGGTCCTAAATATATTAAAAATATTTCAAGTTTGGCCCTTGTATAATATTGTTTGAACTTTATAGTTTTCACATATTTGTAAATTATATTTCTTTAAACTGTCTAAAATTATATCATTTTTTTCATATAAAGTAATATCTTTCGTATTATTCTACATGCAAAAGTAGTAAGAAAAAATGTAAAAATTATTAATTTTACAAACAACTTATTTTGACAATTTTTATACAAAATAATTCATAAAAACTGATTATTACAAAAATCGACTTAATTCTTTTTATAAAGTCATAGCTTTTATACATATGTAAATTGATTCTTAACAAATTATGTGATATTAAAAGTTATATTAAAATGGTCTATTTAAAACTATGAAAAGTACATTTCTAAATAAATTAACTTAATGCAAACTTATAATTATGCAAAATTTATTTAGAAAGTCTATTGTTATATTAAATAGGATACGGGTATCCATCAGGTTCTTATGGTACAGAAAAATCCGTACAAATATCAACCCCAGAAGAATGTGCACGTGAGTGTAAAGACTCTGAGCCAGCAAAATATTGTTATTATCACTTTGTCCTTGAATATTATTCGACAAATAATCGGTGTGTATGTGTGTTGTGTTTACGTCTATGTACTTATGTATATGTATAATTTATAATAATTTTTTAAACAAAGAAATAATTTATAGAAAAAATCTGATTTCATATTTAATAAATTATAGAAAAATGTAAAAATTAAATATAATTTAATTTGATTTTATGTTTAATTTACTTACAGAAGGACTTTACTTGTTATATTATGATAATTATTTATTTCAAGGAAATCAGTTTCAATAATCATGACTTTGATATATATTATACATATAGAATTTTAAGTAACCTCCAAAAGGTTTTAACTTTTTCGTTCATTTTTTTTATTAAAAAGTTATTAAAAATAGAAGTTGAAGGAATAAAACGTCGATATTAATTAATAGCTCAAAATTCAATTCTAAAAAAAATTTGTTTTACGTGTACTACATGATATTTCCTTAAATATCAAATAGTACAATTTTTGAAGGAACTATTTATTTATATTTAAAATTCTTGAAAATTTGACTTTAGATTCGTGATCAGCAGCCGGATAAACATATGCAAAACATCATAGAAATTTGTTAAGAAATAGAATTGTACCAGTAAAAGGGTTAAAAGGGTTATCATTATAATAGGTCAAGGTTATTAAAACTAACTTTTCTGAAATGAATAATTACGCGTTACTATTTTTTGCCAATCATTCAATGTTTGGGCAAAACCAATGTAAATAAAAAAAAAAAATCAATTTTCGAACCTTGTTTATGAATAAAAGAAACTAACAAAAATAAATTATATACATTTAATTGTATAAATATTAAATAATAAATATTGCGCAGATAGTCAAGCGTGATTAATTATATTAAACAAACTAATGTATTGTATGTATTATACGTTTGCTGACGTCGAAATAGATAATGATATTAAAAGCAACATAAATGTTTATATGTTTGCACAATTAGTTGACTAAATTTCGAAAGCAAATAATGAGCGAACTGAAACGTTATGTTATAAGCAATATGACAACAATTAATGGCGACAATACTAATATAATGATTTTCATCCATTGTCGCATATATTTTTTATATAAGCTATTAAGTTTTTTATTCATAACTTGTTGTTAACCAAAAGTATTAAAAATATAAAATTGTTACGTTTACGACAAAGAGATACGAGTTACGTCTATATTACAAGTTGTTTCTGTCACACCTTCTGCTTGGGGATAGCAAATAGGTGTTAACATGTTATCATCAAGTTGCCGTTCTTTGAATAAGAAATCATATGAGTTCAACTCAACAAACATAATGCTGTCGCATCTTGTCCCTAGTTTTTCAAAATTAATTGCTTCAATGATTGTTCGTAACATGATTGCAACATCAAGACATTTGATTATCTGGGTGTATGTTATATATATTTATTAACTTTATAGTAATAAAAATTTAAAATTTTTGAATTTATTTATTCTAGTGCGTGTGACTTCTGTGAACAACCAGTAAATAATTATTCGGGAATTACCTCATCGTGTGAGTGTGTTATAATTGATGGATTTGAAAAAACGATATTTAGCATTAATCGTATGATTCCAGGTCCAAGTATCCAGGTATTTAAGATATTTAAACATAGTATTTACACGCAATATAAGACATATACATTATTATAATATAAAACTTCTATAAAAATTTTAATAACATTACTTTACATATTAGATATCTTTTGTATTTTGAATATCTCTTTGCAATATTTTTTAAGATTTCTTATTAAATGCAATGCGGCCACTGATATCTTCAGAGAAAAAAATTTCCGGATGGATGCCGCGTGCTGGGAAGTGAGTGTTAAGCCGACGTTTCGCAAATGTCACAGTTTGCATCTTCAGCTCCGATACAGAGCCCCTTGGATTGTGGTCGTCCTTTATACATCACTTCTTCTTCCGGTGGAGGAAGGAAGGAGGGGGTGTTACTAGCTAGTCAAAATGCTTTAATTGATCAGCTGGTCAATTAAAAAACCGCAGGAGCAGTATGCTAAATAGGACTCATCTGGTATCACGGTTGTAGTACACGCATTAAGGAACGCTAGCCGTGTATCAAATATGATCACTCCTTTCAATCAGCCTTGGCCGAACACTGGATGGAGACTGGATACTCCGTGCAATACGATAAAGCCACTACGCTGGCCCTCTCAAGGCTATTTCGCTAGAAAACATCATGAAGGTCTAGAAATTTTGAAACACCCTGACAACCTCAACCGTGGTAAAGGATACCACCAGATAAGTCCTATTTGACATACTGCTCTCTCGGTTTTTTAATTGACCAGTTAAATTAAAGTATTCTGACTGGCTAGTAACATCCCCCTCGCCGGGAGAAGAAAAGGTATATAAGGACGACCACAATCCAAGGGGCTCAGTATCGGAGCTGAAGATGCAAACTGTAACGTTTGCGAAACATTGGCATAACGCTGTCTCAGCACGCGGCATCCATCCGGAACCCCTTTCTTCTGTAAAAATTAAAAAAATTATTAATTAAAATGTGTGAATGCATTGATTGTAGTTTATAATAATAACTTATCAACGTAAATGTTTTTCCAGGTTTGCAGAAATGATCATCTTATCATTGATTTACAAAACAATGCCGAAGGTCTTGAAGCGACTATTCATTGGCATGGAATTTTTCAAGAGGGGACTCAATATTATGATGGTGTACCATTTGTGACACAATGTCCAATTTTGTCAGCTAATACATTCAGGTATATAATAAATATAATTCAAATTTAATTTTTAATATTCTTTTTGTATTTTACATATTTCTATTATTTTATATAATTCTATGCACAGAATGTGTCACAGACTTCGTGTGACATTTGCAAATATTTACATAAGGTCAGCCTCTTCAAAGGTTGATGACTATATGTTGTCAAAGTTATGAACTTGAGTAACATCCAAAAGATTTTAACCATCACTCGTTTATCAAAAAGTTATTAACAATTAAATTGTACGATAAAAATAAGTATTAGATGTGATATTCTCTGAATATGAATTTTATATTAGTTGTATATTTAAGTATTTATGGGGTCCACCTGGTTTGAAAGCGATAAAGAAAACAATGATTTTTGTGAATTTTTTTTAGACAAACAATTACTGTTATCAATTTCAGGTTTGTACATGAATTTTTATATGTAAAGCCAATATGACATAGTTGAAATATCTGCGTGGGCATCAGACGTGTCCATGTTCACCTTGTCAAATTATTGACACTGCAAAGCCAAAACAAATTATCTGATACAAAAAAACCAAATTGATTTGCGATTAATAACATTAAACGCATACATTAAACCTAATAAAATTATATAAAATTGCGCGTATTGGTAAAGTTATACCATTATCAAAAAAAAGTTCATTTTTGTACCACTTTTTTCAATTTTTGAAGTATAGGTCGCGGACTAAATGTTGGGTGTAAACGTAGTCAATGATTAAGCTCAATCAAGTTTTTCAAAGCATTCCTAAAGCTATTTCATAAAAGCCTTTCCAGATCTACCATTGTAGAACTGGATTTGAAATAATGTTAGCAGTATTATGTTGCTTTTGTCATAAAGCTGAGATTTTTCATTGTGCTGTCATCACGTTGCTTATTGCATCATGTTTTTTTGTGATTTTGATTACAAAATATTTAACGTTTGTACGTTATTTAATACTTTTTTAGCTGCAAAGTGATGCATACTTAAAAAATAAACTTCTAATATGCTATTAAAAATTGTGAAAAATTACATTTATATAATATTGTCATGAACAATGGAACAAAAAGGCTCTTCACACAAAAATTTTATGAATTATGATATTGAATTCTGTGAAATTTTCGAAATTTATTAATATTTTTCTCTTTCTCAGGCTATTTTTAAATATTATCTAACATTATTTTTGAAACTTTTTTTACAGGTACCAATTTACGGTAAAAAATTCAGGTACACATTTCTATCATTCACATATATCGGTGCATATGATAGATGGACAGTACGGATCTCTTATCGTACGCGATCCGCCACAATTCAATCCTTTTTATAAATGGTATGATGAGGATCGTCCGGATCATGTAATTGTTATCAGTGACTTGTTTCATGAATTATCATTAGAACGTTTTCCTGGTCGATATAGAAAAAATCGTGGACAAATTCCAGACAATTTTTTAATCAATGGCAGAGGAAATTGGACGGTAAGAAAAATCTCAACTCGTTGAAAATGCGATAAGATAATAGTTTGAAAATTCAGAAGTTATAATATTTTAACAGTTTATTTACAATCAAATTTGCATAATTGTATTAGCTACAATATAATTACGAAAAAAATTGACACACAAATAAGTATTTAAATATAAAAAATATCATATACATATTACTATAGAATATAATTGTAGCATTTGCAGAAACTGTTAGTATTTTATTAAAAAAAAAGTAATAACAAAAGTGAATTATGTCATACTTTTTCTATAGAAGAAAAATTAATACATTTATTTAGCAACGTGTTCGTATTTTTCATTATGTTTGATCAGAACTACTAATAATTGATATGTCAATTGAATATTTTTGCTCGAATTGTATTATATAAAACGACTTTTCATGTGTCGAGAAATTTTTATATCATGGGACGAAACAATATAAACATTTTTAGAGCCGATGAATAAACTATAAAAAAATTAAACACTGATTTTTCCAAATGTTCGATTATTACAAATGATGGCGCAAAATCAATAACTAGTTTAAAAATTTCTTAGGTAAAATAAAGCAGCGAGATTTAAAATTCCCCTTTACTTATACATATATGTTATTAATCAAGAATGTAGGGAAACAGTTAAATTATATACTATAACATAAATATCACAAAAATTATTAATATAATAAATAATAATCATAAATTTTTTAATCATAGAAAATGATTACAGAAGTTCAAATTCCTTCTTGAAGAAGATAATACAATTTATATAGATATGCCTCTATATTCAGAAGTTTAGTGTATTTTAACTTTGTTACTTAAGTATACTTAAAACTGATTTCTGTAGGATCCTGCATCAGGAGTAAGCACAAATGTTCAACTTTCAATGTTTACGGTTGAAAAAGGCAAAAAATATAGATTTCGCATGATTAATTCATGCAGTACAGTTTGTTTGAGTGTAGTAAAAATTGAACAGCATACCATGCAGGTAATAGCAACAGATGGTGAAAATGTGAAGCCAATATCACAAGTAGATGCAATTACTTCGGCCTCAGGTAATATATCTATTTATATATATATATATATATACATATCAATCGTATGTGTGTGTATGTGTGTTAATATTAATTTGTATTATTTTAACTGAGAAATTTAATTACTTTTTGACAAGATATTTATGTGTCGATTTCCTATATTCTAAGATCTCTTTATTTTAGATTTTCCTAAATCTTTTTTATTTTATTCTAAATTAAAATAATATTTTTCTTTTATATTACTTTCTTATTATTCACATTTGCTGCATAATCACATGATTATATTATACCTTAAAACTATCGTACAATCTTTTAAGAGCGGGTTCTCTGGCCAATTTGGAGATAATTTTTTTCTCAGCAAAAATGTCGAGGAAGGTCAGAATTTTTTTGCAAATTAAGTTTTAAATTAAAATTTTATTAGAAGTAAAACCCCCTAAAAAATTGAAAAAATGTAATTATACTTTTTTATTTAGAAATTCAAAATTTTTTAACTCAACAAAGTTTAATTTGCGAAAAATTCTTCTTTTTTTAATCGCGTATAACTTGAAAATTATTGGTGCCTCAACATTTTCACTGAGAAAAAAATCATCTTCAAATTGGCGAGAGAATTCGCCCTTAAAAAATTGGACGATGGTTTTAGGACACCTTGAATAGTAAGAAGATGAGTAGAAGGCAAAGCGTGCAATTTCATGTTATATTGTCAATTCTTAGAATATAAGAAATATTCACTTTTGATGACTTTTAAATAGAAGAAATCGATTATATTGTCTATTATATACGTCAAATATATTATCTATCAAACACATTTCTTAAACAAATTCAAATAGCAAAATGCTAGTAGCATATTGGCAGTATGGTAGCAGATTCAATCATTTTAGAGTAGATTTCTATCAAATGTATTTACAGTCGTTTACTTTCACACTGTGCCAGTAGCATAAGCTGCTGGCATAGTGTAAAAGCAAAAATGCAAAAAAATCGAGGATTATTTCCTGTCATGATGTGACAGCAAAAATCAAACAAGCCATATTTAAATCAACAGAAAGATGATAAAAATTAAGCATGATATTAATCTATCAATTTAGCAGTAAAAACGCGTCAAAAATGTAACATATGACTTATAATAAATTAAATACTATAGATATTATTGCATAAATGTTATCGATAAAACTTTCCTTTCTTTTCTTGACAATTTTATATTGCTTTTTTATTTGCATGATCCTATTATATAATATAATACAAGAGCACTTGTTTTCCACTTAATGTATTTAGATAGAATAAAATGCTTATATTAACATGGAAAAAAAGAGTAATTTTTAAATTGTTATATTTTGAAAACAACATTATACCAAACATTATACCAAAACAAAACAAAATGTATAAATGTATGTTAAAAGTATGTAAGTATAAAAGTTGATACTTTTGCATGGCATTAATAAATTTAGAAAAAAAATTGATAACTATTTAGCTTAATCATATCTCGACTTTTTTAATAATTTTGCTATATGTTATCATGAAATTACTCTGACAATTAGCGCGAATGCTTCCGTTATTTCAGGATGTACTATAATAGGGTTCCATTATTATACTTATTCTTTATATTATGTGTGTCAATATATTTATTATTTATAATTATGTATAGGTGAACGTGTCGATTTTATTTTAAATGCGAATCAAAGTTCGGGTTATTATTGGATACACGTACGTGGACTTGGAGAATGCGAAGGAAGAGAAATATATCAATTAGCAATCCTTGCCTATAAAGACAGTACCAAATCATCGTTATCACCATTGCCAGGATATTCTTTCGGTGCATCCAGAAATGTTGTGAGTAAATAAAGAATTTTACAATTCTAAAAGAGCTTAGAAATTAAATGTAACTAAAATTGTTCTTTTTTTCGCCACAAAAACATTTAGAAACATTTAATGTTTTATATTTAAAAAAATATAAGTTATATTTGCTATCACATATATTAATTGTCTGTCACCTTGTAAGATAATAATTTTATTATGACTATATCTTATAAATCGTATTATTTTACTGCTCTTTTATTATTACATTCATATCACTAGTCATAAAAAAATAGAAATAAATTATACAGTAGCACGAAACTAAAGTTAATCTTATTTTTATTGCACATTTATAACATATTTTAATACATATATTTATGTATTAAATACAGAGTGCGGAAAATATATCGGAACTTCTAAATATCCCGAAAACAATATATTTTAGAAAAAAATATATTGTTTTCGAGATATTGTTTCAAATAAAAATTGTTTGATACTAGAAGATATTTAGTGGTCATTGCGCGATTAAACGGTGTTCAATTGAATAATGAGCATTTTTCTGTGTCTAAACGAACAGTATCCAAACGAATAAAGTACATTTTCTTCCGAATCCGAAAGCCACTGTGTCTAAATGCAACTGAACCTGTGTTAAATTGAACCATGTGCAAAGTATTATGTCCATTTGGAATATGTTCAATTGTACTGTGTCCAAATGCACCGCTGTCGACTTTTAAAGAGTCTTTTCATTGGTCGCAGCTATCATCTTTTAAATGGTGATTCTGCACGCAATCGGAAACCTTACTATCACGGTGGAAACCCGTTCAGAGAGAAATTTTTGGAAAAATAAGATAACATTTTTTTTAATTTTCTTTCTTATTTTGTGTTTATAATATTCTTCTCTTACAGATATATCTCAATAACTAGAAATGATCTTTACCGGATTTAAAATGTAGTATCTAATTGACTTATTGTTAGATCTGCACTTTGTAAAATATGTATATCTCAATAGTGACTGTGATGTGAAATGTATTATTTGTATATAATTATCTTTTCTGTATATAATTATTTATAATTACATATTAATTTATATTAACACATTATATTAATAATAATTATTAATAATATTAATAATTAAACAATACATATATTATGTTTATAAACTATTATCGAATGTTGACTTAGTTTCGTATAAACATTTCAGTTCAATCCACCGAATTCAACACAATGTGGGAATGGCCTTTGTGTGGATCAGTTAATCAAAATCTACCTTCCTAATGAAAATATAATACCGTTAAGTCAACCACCAGATGAATTACTTATAATATCTTTCGATTTTTTTACCTACAATGCTCTGTCATTATTTAACAGCAAAGACCAAGATTATAAACACTTTTACGGTAAATATTGTTTCTAAACTAGAGAACAACAAAGAATCATAGCATTTTTCATAAATATATTTTATAGTCATTTCTTTTATTGTAATTTCTATGAGAGAACAGAAATAATTTGTGTGTAAGTTTGAAAAATGCTTAATATAATATAAAAAAAATTTAATTTCATTTATTAATTATTAGAATGTTTTTAATAATATTACCATTTTTAATGAGATAAAGTATATTTTTACAAAATTTTTATTTATTTTTTCGACAGTTTTTGTATATGTTTTAAAAATATTATGATTTATATATATATATATATGCACTGAAAAAAAAATTTATTTAATCCAAAAAAATATTTAGTTCAATACGTTCAAATAAGTATTTATTTAAATTAAACAAAAACATATTTGAATCAATAAAATATATTGCTGAATAGTAAAATAGACAATATATTTTACTAATTCAAATATATTTTTGCTTAATTTAAATAAATACTTGTTTGAACGTATTCAACTAAATATTTTTTTAGATTAAGTAAATTTTTTTTCAGTGTGTAAGTGGTTTAAAAAGTTTCCAACCTGACTAAGAAAACACGACTTTTCGGGGCAAAATAAAATTTATATTTTGATGTAATCTCTTTTTAACTCGATAAATTTACTTCAACTTTTTTCTAGACCTTTAATAAAAAAAAACTTTTTTCCAAACTAGAAAAATAGTCATTCACATCACTTTATAGTTCAGAATGCGCCGAATTTGCTGAAAATTACTTTCTGTCGAACCATTTTTTCAAATTCAATAACAAGAAGTCGCCAAATCCATAGAGTACGGTGGGCGTAGAATCAACTCATATCTCAATTCATTTTTGTTATTGCGACTGCGGATGTGTGAACCGATGCATTGTCCTGATTAAAGAGAACGTGTTTTCTTGGTAATGCGGGTGTTTCCTCTTGAGTTCATCATCCAAACGTTGTAGTCAGCATAATAATTCCCATTTATTGTTTTTCCTTTCTCTAAATAATTAATAAGGATTATTTAATGAAAATCCCAAAAAAACTGTTGCCATTATCTTTCCAGTTGACAGAATTGTTTTGGCCCTCTTTGGAGTCAGTCCTTGAAGTTTATCACACTCGGAATTGAATGAAGGAATATTAGTGAAGTTATAGAAATGAGGTCAGAAGTCTAGTGAATGCAAATAATTTGTGCAAAGAAATAATTGTGCTAATAGCATTGTTTATCTATACAATTTGCCACAATTTCAATTGTCGACACATATAATTTCAATTACTTACAAAATAATTAAAATAAACTAACTAAATTAAAGGCTTTCAATATTACTGCGTAATACAATTAAAAAACACAATTAGGCAATGAGGAGCCGACGCGGATGTATGACAGAACGTGAAATAATTTTAACCAATAATATTCAAATAATTATTTATTTCATAATTCATACTTTTAGGACTCTTTTCGAATCTTCTTCAGTGACTTAAAAAATATAAAAACAATCATATAAGATAAAAATAAAACGTCCGAATGTATGGATTATAGAATAAATAATTATTTGAATTATTGGTTAAAATTATTTCACTCTCTACATCCGCGTCGGCTCTTCATTGCCTATTTGTATTACAAAATAATTATCTATAAACTATGTTATGCATTATTATTGTGCATATCCGTTGCATGTTTATGTTATGATCTTGCTATACTTGATTAATTTGAAGTCAAAGTAAAGAGAAAATTTCAATAACAAAATTTAAATTTCGATATATTTTTATGTTTTTAATTTTTTTTTATTTTTATATCCTCGTTTTTCAACAGAAATTTTATTATAAATTATGTATCAAACAATACAAAAATATTCAGAACTATCTTTGAAAAAAATTGACCCTGGATCTGTAATAATCAGTTCAAAAGATATTATACCAGTATTGAGTGCATACTCAAAATGAAATAATAAAATTTGAATGTCTGAACCAATCCGTTATCTGTGACCAAAAAAATATACCGAGTGTGATACATTTCCACAATGAAATAACAAAGTCATTTAAAGCCGCTATGTTGGATCTATTTTGAATTTTAAAAATTTTGACCATGGATTCGTTACTAGCGACCCAAAAAAACTTATAAATAAGCTCTTCCATGTAAAATACGAAATTATTCACTCTCATCAGTTTTAACACAAAACGTTGATTTAAGGTCCACCAGTAAACTGGTTAAATAATGATATATAAGTTCTTTTGCATATTTCCTTATATTCTGTTTTTTCTTATTAATCAAGATGACAGAAGAGTGAAAATCATCTTGCTCGTGAGCAAGAATGTGCACAAATTTGATTTAAAGAAAATGTTGTATTTATAAAAACCTTTAATTTAAACTTAATTTCATTCTATATCCTATAATAAAAATTTTTTATTTTTAGTTTCACCAACCGGATCTGAAATAAATAGTTTGGTTGCCAATATTTCATATAAAAATCCACCAGCACCACTTATTTCACAGAGTGATGGATATCAATTTATGTGTGGGGATCCTTTCGTACCATCTACATGCACCGAGCCATGTACTTGTACTCACGTTTATCACATCCAGCGTGGAGCAATTGTCGATGTAATGATCTATGATGAAAGTATGTATCTAAAAAAGACGTTAAATATGTAAAAAGAAAACCGTCAAGTATTTTCTCTAATCAAAATTAAAGTCTGATACTTCAACTAGAAATAGGTTAGATTATTTCTTTTGAGGTGGAGGTGGTGCAGAGGGAGAGGCTTCGCTCTTCTCCAGCTCATTCATTTTTTGTGGGAAATTATACAATTCCACATGGCTTTCTAATTTTCCAAAATAAAGTTTACTTCCATGCTTTAGATGAGGTTTATAATTAAACATTTCACATGGGTTATATAATTTAGTTCAAACCCATTAACAACAAATCCATAATGCAAACCATTAATAACAAATTTAAAGCAAAATAATAAAAATTTGAATATCTCAGAAACTAAAGAAAAAAGTAAGAAAGAAAGAAAAAATTATGTTAAATATCTTTTGATTATTATTTCATAACTGTCAGAGTAAATTCTGTTAATTGTCGCGATACTCTCTTTCGTTTTTTTTACCATTTTCTATTCATGTCTTTCAAATATTGACTTTTTAAAATTTTCTCCAGCCGAGAGCGTTTCCGCAGAAAATCTATGGACTTACAAGTTTCTCATTTCTATCTATATGTATTTTATGTTACTCATATTTCATATGAGTAAAAAAAATTATTTGTTGTCATAATTGATGTAATATGTAAAAATTGTAATATATAAATTATTTATTGATAATTCATAATTTCTCTGTTAATTGAAGATTGTGAAGAAAAAACTGTTACCATAAGTAGCAAGCATTACGAATTGAATATGGATAAAACACGCGTATAACAATATAGAGATATTTCTAGTTTATTTAAAAATGCGTTTTCAGAATACAACTTATCATTAAATTTAACATTAAATGTGCTTTACGTTTTGCTATCAAACAAATTTTAAAATTTTCACAAATTGAAAAGAGGAGAATTTCGAAAAATCTAATTACACTTTTACAAGCTATTTTAAAAACTATAAAATTTTTATTTAAAACTTTTTTTATATTTCTTAATGTTTTGATAATTTTATTCAGAAGTATAAAAATCAATTTTTTTTATTTTTTCAAGTGTTTCACGTGTTTTAACGGCTGTTAAGGAATAAATAAATATATATCTTTTATTTTGATCTAAACTATAAATCCAAAGTTCATAAAAATTGGAGAACATTATTTTCTTCGTGAAATTGAAGTTGATATTCTGTTAGATAATTTGACGTTAAAGAAATTGTTATTTCTATAGTGTTATTGATGTCTATATACGTATATTGTGTACAAGATATGTACAAAAGATGCAGTAATTAATATATTATTCGGAAAACCTACCTAATATATAAATTAAATAAGTTAACATATTACAATACATAGTATACGATGAATTATTATTGTTATTAATTATGAAAATTAATTATAATATATATTACAGAGCCTTTTCCAGAACTGAATCATCCATTTCATTTACATGGTTATAGTTTCTGTGTAATGTATGTAGGCCAATTTGTTAATGCACCTAATAAGGAAGCCATAACAAATAAAGATGTAGAAAAAGAGATGGATTCTCATATGGCACGTTTACGAAATGGAAATTATACAAAATGTTCCCCTAAAGATACTGTAATTGTACCAAATACTGGTTTTGTCATCTTACGCTTCAAGGCAGATAATCCAGGTTAACATAATTTTTTTATAATTATATTTTACAATTCTATAAAGAGAATATATTATTATGAATTATATAAAAAATTATTGTGTATTGTTTATTCGTAAAAATTATAATTTTGAAATTATAAGTTTTACGAATAAACAATATATACATAAAAAAAAATAAATATAAAAATTTCTTTTTTATAATTTTAAATTAAACGGTCTTTTATATATTTTTGTTCTTTTTAAATAGTTGATTAGAAATAATATTTTTCTTTTTAGGCTGGTGGTTCTTTCATTGTCATTTTTCATGGCATACTGCAAGCGGAATGAACGTTGTCTTACATGTTGGCAAACCATATGATCTTCCACCTGTACCACCTAACTTTCCAAGATGTTACAATTGGACACCAAAAAATTAATGAATTCTTTATAAGTGAAATAAAGAAATACAAGTTTATTTTTAATTTTAATTTTAATTTTAATCGTTTTATTTTTCGTCAATTTCTTGAAATGTAAAAAATGTGAATAAATATTATAATAAGCCAAAAATATACTATTGCACTAATAAAAACTTTTTATTCGTGTATAAGTATACTTCTTTCAGATGAGAGTGCAAAAAGAAGGGCGGTGCCTATACGTGTACTTTATAATAATTAAACAGAGTTAATACAATTTTCAAAAAGTTAGAAAAGTATTATTTGTTACCGTTTCTTGCACTTATTGTTAGTTTATCTCGATATTTCAGCAGAATCATTAATTAACCGCAAGTACTCAATCAATTATGAAATTGACCACTTCTACAATTATTTTACTCAAATTAAAAAAGTGGCGTTTCTTGTTTTTTCCTATACTTAGTTTGACTTTTATTTTGCCGGCATCGTTAATTAGCCCCAATTAGTCAAGTAATTACAAAATTGAACATTCCCACAATTATTCAACTCCTACTAAATATTAAAATAAGAAAATTTTTGTTTTTTAAATTTTGCCAGAAATTATGTTGGAAAATTAATTGTACTAATGTTTGTAAACTTTTTACATGGATTTAAGGATTATATAATAGAGTAAATTTAATGGACTTTATAAATAATATTAATAAACACATTTTAAATATTATTTTATATTTAAAATACAGAGATTTTCAGACACGAAATATTAATTATGATTATATTAGTTATGAAACAATTTACTTCAACGGCTTAGTGCACACACATAATACACACTCATATGTATATAATAAGAATTCGATGTATCTAAATAGTTTACAGAGGTAGTAAAGGCTACTGTTTAATATAAAATTACAATATATGTTAATAGACATAGTATTAGACAAAATATGGACATGAATAATGACGAAGGACGTGTAGTTACAATTCACTCACTAATTCGTGAGCAATATGTAAACATAAAATAAAAATTTTATCCTTTCGTGTAACACAATATATAGCTGAGCTGATAATATATGATGCATAATTACAATTGTATATTACAATATTTCGTAAGCGAAAAATACGAGGCACACATGTTGCTCTCTTAACATATACATATTGTCATTTCAAAAGCAAATTGAGTTTATTTTACATTACAGATATAATATATATTATAAGAATAGACCGAGCAGCTCTTATTATAGATAATTTTATGTAAAACCCGTGATTAAAAAAGCACAGAAATTAATGGTATAATATCTTTCTCTTTTATTTATGCTTATGAGGTTTGCGTAATGATCAACTTAATGTTCAAAAGTTTTGGTTAGTTACATTTTCTTTTGTTAATAAAAAGACTGTTCTCATTTTCTTTTCATATGTTCTTCAAATCTTGAATTTCACGCTTGGTTTCTATTCTTATTATGTTACATTCTACACATCATATCACATACACAACCATGCACACGTACACATATACGCTCACGTACACGCACACGTACATGCAGACAGAGGAATTTATTATAAACTATAAATGAATTTATCTTTGAAAGTGTGGCAAATAAAAGAAGTAGTATATATGAAAGTTAAATTAGTTGAAAAATATTGCATACATTTGTTTTAAGGATGAAAGCGTTTCAGAAATTTTCAGATTAACTTAATTTTTTTAAATGGAATTATGTACCTTTTTAACACATATCATTTTTTTAAATTATTCTTAGTATTCTACGCATAGAAATATTAGAATAAAATATCTAAACATTAAATATTTTGGGAAAAATATTTTTTTTGAACACGTAACTATTTTTTTTGACTTTTTCGAAACGTACCTTGTGGCTCACAAATATAATTCTTTGAATTCATTGACATCAGAATTGTAATTTTTCTAGAATTATTAAAATAGATTAATTTTTTTTTAATTAGCGTGTAAAATTGATGATATTGAGAAAAACGATGATATATCAACACCCATGATACAGTAGCTAGTGAAAGTTTATGTTGGCGATTGATATAGGTATGTAAATTACAGCTACAATTCCTAAAATGATTAAAAACGTTACTCTTTTGCGCCTATAGAAAGTGTTTTACGTCTCAAATATCTCCTTGTTGAGCTTTAATAATTAATTTATTATTGCATTGAATTTCATACATATTGGAATAAACCGTCTTTATATTAACCAATTATAGCTTGTGACTTCGTAGAAAAAGATATCGTTTGCATTTAAAAGAACGTTTATCTTGTTTTATCTACAACGTTCTTTATATAATAATCGTTATTATCCAATCCAAAATATTACAAGAGTAGACCTCAAACGATATAACTGTATTTAAACAGAGACAGAAAGAGAGAGAGAGAGAGAGAAAGAGAGAGAGAGAGAGAGAGAGAGAGAGAGAGAGAGAGAGAGAGAGAGAGAAGTTGAGAAGCTTTTATCACTTCAAAGTATACATCAGTATGTATAGAATTCAATGTTTTATTATAACGGTATTGGATGTTTTTCTGTTTATATAATTTCCTTGATACAATTTTGTCGCTACGTAAAAATTATTATTAGAGCGTCCAAGCACCATAATCAATTTCACTATTTTTGTTGAAGAATAATCAGAAATTTTTCTAACCGTTAGACATATATAGTATTGTTATTATTTACGTGTTAAATTTCAGTTAGTTTAATTTGATTACAAACGTCAAAGAAAAGATATATTGAGAAGAAATCAAAATATCTCCTAAAAACATTTTTTCAAATATATATCTTTCTTTCTCTAATATTATTATATGCAGAGTAATGATAAGAATCGATATATATTAAAAAAAGTATATGGTTAGGAAAACTCAATTTTT
The DNA here is from genome assembly GCF_047496725.1 of Anoplolepis gracilipes. Lineage (NCBI taxonomy): Eukaryota > Metazoa > Arthropoda > Insecta > Hymenoptera > Formicidae > Anoplolepis > Anoplolepis gracilipes. Next base: position 12,022,376 of record NC_132971.1, on the reverse strand, counting down.
TTTATTTAACAAAATCGAGTTGATCTAGAAATCTTCGCCTTTATCTTGGAAATAAATGTATCCAGTACTTGAGAAAAAAATGTCCTTCTCGAAAAAATTCTTCATGTGTGCTACTTCTTTTGTTTGCTATATTTTTAAAGATAAATACATATTTATAGATAATAATGTTACTCCGTATATATGTATGTATGTTGTATGTATAAAGAGCTGCTCAAATAGACGTTTATGAGCAACCTTACTCGCAGGTTAACTTTACTCGCAAATCTTATTGCGCTGTTTTCTTTCTTTGTTAATTGGCCTAAATTTTATTTCTTTTTATTGCATAAATTTCGCTCATGCTATGTCATAGATTTAACAGTACTAATGTAAATAATTAAATTAATTATGAGTAACACTGTGTGAATAACACCATGTAATTGTAATTATAAGATGCATTTGGTTAGATTGAATTTTTATTATCTTGCATGATAAAATTTTTTTTTATAGTGCACAGATCTGTATAGCTAAATTTAATAATATTATTAGTATCTTATGTGTATTATACTTATTACAATATATTACATATTTACTAAAAGGTAAGTATTTTGTATAGATAGGTTAGACTGGTTAGTAGCCAACTAACTTATTTACGTGATTATTCACTCAATAACTTTTTTAACAGTTTTAATATATTCAAGATATATTTGATAAATATTATTTAGAGTACTTTGGTCTGTGTATTATGTTTGAAATGATGTTTACACTTATATTTCATGTGTGGAACCCCTGAAACCTAATAATAAACCTTGCTTTGCGTGAAAAAAATTGAAAACTCATGTGAGTACTAGTTTACCAAAGTTATTATCGAACATAGTTTCGGATAATAAGATGAACATTTTTAATAACGCGACGCAAAGTTTATTTCATGCCTCGAGTTGGTTTAGTTTTTTTTCGGGGTAGGAATACAGGGAAGAGATGAAGCCTCTCGCCCACGCATTCAATTTATCACATTTAAATAAATAAATCCGTTAAGAGTGTGTTTTATAAATTATATAAAATACATCATAATGTATATTATATTATATGTATATTGTGGAATATATTGTTTAATATAATGTATTTGTCTTCTCTCTTCATAAAAAATGACACAAATTATATTCACGAAATCATTAATTTCATTCTTTCTTACAATCATTCTCATTTTCATTCTCTCGTACAATCATTATTAAATATAAGTTTGGTGCCATTGATATTTTTCTACATAAAATTTGACATCCCGAGGAGAAATGAACTTATGTGATTATAGATTCAAAGTTTCCGACTTGAACAAGAAAGAGCAAGATTTTGATCAAATTTCAATACTTGTCCAATAGATGTTAATGAAAAAAACACAAAGAGTTTGATGTCATTCTAGTGATTAGTTTGTTTCCTTTAAAAATGACAGTTTGTCAACAATGAAGAAATTGGAGTAATCGCGCCGTGATAAAATTTCTTCATTTGAAAGGAAATGCTCTTACGGAAATCAAAGTTGAATTAGATTCAATGGAGATGTTGCTCCTTCATTTACGACTGTGAAAGCCTGAGCTGAAATTTTATCACGGCGCGATACTCTTATTTCTCCATTGTTGAAAAACTGTCACTTTTAAAGGCTGTTAGAAACAAACCAATCGCTAGAATGACATTAAAGTTAACTCTTTGCGTTTCTCTTATTACCATCTATTGGACAAGTATTGAAATTTGATGAAAATCTTGCTCTTGCTTGTCCAGTCGGAACTTTTCAATCTACCCTTGTATATGATTATATATAATTAAATCCAAAATTTGGCGTGATCTGACCATATGTAATATAATTTGTCTTTCCTTCTAACTAACAAACTAGAGAGGTATAGCACTGTTGAACACTTCGTGAGATTCGGTTGTTGTTGGTTTAAGATAGCAAATTATGAATATCACTAACTCCGAATTTTATACCTTTGATCTCCTTTGCGTTATAATTATAATACAATAATTGGTTTGTTGCACCTCTAATTTATTTGCGCCCAAAAGGGCTTGAAAAATCAAGCCAAAACTTTTGCCATGTATTTCTATGTTTAATTTACTTTAGTTTATTAGTTATGCTTAATCTTGAATTGAAGTAACTTCCGCCACGACCATTTTTACGATTATATTGCGCTTCGACTTTGTAATTTTTTGTATGCTCAACTGACTCTTTTATTAAATAACTCGATTTTAATTTATATTATACATATTCGGCTCTTTTACGCCTTGGTTCCGCACTTTTACTATCCTTAATTTGTCCAATTATGTATAATTAAATCTGAAATTTGACGCAATATGATTTGATCATATATAATAATATCGAAATTTGACGCTTGATCTTATCTTTATATAATCATATTTGGCTAGATCTATTTTCATATATAATTAGATTTAAGCAAATGTGATTATATAAAGATAGATGGTCATATAAGATAATATTGCGCCAAATTTTAGATACTATTATATATAATCATATAAAATGACATATGTCATCAGATTTTTTCACATTTAATTATGTATATTTACATATGACCATACTATATCCATTTTTTCTCGGGATATTTTGAATATATTTGGGTATATTATTGTAAATAAAAAGTTGTAATACTTTTCTTTTGATGAATTGAATTTTTTAAAACAATATTACTATTTCTATGGATTTCAAGAAAAAATTCTTACATATATAATTAAAATAAAATATATTAATGCACTATAATCGTTTATAGAGCATTTAATTTTATTTTTTATTATAATAATTTAACGTAACATTAAATAATTTATAATAATTTTTTTAGTTTTAACTTTTTGTAATCTTTACCATTTTATCAATGTTAAAAATTTATAGAATTATAATGTATAAATATGTAAATATGTATATTAATATAACACATATATATATATATATATATATATATATCAAGCTTATATTATATTTCATGTAATAAAGAATCGATGATGTCAGTATGTGCTTAATGCAGACATAATAAGCATTGGATATATTAATCAAGCGTTGCACCAAAATTAAAAAAAAAGGAAAATAGTTTTGGAAAATTTTCTCTTTTAAATGTAAGATTTAAAAATTCAATTTTCTCTTTTAAATATAAAATTAAGGTTACTAAAGTAATAAGAGATTTTACTCTAGTTAAAAAGAAATATATAAATAGATTCTTCAAACATTGTCGATTTCTTTCTAATTTTGGTGCATGATTTTTTTATACGATTAAATAAATATGCGCAGTCTATATTTATTACGTATGATATTAATTACGTATGTACACATGGGATCAGAAATGCCTTAACATATGAATTTACCTAGATGTCAAGGAATATTCTATGCCCGTGCTTCGTCTTTAAATTTTCGCGCATTCTGGCTGTTAGTTATTCGAGAAGTAAAAATATTAATAAACTTACAATTTTTACTAATACTAACAAGGAAAAAATTGTATTTTTTTTCAATTTTGATAAGCGGCAAATAACGTCCGCTTTAACCGATATATGTATAGCAAGTCCGAGGAGTAGCCTAAAAGGGCCTGAAATTAGTTCCTCCACGACTTTCGGCTGACAAATGACTGATGTAACTTGCGTATAAGTCTTTTCACTTATAAATATGCGTTTAGATTATTTGAGTAAATTTATATGCTAAGGCACGTCTAACACTATGTATGTACATACATACATATACACTCGGAGACAACTATCTTGATATATGAATTACATATATATATATATATATATATATATATATATATATATATATATCAAGATATTGCACATATTAGAGCATATACATATAGTCATAGAACTTATAAATATGGATATGCCTTATGGCTATAATCATGGTACCGAGTTGATAGAGCCAGAGAGTAATATCTTTTGTCCTTCTATTTCCATGAAGACTATTGTGCAAACGTGGCACAAGTGGCGGACACAGTGCCTGATGAAAATAATAAATATGAAAAATAATATATATAAAAAAAATAATATTAATATATTTTATATATTTATACATTAATATTACATATGGGTTTATTTCTTGGTAATTTAACAGTAAAAAGAATTTGTTAAGTGTGAGAAATAGAAAACGGAAAAAAATATAAAAAGTCTAAATTTGAATTCAACACAAACGAGTTATTTTATGAGAAATACATATTTTGTATTTAGTTAGTTTTTTATTACATTTTATATCATAAACGTTTATCAATTACTTACGAATGAAAGGAAAAATGCTATTTTTTCTTCGACACACTACACAATTATACACTACACAACTTATATCCTATTACCATTTTTGTTATTTAAATATAAAAGTATAAATTTTTTATATATGCAAATTTAAACTTATATAATTAAATATTTAAATTTAAATTATATGTAAGTATAACAACACTGACATCAATTGACATATGTCAAACAGTCAAACTATCAGTCATTTCTAATATGTCACATCGAGCATGCTTCATACATTTGATTAAAAGATAGAAAATATGTAACATCTGTTGCCTCTTTTTATCCACAGGGAAGGGCGTATCCATGTTATAAGATCTATGTATACAGTGCATTTCTCATATATATGTCTTGATATATGTCTAAATTTATATGTTATTCATATCTCAAAAGTAATAAAAGAATTATAAAAAAATTATGGATTATTTTATGTCACATTTAAAAGTGACATAAAAAAAAAGTGACACTAAAAATTTAACAATTTACATAAAATTATATAAAAATTATTCTAATAAGAAATTTTTACATGTGCTCTTATATAAACATAATATTGTTACAATAAAAAAAACACAATGACAAAATTTTTAATTTTTTTTGTAAAAGTTTTTAAGTATTCAAGATAATTAATGTAAAACTTTTTTATATTAGTTTTTATTACGATTTATAAATTATTTGTAAATATTTAAAATTTCTACTGGAATTTGGAGTTGTACATATCTTTGCCGTGGAAATACTTATATTTCTTTTTCAAATTACATACAAGGCATATTCATGTTTAAAGTTTTATGAAAATTTCAAAATTTTTCACAAATATATTCTTTATCGAAAATAAAAATCAGAAATAATAGTAAATAATATAAGCTATAAAAAATGTATTATTAAGACGAGTGTAAAGATTTTAAATTTTGGAAAATTCCATTGATTTTTTACATATCTTGATAGTATGATCTTTTAAGATTATTTTCCTACTTGTTTTTCTTTAAACTTCGCAAATTTGAGTTCAGGAGAACCAAACATTTAAGACTGTATACGGCTGACAAAGTGCAAATACTAACTTGTTTTTATTTTGCAGTTACTTTCCCTCGTGTCTTTTGTGTCTCTATTGTTCAAATTCGATGTTCTGCAATTGCTACTACAGTGGAAGCTAACCTGGAGATCATTTTATAGCTTTTGAGCTTCGTAAGTATCAATTTTCTGGCAAAAATTTCTTTTTAAACTTTAATTGCGTTTTTCTGGAAACAACAGTTTTTGTAAATTTTATTACGATAATTCAAGAAAGGCTACAGATATTGATTTGATTTTTTTAAAATAAAGGTAATGAATTGTTCTGAAAATAAACCTTTTTACATATAAAGATTTATTTTTTAAAATCGTTTTAACAGCAAATAACTTAAAGTTTTCAAACTTTTTTTTATTTTTGATGTTCTTTCTCAGATTTTAGGATCAGTTTATGAAAGAGATCTTACCAATAAAATGGCACCAAAAAAGTTGAAAAATTTTAACTCATTTAACCGAAATCATGGCAAGAACAAAGCAGTGCGCAAATCTCGACAAATCAAATTTGACTCTCTTAAACTCAATCGTACAGTTGCCTTCAATATCTCTCTTAATTATTAATATTTTTTCAGTTTTTTGGTAATTTTTTAAGTTAATTTTATTTGTTAAGAAAACATTAACAATATGATAAAAAAAAATTTATATATGTTTATTTGTTCGTCCACAAGCAACATTTGAATCTAATTTTCGGCCGTTTAAATCTTTACATCTCTTTTAAATTAAAAATATATTGTTGTTTAACTGTTTTGTGTTTATATCTTACTCATTTTTATATTCGCAAAATATAAATATATTAATATTTTTATCCATAAAGTATAAATATTTAAATATTTTTAATTTAATAGTCTTTTTTTGTAAGGACTATATACAACCATAAGGCATTTCTATCCCTGTGCGTACTTTAGCATGTGTTTTCTCTACATGTTTTCTGTAGGTTTAAATCAAGTTTGCATTTTTGAACTTATGAGACCAAATCATTTCTATTTTTAACTTTTCTTTTAGTTTCATCTTTATTCTAATACTACATACGCAGAACAGATTTTTTTCATTTACATTTAACGATTCTGATATCGACTTAAATTAGTTCAAATCGATTGTTTGTATATAATAAGATAAATGGAAAGTATATTTATCATGTAAAAATTGTACAATGTGTACAATGCAATACCTTGATTAATTAAAATACGTAAAATTGATTTATTTTTGTAATAAAAATATATGATTTGTAAATGTATGATTTTTATAATAAAAATAATTCTATAATATTATATTATACGTGCGCGCGCGCACATATATGCTCATATACACACACAACACACGCACATACACGCACGCACGCACACATGCTCGCTCATATAAATTGCACACGCATGCACCTGCACACGCACACACGCAGTGTTCAATCTATTCTATAAATTTATGGTTGCAATATAATATTTCAATATAATATTTATAATGTTAATTTATTTAGCCTTATGTACTTGAGAACAATGAAAATATTAAGGAAGATATTGCAGTATAAGAGTTTTAGAAAAAATTGACTACAAGATATATATTATATAATCTTAAAAAGAATTTAATAAAAAATTAATTTTGTTTTTCTAAATTTAAATTAATATAAAGTGGACACTTAGATAATCGTGCGAGATAAATATAATTAAGTATCATAATTTCTATAGAGGAAGACAAAATGCGCAGCACACTATTTTATTCTGCAAATGTGTTATTAGAAAAGAAGAGTAGAAACTGTACGAAAGAAAACCTTTATAGGAATATTGTTTAGTCTTAAGAGTTTTTATAATATGGATATTTGACATTTAATTAAGTCTATTAAAAATATCAATTTTTTTCTTAAAATCATATTATTCGTGAAGATTTCAATGAAAAGAATACGATAATTAGAAATATACATGTAGATGTGTATTCTTTACAAATACATTTCAATAAATAAGGTAACAAACCTGTCATGAGTTATTATTATATATAAATATATATTCTATGAATATATGTATTCATATATAATTGTAATTACAACCTGTAACATTTACATATATATATACATATATACGTATATATATATATATATATAATATAACATTTCTACATATTCTTCATAATCTAGGTATTTATTCCTTTCAGTGTATTAAGATATCGATTCCAACAGCGGAGAAATTAGTGCAGGTGGAACATCTAAATACATATGGAGAATATGTATTTAGATGTAGAAAAATATTATGTGCAATAATATATATATATATATATATATATATATATATATGTTACAGATTATAATTACAATATGGCATACAATTATAATGTACAATTATATAATTATATACAATTACATAATCATATATAATTATACATGTATTCTCATGACAGTCTTGTCATCTTGTTTATGTATTTTGAAATGCTCTGGTAAATGATCTTTTCACAAAAAATCAATAAAAAAAAATAAAAAATTACACTTTGTATTATAGAAGCATAAAATTTGGCGCAAGGAATAATTTATTTCTGCTTTATAGTTACCTTTATTGCTATAATTAATTATGGAATTAAGCATGTGGTCCTAGAATATGTTAATTACATCAAAGATGTTGACTTTATCAAAACATATATTTAATATATTCTTATTTATATAATCCATTTGTCACATATTTCGAAATATTTATACCACTTACACTTATTATTAGCAATACAAAAAGTACTTTTTTACAAAAAAGGGGTTTGCCTAGTATCGGATAAAGTATATTTATTTTTTATGACCGTCATTAAGTGACAAATGTCTATAAAATCATTAAATATACACTGGAACTTTGAAATAGACCACACATACACACATGGGGTTTTAGTATACTATAATAAGATTATCTTCTATTCAGTTTAAGACCATAGAAGGTATTGTTTTACTCGACGGTTATTCGCAACACTTGGATGTCTTTTCTATGCTGTAGGAGAAGATATTAGGTCTGGTCTTTTTTTTTCCAATGTGGAAATAAAAAATTAAATTCTAAATTAGTGCAGCCAGTTCAGCTAAAAAAGGACAGACCTATTGAGTACACAACTCTGTGCATTACTACGGCTAGGTCGTTACCTTTTCTCACGTTACTTGGGAGCTTAACGCATAGCTTAGCGCGTGAAGGGATATAATCTTCTTTCGAAGTATTGAGAGGTTCCAGTGTAATTTGTTTTTTAACCACTTTTTTTACAATCTAATACTAATTTTAGTAATTGATGAATATAATTGTGCTTATTGTTGCATTTTTAGTCTAAATTTTGGTCACCTATTGCAGTTTATGAAGCAAATAAATTACAATTTTAGTATATCCAAATTATATACAATTACTATGTACAAATATTATATACAATTAGAGTTTTGTGTTTCTTATTATATAAGCTACATACACACAAAATATACACATTTATATGTGTATACTTATATAGGCGTATACATATATGCGTAATTTATACTTTAACTCATATTTTAATAACAATTATTAACTTTTATCTAAAAAATAAACATTATTATACAAAATTTAAAAGCTATTTGAACAGATTTCCTAAGTATCTGCTAAAAGCTCGTTGTCAGCTAAAAGGAATTGTATTACCGATCAAGTCGAAAGATTGGCAACAGAAACCGAATAAGATTTAACATGACTTGATGTCAGATTAGCGGCGTAAATCAAGTAGAATTTGTTAACATAACTTGACGATAGACAGCAGAAACTGAGCAGGGTTTGTATACGCGCATGAATTCCCCCCCCCCCTCTACTAATTAGCAGATTGACAGCCGAAACCGAAACAAGATCTACCTGCATGCAATATAATAGCAGATTGGCAGCAGAAGCTGAACATGATCTGCCTGTTCTAAGCATTCAAATAAATGTAGATTGTATTAGAAAGTTTTTAATATTTGATTTGATAATTCCTTCACTTACCGCTACGAGAAGTATTTTATTCAAATTTCTGTTATATGAATGGAAATATATATAAAGTCTGTAGACGCGACTAATAATATAAGATTAAATAACTGTTTCTATCAGTTTAATTTCTGATTTTATCTGATACAAATCCAATAAGAGAATTAGGTTATTAAACTGAAATCGGTAGGATAATAAATAATCGTTTTTTTACTGCCTATTTGAAGCAATAGAAGTTTAATTCTCATATAAATTATATCTTGAGTTTTATAAATTAAATTTAATTATTTTTATAATTTATTTTATTATTTAGTTAAAAATTGAACCAAATGTTTTTGTGCTATGTGAGATATAACTACGATGACATATGTTATATACATTTTATATTTATAAGAGGTTACAATTAATCACAATTATTGATTACTCATCCTTATTCACTAATAACCCTTATGAACTTGTATATTCAATTATTGCACTTATAATTTTTGTTTAGTTGTATTCCTGAAGTATTAAAAGCTTCTATATTAATATTTATATTATGATTTATATTACTATTCTATTGAAATAGTTCAAAGCGCTATAAAAAAACCTTTCGTTTTTGCTACCAATTTGCTCTCTGATTGGATGTGTATAAATCCTATTCAATTTCTGCTACCCATTTTCTGTCAAGTCAGCAAGCTTTGCTAGCAAAACACGTTTGATGTGAACAGTGATTGATGCCAATCTATCACAAAGTTGCTAAAATTCTGATTGAATTTACTGGCTATTTATTCTGTTTGCTGGCAGATTGCGCGCAATTTGCTGGTTATATGTGTAATCAATATAGAATATGTCTCATAAACTTCGTAGTCCGTTGTTATATTTAAGATTGTCTTAAGTAAAATCTGAAAATGTGATATGGCTATTTCGTTGGTTGGATAGAATCTTAAAACGACCTAAAATCACATTTAAGTTGATTTTAAATATAATATAAGAACGGACTACGAATATCGCTGCCAAAGTATTATTGTTTACATTCTTTCTCTTTCTCTCCCACTCTCTCTCTCTCTCTTTCTCTCTCTCTCTCTCTCTCTCTCTCTCTCTCTCTCTCTCTCTCTCTCTCTCTCTCTCAAATTAATTATTGTAGCAAATTTTAAAATGTCACACACTCTTTCTTTCTTAATTTTGCTAAATATTTTAAAGTTAAATGAAAATATTTGTTTATACAAATTATATGTACATACACACACATGCACGTACAAATATGTTTATACACACATTTGCGTGCGTGTAAATAATTTCATATTTATATTTTTAATAGTTATTTTTAATTGAATTATATATTCTATGTTTATATTATTTTTAATAACCTGCATAAATAGGTTATTACAAATAATGTAAAATTTTTGAAATTATTATAAAATTTCCATTTATTCATATTAAAAAAATATCATCAAAAAGAATATCAGAAAAAAACATAACACTCTTTTTTTTCAATTCATATGTGTATAAAGAAAAATTAAACAATTTATAGAGTAATTAAAAAAACACATGTTTACAATACATACAAACAAGCACGTACATGTATTAAAAATGACGCCAAATATAACTTTATTTTTCATTTAATGTACGGGCTTTAATTCAAAATTATATTTATTGTTAATTAAAAAGATAAGAAACTTTAAGAATCAAAACCTAATCAAAATGGTATGCATTTTATTATAATAAAATTTTGATAAAAAAAAATGAAAAGAAAAATAATAAATAATAATTTTATAAAATTTATACAAACGTTTATAATTATTTTATCATTTGTTACTAACAATTTATTAATTACTTTCACTATGGCCGAATATTAATAATTATAAGATATAGTTACAATTTATAACTTTAATATTCTCTTATAAATGAAGGATGAAGATGAGATATTATATAAATTTTTTATCCACTCTAATGATTGCAAAAATGCTTTTGTGTATATACATATACAAATATATGTGTGTATGTGTATGTTCATAATTCGATAAAATGTTTATTGTAGAGTCCAGATGATTTTCTTCATAGCTGCCGCATTTGCATCTTGTTCAAGCTACTGATATAAAACCTGAAATTTTATTAACAAATTAAGAAATGTTTTATAATATGCTTTGCATAAAATAATTGATTTTAATTAATTCTTCGAAGCTATTATATTAGAATTATATTATTAAGATAATTAAGATAATTTTTTGTGATTTCAGAGATTTTTTTGGCGAAATTGATTAGAATAATGTAATTGTTGCAATATGGATATACAAAACATCCACAACCATTTAACAATACTTTAATAATATGTTCTAGAGGTAATTATAAGTAATAATTCTAATACGACAATATAAAAAAAATATTAAAATATTTATAAATAATGTATATAATTAAAGCTCAAAACGTTCTTTTACATTTTTTACGTTGATCTCTATTTAGAGTCGATGTGTTAATGTCTGAAAACTCATTAAAAATAACTAACAGTTAAAAACTCCATATTCTTAATAAAATAAATTCTTCCCTTTTATAAATATTGGATTATACAAATAAACACGCGATTGATATCTTAAACCATTTTTTCTTATTTATATATAATCTTTTAATCTTCTTATTATATGTATGTAACTTTAACCTCTTCACGGATTTATTGAAATTGGAAAAAAATTATTTACTGTTTAACTCGCTGTCAGTCCTGTAGGGCAAATGAACACCTTCAAATTTTCAAAAGTCAAAATTTTTCTAATTACAACATAGCGCTGTAGTACTGATTACGCGCATTGCCTCAGTCGCGGTAATTGATTCTATGTGATCGACGATGTCGCAAAAAGTAGCGCGACCGATGGCGGATTAGGCCCCCCCATTATATTGCATATTGCACCTGCGTTTCGAGGTAAGTAAATTACGCTCTTCCTTTGATTCATTTTTTTTAGAGTCTGGATATATATATATATATATATATATATATATATCCAGACTCTAAAAAAAATGAATAATGTATATAATTAATGTATATAATTAAATATATATATATATATATATATATATATATATGGTATATTCCTGAACTCAGTGCCAAAATTGATACAGCGGTTTTAGCACATAAAAACAAATCGAAAATATCTAATGAACATATATGTATATTCGAATCCGAATGATTTCGAAATTACAAGGTATATATGTTGTTTTTATAAGAAAACGTGAATTGAAGTAAATGTTGTATAATATTTTTTTTCTGTTTATCGTTTTACAAAAGATGCTTCAAAATTCTTTCGTCGATTTCAGGTTTAGAACAACTATGGCAACTGACACTACTGCCGATATCATCCGCGAAACTCCAAATGTTTTTCAAAAAGTTTGAAATGAGTTATTAATTATCCTAAAAAGTACGTCAAAGTCGACGTATATATATATACTTTTTTTATTTTGTTGTGCTATGTATATAAAGATAAATACAGTTTCTCGTTCTCTTTTCGGAATTTTGGTTTACTATTCGTCATTATATTGTGGCATGATATGTATTTTATTTTCTATGTGTCGTAATATCTTCGTTGTAAAATAAGACAGAATGTGGTGCAATAATAACTATATAAACTATGCTTAATATTGAAATTTTTATTGTCATTCTACCTTCGAATCTTAATTTACATAAGTCTTTATTTTTGTTTCCAATATGTTACTTAAACAACGATTGTTAAAAAATCTTCTGGCAATTATGTCAAAGTTAAGATTTTTAATGAAAGTATGCTGCAGTAAATATTAACATTCAGCTTAAAGGATTCAGCTTTAATGATCTTTTTATACATTTGTTGTTAAAACCATAATCCTGAGTAACATCAAAAAGGTTTTAACCATCGCTATTTATTAAAAAATAATTAATAATTAAAGAAACAAATATTAAATGCGATTATCTAAATTTCTTCGAATTTTATATTAGTTATATACTTAATTATTTAAATCAATGCGTAGATGGAGAGAAGCTCTGCCCTCTCTCCTATGTTCTAATCCTAAAAAAATTCTAACTTAACTCAAACCTAATTTTTATTCAAGAACAGAAATTAACAATAAAAAGGCAAATGTAGAATTGTACCATCTTGCTTGCGTGAAAAGTTTAAAAATTATGTGAAATCGAGTAATAATAGACTTCATTTCGCATTGCAAGCAGGTGTGGTGTCTGAATGGTGTCGGAATGGATCTTGCTTCTTGTGAAAAGTTGAAAACCTACAGGAAACCATATTTGTTATTGTGCTTTTATTATTGCACGGTTCTATGGGTTTTCAATTTTTCATAAAAAGCGAGATCCACTCCACACGACTCTTATTTTCAATGCAAAACAAGATCTATCATTGCTCGGTTCCATATGGATTTTCAACTTTGCAAAGCAAAATCCATTCCACAATATTCAACCTCTGTTTTCAGTGCGAAACAAGGTCTTAAATATACAACTAATTTAAAATTCATACTCGGAAAAATTCAAATTATTACATTTAATACTTGTTCTTATTATACAATTGTTAATAACTTTATAATAAATAATTAGCGACAGCTAAAACCTTTTGGATGTTATTCAGCGACAATATATGTCAAAGTCATTAAGGCCATTAATTACTTCAAAAAAGATATTTTCTTTCTTTTTTTTACGTAATAAATTACTTCCTCTATATACTAGACTTATATGAATTAATTCCTTTTTAGAGTTTGCTGATTAAAGCAATTCTGAAATTAAATGTATGTATAGCTACAGGTCCTATTATCATTCATCAACATGATTAGTCAACTTTGATCCAGAAACTGTACTAATTTTTATGTTTTCTTTTCGTTTTTTTTATTTCTAAATTTTTTAGCTTAATCTGCAAAATACGAGTAAAAGTATTGTATAAGTAGTAGAATATACACTATAAGTATTGCATAACGGTTGTAGAATACTGTATATATACAGAGCTTAATTTATTATAATAAAAATACAATATACAAAATATATATTATAGTGGAATCACGAAATAGCGTACCTTGAAAGAGCACACAATATCTATGCGTGATAGACCACTCTTTAATAGCGTAAGTGAGAGTAACGACCTAATCGCGTTGCATAGATTTGTGAGCGCAATGTCCTTTCCCTTGGGGTACTTGAAAAGATGTGCAAGTCTCACGCCGTCACAAAGCCCTGAATTTAACGAAAATGGAAGTAACATTGTTATAGCGTATCAAAGTCTCGTACTGTGCGCTATTTCGAGATTCCACTGTATTAAACTTACCTATTGAGTTACTGATGAAATGCATTTAAAATTGCTAATTGTGTAAATAATAATGGAAGATTAATTGACACGTAGCCAGCAGAGTTATCTGAAATTAGATAAAATCATTTATTAGAATTCAATTTATAATAAGTGCTTCAATACAGAAATACGCTTTACCTATATATATGTATATGTATAGGTTTTTAATTATACAATATTATAGTAATTTTTAATTATGTTATATTTGAAAGTAAGCATAAAGTTTAAAATAAAAAGAAAAAAATATTATATAAATATTATATAATAGCTTATTCAAGCCTTATTTTCCGATTATAGTAATTAAAGAAAATAACCTCCTTATTATAACGCATATTTTAAAAGTAACTTATATTAAAAATCAGATGTCGTTTAAATAATTTCAAATTTGTAGTGATTTTCTTTGATGGTTCATGAATTGTTATTCGTTTATTTCAAATTTTAAGTATTTTGAAAACAAAAATCTAAGATTTAAATCAGAACACCACTTTGATTCAAGTAGGCTAATTTTTGGATATTTTGGATTTTTAATAATAATGTATTGATTATATTATTATCAAAATATCATTATAAATATATTAATTTTAATTTTAATATATTTTTGATATAATTAATAATATAGCTTTTTTTTTAAATTATAATTAATTAAAAAATATATGATTTTGTTAAAATAGTAAAACTTGTAAAAGTAATTTTGAATCTTGTAGATAGGTATTGTAAAATTTGAATATAACTGTTCTAGATTTGATTATTTTTAGATTTGATTACGCAAATACAATATATAAAATATTATTTCTCATAAATATTAACCAAGTCCAAAAATACTTATATCATACTTTTTAAGAATGTATTGAAATTTATTGCATCCTTGAAAATTATATAATGTTATATATTTATAATGTTATATATTTATAATGTTATATATTTATAATGTTATATATTATTGTAATATATTTAAAAATGTATACTATTTAAAAAGGTAATGTTATAATATATTTAAAAATGTATACTATTTAAAAACTTTTCTCTTACTATCATTAGTATCAGATTCTGATTTGTCTAAGGCCTGGATCTCCATTTTACGATGTAACTTCGTTGTAGTAGTTGATGTAGTAGTAAACGTTCCTGCATAACAAATACATTATATCCATTAATTTAATGCAAATTTATTAATAAAGTCATAAATGTCTCAGCAAATTACAAATTACAAATTATAAAATTTAACAACTAAGAAATTAGCCTCTCATATAAAACACAAATTGGACTTCCGATAAGCGTGGAGAATAGTGAGGAGATAAGTGTTTGCGCGAGTTTGAGAAAAAGAGAAGAAGAGAGAATGAGTTATAGATGTGTTAGAAAAGGATTGAAAGAGTGAGAAAGAAGTGGAGTAAATGCGTGGAGGCAGAGATGGTGTGCAAAAAATGAGTTGAGTGACAAGAAAAGTGACGGTTGAAGATGTTAGAGAGAAAAAGAAGGAAAGGGTGAGTGGATGAACGTGTGTAGAGTTCTTATAATATGAGTCTGGACACCGTGGCTGTAGCCACTGAGTGCGCATGCACGAAGCGCCATGTTTGGGTTGAAACCTTTGCTTGTATCATTTGCTTGTATGATCTTTGCTTGCATTGTCACACTGTTACTGAAAACTGACGTTACCTAACGGAAGCTCAACCCAGACATGGCGAAGCCAATCAAATCTCAGACATACGGTGTCCAGACTCTTATTATAAGGACTCGAAGCGTGTGTAGGGAGTCGTGACATCTGGAGAAAAAAGTGACAGAAAGTAATTTAGATGGCAAGTTTAAAAAAGGAATAGTTATAAAATGTTATACGGGGAGATTAATAGAGAAATAAATAAGCTAGTGATAAAAAGAAAGTCGAGAAAGAGTGGCACTTTAGAATTGATAGAGCACAAGGAAAAGGAAAAAAAAGAGAAGGAAATATTGAATAAAATGAGAAGAGAAAAGATAAAGTTTCAGAGGAGCAAGAAAACACAGAAATTGCTAGTTGGGAAGAGTGAAAAAGTTGGAAAAAATGCTGAAAGAAATGATGATGAAAAACACATATATTTGACAGACTGGAAGATAGTTTAGGAAGATGAGAAAAGAATTAGAAATAGAATAAAGAAGAAGTGCCTGTTTGACCACGTTAATATTGATTATTTCAATTGACCACATTGAGATTGTCACGTTGTGATTGACCACGTTAATATGATGAAAATAGATGAAAGAGGAAATAAGGATAAAAGAGAAAGAAAGAATAAAGTAAATGGGAAAAAAGATGGAAAACGAGTTGGAAGAAAGGACGGAAGGAAAGGAATGTAGAGACAAAAAGATTACAGGTGAAAAAAGAGATAATAAGATTTGGGACTTAAGGAATATGAGGGAAATTAGAGTTAAGGGGTAAAAATAGAAAAAGTTAAGCAAATAAAGAAAAGGAAGAAGGAATGGAGAAAATAATGATAATTGAGTAGGAAAATAAGGAAGGTTAAAAAATGATAAAAGGAAAAGAAAAAGTTGAAAGAGAGAATGATAAAAATAACAGAGAACTTAGCAAAGAGAAAAGAAGATTGAAATTGAAAATAAGGAAAATAAGAAAAGTAAAGAAGGAAAATGGAAATAAAATATGAATCAAAGATAATAAAATTGTAGTAAATGTAGAATAATAATTAGATAAGAGATAAGATAAAAGAAAAGAGATATTGAGAAATAAAAGAGAAAAAAAAGAAAGGAAATAGAGAAACAAGAGATATAGGTAAAGAGGGAAAAAGATGGAAGGGCAGAGAGTGGAGGATAGAGGAAAGCGTAGAGAAGGGAAGAGATATTGTGGATTCAGAATTAGAAAAGAGGGAAAACGTACAGAAGAGAATGGGATACAAGAGCCAAGAAAGATAACAGAAAAAGATTGTTATAAGATTGCATTTTAAATGTAATGAGGCTACAAATTAAAAGGAGAGGAAAGATTTTTTGTGGATGAAAGACATAATAGTAATAAACGAAATATGGTTAGATGGAAAAAGTTAAGAAAGGATAAAAGATTTTTTATCGAGAAGATACAGATAAGAAGTGCGGCAAAAAAAAATAGGAAAGAAAGGGCAATGGAAGGAATCTTAGTAGGAATTAGGATTAGAATTAAGATATAGAAAGAGATAAACGGGTTGGAGAGAATAGTGGAAATGGTGGTAAGATCACGAGAGAGGAAAGCGGTGAATAACAGGAATATATGTAAGAGAAAATTTAGATAGAAAGTTGAAAAGGATAAGAGAATGAATGAAGAGGAAAGAAAAGATTATTAAAATATTAAGTAGTTGAAAGAGATTTTAATGTGAGGGCAGGAGAAGACTGGGATTTCTCGAAAGTAGTGCAACCGTTAATTTCTCGAAAGATAGAAAGACAATATGATTATAGAATTATAAATAAATACGTGATAATGCAGGATTATTATACCCTGCTTATTTTAATTTGTTTATGTTTATATTCCTGCCTTTTTGCTATGAGTTAGTCATCAGAAACTTACAAGTAAAATAATTACACCTGTTACAATATATCAACATGATTTTCTCCAAAACTAAGCAAAAATGAGAAAATTTCGAAAACTCTTTTCTTATATTATAGTTTATTGATCTCTCAAATGTTCCCGAAGTTTTGATATTTAATTTTGAAACACAATATACGTATTTAATTATATAAATGTTAAATGCGTTTATATCTATACAAGAGGTTTCGTAAAAGTTGGGCTGGCTATATATGTATATGTTTTTCTCATCAAAACAAACGATGTTCCTATAAAACACGTTCGTAAAACGCTTTGTTAGAAAATATTTTTTACTATTTTATTTTAAAATTAAAAAAAAATATATCAGATATAATAATATGTTAATATTGAAATTTATTTTTTTTATATTAACTTGACATTATCTTTTTAATGAAGCATTTTAGGAACATGTTTTACAGGAATATTTGTTTGTCATGATGAGAAAAACATGACTACATATAGCCCAACCTTTACGAAACATTTTGTATACGCGCTTATTTATGAACATATACACATTTATTACTAACCAGTATAATACACAGTTTTGCGAGACACATTGTACGCTGCCTTCGGTATGCTGAGTAAACATTTGACAATTGTTGCTTCCAGTAAATCTTCATCCAATAAGGCAACGTCTGAGAAAATATTATACAGTCCATCCTCACGCAGCCTTATGATGGGACTCCCAATTTGCTTCTCTGGAATATCTCTGGAATGACGCGAAGACAATAATAAACAATTAGTTAAGACAATACTTAAATCAATTAAATTTTAAGAAAACATATCTTTTGACATATATTTCTTAAATTATTAAAAATAAATGTTTCTTGATTACACAACAAATATATTTACAATTATAAACAATAATCTTTTTCTGAAACTAATTATACATATATTTATAATACATACGCATATATGTATGTATATGTATATACACGTGTATTTTAACAGTATATTTTTTTAACCATATATAGTTAAAAAGAGTACTTTTTTTCAATGAATAATTATTGAGATAAAGTAAATTACAGATTGAAGAATTAATGTGTAGTCAACAGTGCACACAATTAATAATAAAAATATGAAATTCAAAAAGTATGGGGCTAACTTCATACAAATGAAGAACTTGACAAATAATGCTTCGGGTGAGCATTTGTGCTAAACACATACATTTAATGTTTTTACACGCTGATTTTCTTTTCATTAGCAAAAATAAGCAATCTTTCATATTACTATAATAAAGTCACATATCCGGGTGTTCATTTAAAAATTTTTTACCCCGTTTATTTTATGAATAACTAATTTTATTGCAAAATGTTTCGTATAAAAGTTTCGTGATTTGGAAAGGGACATAAGGTGCTCTTAATATTTTTATGTACCGCTATACGCGCTCTATCCGCTTCATGACATTGGTTTTTTATAGTGATACTTTTTTTGCAAGCTTACAAAGACAACCATGAATTCAAAATAAATAATTTATATATTGTAATTTTCATATTACATATTTATATATATATATATATATAATAATTTAGGTTTGTTATTAAGTTTCAGAGATTCTACGGAACCCAAGATTTTACATTGGAACTTCCAAAGTACAGTCAGTCTTGGTAGTTTCTACACTTTCAAGTTTTGTTTTTATTTATGTGGAGGGCACGAAAGACGGGACAAAGCCCTCTCAGCAGTCACATAATAATTAAAGTAACACGACTCCAAAGAGAACGAATTGTTCGGCGTCTAAATCCGGGTCTCTCACAATTAGTTCATTGTCACTGCTGCCTGTGATGTAGCAATCATACTGCCAGAATTTCAGTACGGAGAATTTCATATTACAAATAGCTACAGCGTGCCTTTAGAGCGATGCGTTTGGTATCTCACTCGCCAGTTCGTAGCTGAACTATGGATGCTAGGCTAAGACCACACCCCATATGTACATTGTTATTGAGTTTGTTTCAAAACGTATAATTATTTGAACGGTCAAAGTTGAGGGATTTTTAAATTTTATAGTATTTGGGAATTCAGTTGGGACAAGAAAATGAAGAATAAAAATTCATTTTTTTCTTTAAAATGAATATTATAATTATAAAAAAGTACAAGAGATGATTATGGTCGTTATAAAACGTCACAGTACTAAAAGACACTTTCTACGCTTCGACTCGTTCTCATGATTTCGCTAAATAGCGTCCAATTTCCTCATTCGTACGGAGTACAATTGTATCTAACATGCAGTCGGTGAGTAAAACTGATCATGCTTCCAACGGAGATGTAACAAATTTTGTAGCACCTTGTGCTCCAAGAAGATGTAAAGGAATGTCCCCTGATGTTTTCTCATATCTTGAATTTCAGATGGATTTAGCAATCTTGAAATTTTTCTTTCCTTTAATAAACGAGACACGTCATCCAAGTTTTCTTATCTTTGCTTTTTTTTGCTGCAACTGTTCTTTTTCGCTCTACATCTTCATTGTCGTCATCCTCGCTCCTGTTCGCAACCTGTCGCTCTTTCTCGTACATCGATCATCTCGATCGTCGGCATCCTCGTTGGACTCGGATGTTGAGCCTTGCTCCTTGCTCCACCGTGTCTTCCTCCGAACTGCTTGACCTCCACCATGTTTCCCTCCGAATTTAAATCATTGTTATGGAAATAGGTTTGCGGGCGTGCGAAAATACTTTGAATTTCTTCGATGCTTTTGCTTTGTGTACTCATATTGACTGTACGCGTAATACATAATAAATATTAATTTAATAATCAATGCAATTTTTTTTACATTTTGTTACACTGTAATAGTTTCAATAATTATAAAATTATTGAAAAATAAGAAATAATTCCATCATATTGCCACGTGATAGTGGACAAATTTATATCGGCAAATATTTTTTTTCAATGATAACTTTATAACGTTAATTTACGTTAATACACTTCCCTTAAGTCACTTTTTATAATAAAAAAAATGTACTTACCGTTCTCAAAAATTATGACACATGGATACACACACACACACATATGTATATATGTGTATCTGAGACCACCCGCGTACACCCCTTTTATTTTGAAAACAGAGCATTTTAGAGAAAAATATTTCAGACAAAAGTTGTATGGTTTCGTAAAATAGTATTCACTTTCCGATAGTCTTATCTTAAATTGTCCGCTCAGTCAAGGCACGATTCGGACATAATCCAGCCAGCCAAGGCAATATCCGAGCGTTTCACGAGATATTTTGTAGATATTTTTATCAAAATACTGCAACTTTGAAGCTTTATAACTTGAACTTATGACTTGAAAAATACTTAATGAAAAAATATTTTATTATAGTGTTTTGGAAAGCTCTCGAGGTAAGTTACAGGAATATGCAAAAATATATAAGGTGTCCCATTTCAAAAATTCAAGGTAACCTTTATCTTATGGCCCCCTCGGAACCATACAACTTTTGTCTGAAACATTTTTCTCCAAAATGCTCTGTTTCCGATATAAAAAAAGTGTACGAGTGATCTCAGACACCCTGTACATATTGCAAAAGTCACTTCTATCTTTTTGAACAAAATATCATACACTTTTCATAAATATTAACGTTTATTCAAAATTTCTCCAGCACTTTTTCACATATCATATCTGTAACATGATAAAACGTATCAAAATAGTTCTTTTTCGCAAATTCCTCAAAATAGTGATGTAGTGGCGCAATTTAAAAGTTAAATTATACTCACAACGAAAGATCATGTACTCTGCTTCACCGATTTTGATAAAAATTTTTTTATAAGTAGTTCTCGTTCAATGAAGTTTTTTGGCAAAGCCATTTGATGCATTTCTTCAAATTTGCAGAGAAGTGCATCGAATGGCTTTGCAAGGAAACTTCATTGAACGATAACTACTCATAAAAAATTTTTATCAAAAGCAATGAAGCAGAATATATGACCTCTCCTTGTCAGTATAGAAAAACTGAGAAATAATTTTCTCTTTTTTCTGTTTAAAACAGATTTTTTTTTATATAAACTGTAATATATAAAAAGGTTAGATGTTAGGTATTATTATATGTATTATGCATTATTTATAAGATGTTATGTATTATTTCAAAATTTTATAATAAATTATGAAAAGAACTTACTCAATTGAAATATCTAAAGTTGGTTGAGGATAAAGTCCTTCAGCTAGACATTTTATTTCAACTCCGTCTTTGTTATTTACAGCTTTTCTTTTGTATACAAGCTCGAATTTTTCCTCTATTGCTGTAATACAAATTAAATACATTACATTATATTTATGCTACATTACATAGCTAATGCTCTTATATTGTTTCTAAAATACAATATATATATATATATATATATATATATATATAATTATACAAATAAATATATATATATAATATATATAAATATAATATATACTATAATATATATATATATATTTAATTATATTATTTAAATTGCATTATTTTTAAATTATCAAAATATAAGATTAGAGATACTAAATGATTGCATTTTTAAATTGCCATAATCTCTATCTACATAGCATAAAAAAGTTGAAAAACACTATAGAAATTTGATTGTATAATTGGATTATTGCAAATACACTACGGGAAAATTAAAGAGTCACCTTCTTTTTTTTTATAAAAAAGGCAATTTTCAAGTGGTTGTAACTTTGTTGTAAATAATCAGATTAAGATCAGTAAAAAAGCGTTACAAAACTTAAAGTTTCTTTTTTTAGAATCTTTAAGTTGATTTCAATTCTTTTTATTTGTTTGAAAATTACATTATGAAAAAACGACGTCGTCATTGAGCACTTTCTTGTTCTGTTTTATATACTGTTTCTTACTATATTTAATAATATAGTTAATATTTATTTTGTATTTATTCTCATTTTTCTTTCTTTTACATTTTTCTTATGTATTTACAATTTTTTTTATTTTTATTAATAAAAAAATATGTACATTTTTTAAATATGCATATTTTTTTATTACATAATTTTTATATTATTATTTTGTTGTATTTATACAATAATTTTAATATATTAAAATTTTGTTTCTGTAGCAAAATATATTCTTTTGTGTTTAGAGCAAAGTAAGTTACTATTAATGCTACTCTTCTTTCTTTTTATTATTAATATTATTATATAAATAAATTTTATTAATGATTATTATACAGGATGTCCCGGAACACCCCCTTAACAACGCTCGTGAGCAGGTAGGGTACAGTAAACTGAGCAAAAAAGTCTTATACTATTTTGCGATTTTCGCAATAATTATTAAAATATTAATTAAAAACGCTTAGCGAACAATATTATACATATCTACAAGATGTAATAATCGCCCCAATTCTTTAGGGCAGATAGAGCAGATCAAACTGAAGATAAAAGTCCTGTATCATTTTGCAATTAGCGCAATAATTATTGAACTATTAATTAAAAACGCTCAGGGTATGCTGAGCGCTATATGCGGCGCGCGCTTATACGCTGAGCGTTTTTAATTAATATTTTAATAATTATTGCAAAAATCGCAAAATGATACAGGACTTTTATGTTCAGTTTGATCTGCCCTATCTGCCCTAGAGAGTTGGGTCAATTATTACCGGACATTTTGTAGATATGTATAATATTGTTCGCTAAGCGTTTTTAATTAATATTTTAATAATTATTGCAAAACTCGCAAAATGGTATAAGACATTTTTGCTCAGTTTACTGTGCCCTACCTGCTCACGAGCGTTGTTAAGGTGTTCCGGGACACCCTGTATATATAAATAAATATTATACATATAATATATGCCGTTCAGTTACAAAAACAGTAATAAATGGCATTATACATATATTAAATATGATATATTAAAAAAAAATTTAATGGTATATTATATTTATATTAAAAAATAAAATTAATAAATTTGAAAGTTAAACAATTTTATGTGATTTATTATTACATTACATTCTATGACATGACGTCTTTTGGTCGTCTATTACAAGGACAATTGCCCGACTGTAGGTGAAGTTTTCAAGACGTATGTCCGCCCGTTTTGGGAAAGAGCGGTCCTGTGTTTCGTCTCTTTTTGTGTATGCATTTTCGTGCAATTTTCGCGTCTTTTCTATTTAGTATGCATAGCGTAAATATTGTTTCTGCCTGGGAGTTCAGAAGTTTTACCCGACAAGCGAAGGACAGCTTGTTAAGGAGTGAGAAAAGGATGGATGGAAAGTGAAGATTCAGCCATGTTATTCGGAAGTACGTCGGAAAACATTTATTATTAATATTAATGCCTATTGAATTGATGACAATAATAAATATTTTTTTATAACGCAATCAGTTTAAGATTAAAAATAATTATGTAGTAACAACAGAAAATAAACATTAATAGGCAAATAATAGGCCAGCGCAATATACAGGGCGCAAATAAAAACAAATATAATCTTCATAAAAAACCATATAATTAGACATATCGATTCTTTTTTTGAGTCATCCTCAGTAACTGTCGAACATTACATAATTAAAACATTGTATGGTCTGTATTCCAAGCTTACATTTGTTTTTTTTTCTCTATCTTTTATATGGTGTTGTTTTATGATTGTGTGTTTCCTTCAGATGCATGATAACGTTTACATTGTTTGTATTGACGTACTTCTTACTTCTAGTGAGTGCCGTTAAGAAGACTTGTACAAATTACTTAATCATCGTAATTTTTAAGACTTTAATGATTATATCACATAATCATTAAATAAGAATACGCGTTTACTAATGCATCTTGGCTACAGACTATTTATGATAGACATAAGATAGTAAGGGTTGACTGCTTACAAAGTAGTGAAGGTGTTCGCCGTAACAAGGAACGGACTGCAAATAGTGTATAGAGTATAAAGGGTTTCACATTAATTGTAAGAAGGGGATAGTTAATGTGTATTATGTCTGACAGTACAATCAATTTAATTATGCAATTTTGTGTGAGTATAAACTCTCTAAGTTGCAACTCGATGCTCCTGGATGTTCATTCAGAATCACACGTATTGTCATACATCAAAAACAAATGACACTAAACTTATTGTAGTAAATATACTAAAAACTAAAATATTCATAGAAATATTACATCATGATTAAAAGTCACTAGCAAACCTATGTGTAACCAATTAAATTCACTATCTCGTTCCTTGCTGTTTGCATGACCTGTTTGCCTGTGACGCTCCCTCCTATTATTTCTTTCCTACATGATAGAGTAGAGTTTATCTCTTTCTAATGCAAAATAGCGGGGAAAATATATTGGCATGAAAATGTTTCATGACTTGTATTAGCAGACTCTGATACGTATAGGTCACGCCCATTAGAAAAAGCCAGGCATTTATGTATACTATTTATGTTTTCCTTTTTTTCTGTGGAGAAAACATTTTAACTTACGCCCACACTATCTCATAAGCAGTTTATTCTTACTATGACCATGATTTTCATACAAAGATAATAAATATAGTAATAAACTTCGTTAATAAACATTGTTAATAAACATCATACGAATATTATCTTTACATTTTTCTAAAAAAATGAACAAAATTTATTTTTTTATACATTGTTTTACTCAATTTTGTCATCTGTATAAACGAGATTATGAATTATATATATATAATATTATTTTAAGTATAGATACAGCTATTATAAATATTAAAAATAAAGATACTTACAGTATACTATCATTGATGCATTCGCTGTTCGCTCATCCTCGAATGTAGATATAACACATGTATACTCGCCAGTAAGATCAATGCCTGGTTTATTTAATTTCATGGCTCGATACTCGGTATATGGATCATCGCTGGCTTTGTATGTTAAATCAATATATTTTGCAGCCGGTTCATCTGCTAATGGGTGTCTGCCATAGATCCATTGGTAAACTAATTGATTGGTATTAAAGAACCATTTAACGACAAGACCTTGGCTCGATGTATTCTCGAGGTCGTAATCACAATCGAGAATAATGTAATCATTGCTGACTTTTATAATATCTGGTACATTGATACTCTTGATAATTAGTTGCCAAGATTCTGTAAACACATGAAAATATGTTAAACACTTATCATAAATAATAAATTTTTTGTATTATCTAAATTGCTGTATACTATTCATAATAAATAGATAAATAATAATATGAGTAATAATATAAGTAGAAATGTATCATGTTGTCAGTTTTACAATGATTGTAACACAATTTTTTTTCGAAGATTTTTATTACTAATTATAAATTTTATATTACATTGTAACTAATTTTTAATATCTTTTTAGTTTATTATCGCACAATATGCATAATATATATGCAGATACAAATTATAATAGCATAATAGTCTCAAAATTTCCACGTTGAAGGTTACAAATAAAATCGATAAATACCGTTGATAGTTGCAAATAAAATCGATAAATACCATTGTTGCTAGTAACGATTAACATTGGTTCAGTAAAAGTCAAGCATAAATCAAAATGATTATTTTTTCTGCACCAAACTTTTTTTAGGTTACACGAATAATAAATCCTTTTCCACGATTCAAGTATATACTAAAATAAAATCGATCTTATGTTAAAAACAAAATAAAGTTAGAAAATTACTCATGGAATGGCGTGTGCTAGTGATTGCCAACTGAACATCGATCGCTAACGTACAGAAAAAAGTTAGAAAATTACACTTTTGTTATTAGTTTCTGGTATTTGTTTAATATAAAAATTTTGCAATGTACAATTTTGTACAATTTTACAGTGTATACAAGATAGGTTCAATAAAGTGAAAGAGGGAATATAAATAAGAGAAAGAATATAAGTAAACGTTTTGAAATGAGCTTAGTAGATGTGTGATGTTAGATGGAAGACGCTAGCAATATGCAACCGTAGTAGAGAGGATAACACATACAAGTGCCAACCGTGTCATATGAGCTCGGCGTTTCAGTAGCTTTGGCTAGTAGAAAAGGACAAATATACTGTTTTCTGTCCCGTTTATACGAAGTCAGTAACAAAAGCGATGAGCGACACTATTCGCTTTTTGATTGCGTGGCAGGATTAAATGCTTTTCCAAGCACACACGGCTTTTAAAAAATTATTAATAAATTAAGTTATTATATTTAACAATTAAATGTAAAATTATTATTACTATTATTTTACATTTTTATATTATTTAATTGTTATTGTATTGTATCATATTATTATTTTACTTATTACTATTATTATTATTTAGTTATTGTATTATTATATATTTTATTTTTGTTTTTAAACATCTTATGTCTACTTATCTACACATGTACTTATATGTATATATATATATATATATATATATATATATATATATATATATGAATATATACATATTTTTTTCGCATAAATATATACATATCTGTAAAAAAAGGTTAATTGTATGGTTCTATTTAATAATACATTGTAACCCATTATTCCCCAAATAACTTTAGTTTGATTTTTGAACGCTTGCAATGGCTAAATGGTTGATTGTAGTGAAATCTTGCCCATTATGATTTTCGATTAGCATCACATATATTAAATTTCCAAAGTTTTATTAAAATTGATTTCGAAAGTTTCAAAACCAATGTCTTATATCCATAACATTGTGTGAGATTTTTTAATAAAAATATTTTTTCATGTATTTTATAACTATTTATTATATACAGGGTGAGGCATAACTATTACCTTTTAAAATATTTTTTAGATCTTACAGATTCAAAGATATTTCAGGTGGTAATAGTTATTGCCTCACCCTGTATATTATATGTATAACTATATATATTATATATATTATATACATATGTAACTATATATATATATATATATATATAATACTATAAGTATTCATATAATTATAAATTTTATTTTCTCAAACATGTTCTCGTACAAGAAAATCTTTTCTCCTTCTTCTATTCTCTTATATAATTTGTAACGTATTGTAGAGACGTTGTAGAAACATGTAACTGTAATATTTTATCAGAAATGTTACAGCAACATTCGAGAAACATTCTAATAAAAAAAAAGCAATATTCAATTATCGCTAGTTCATTCGTTTGTGACATGATATTTATTTTGTATTTATGTTTTAGTGAATTATATGTTTCATATGAATTATATAAAATTTGCAAAAAATAGTTAGCAAAAAATTATTTCTATCAGTTTAATTTCTGATCTAATTTCAACATAGGGAGTTCTAATATTGAATTGATTTCCTCAATGGAAAGGATTTCCGGATGAATGCCGCGTGCTGGGACAGCGTTATACTACGTACAATATCGGAGCTCTTAGCCCTGAAGATGCAAACTGTAACGTTTGCGAAACGTCGGCATGCTGTCCCAGCACGTGGCATCTATCCGGAAGCCCTTTCCATTGAGAATATCAGTGATCACGAAAGCCTTAAAACTAGAATTGAATTGGTTGTTTAAAAATCAGACAGCTAAATAAAAGTAAACATGATTAGGCATATTATAATCTAAAGTTACATCATAGTTATACATAATTGTACGTCACTGTAACGAAATTATTATTGAACTTAAGAGAAATAGTAGGATCCAGTTAATGGTGTCAGAATTAAAGGAGCAAGAATAAAGATAATTCAAACAAGTAATAAACGCACAAAGCACGTTGACAATCATAATACGTTTATTTAATACAGTATGTATATCCAACAATGGTACAATGGAATATGAAACTGCTTTGACTGTATTAACTCGCAATCAACGTTTTTCGAAAGCATCCGAGCACAATCATAAATTTCTTTGATTCTTTACAAAAGATCTTCTGCACGCTGTTTCACGCTTCAGCCTCTGACGATTACTCACGTGACCTCAGCTGATGAGAGACATAACGTCATGATGATGTCATGGTATACGTGCAATAGCACTAATAGGATGCACACGCAACTAGACGAGGTGACACAGAGTAAGGTTTAGCCTTACAGTTTTACCTAATGGAACACATTCACCTCGAATGCTAATACTAAATTATGTTTAAAATAAAATATATCAAATATAAATGTATTACATAATTAGCACAATGAGACTTAAATAACATACAAATTTATTAGATAAACTATTATAAAAAATAATTAAAAAATCAAGAAAAGCTATAATTAATTGGTGTCAAATTAAATTAAATGACTTTAAAGCATTAAAAATGATAAATTTACAATTAAAATATGCATAAAAGTAAATAAAATTTCTAATAAGTGAAATCTACAAAGAAAATGAAACACAATAAACAAAATAATATTGCAAGAAAAAAAATAAATTATTGGCATAGTATCACAATTATAAGTTAAATGAGACATTGTTATTTATATAAAATAAATATAAACGGGGAATAATACTGCTATATTAATATGTATATGTAATATAAAATAGAAATATAATTATAATAATTAATATCGCTATAATATTACAAATAAGATTAAAATAGCAATATAATGATGCATCTAATACATATTAATATTATTAATGGGTTTAACTCGTAGTTTCATATGATCAGTAGATAAAACTGAATTATAAGGTTTCTGTGTAATCCCAAAAGTAGAACTATCAATCTGTTATACCTTTTTACTTAGAACTTTATAGATAATATATTTTATAAAGATCTTTAAACTCTGATTAATATCAAATCACTAGAATTAATATTAAATCACATTCAAAATGTTTAAAAATAGTAGACTTTTTATGTTTTTCATTGTAATATAATTGATTGTGTTCTTTAATCTTTTCTGTAGCTTTTAAAGCTATATTTCACACATTAACACTTTCTTTAAAGAAATTTAGATCAATTTTAATAAATTTTTAAAGAGGTTTTATTAATTCAAAATTAGTATGATTTCTTTGAGCGCCTCATAAAAATTTTTGAAGAAGAAGTTTTCAAAGATTTATGATAAGTATTAAAAAATATTTACATATTTATTACATATACCTGGCCACTCTTAATAGGAACATTGGAAAGCGAAAGGTCTCGGGTTCGATTTCTGATTCAATCACTTGTGCGTCACATATTTTTCGAGTTCGTAAAAATATTGTTTACGAACAATTATTTTTCGAGCTGAAAGATGTTAGGAATGCTTTACATAGAGCCGCTGCCGGATGGATAATTGCAACAACGTGTCTGGGTCAGTTCCGCCCTCCACTACATACACCCTTGTTTTATTACTTGGACAATATGAATAAGACTCCTATTTGAATAATATGAATGCTTTCCTTAATGATACAAAACTTATAAAAGTAAAAAAAAGATCTTTGCAGAAAGCTTATCAATAATCCACATAATTTACTCCCAAAGTGAAAGAAATAAGATTATATTTCGAGTACTACGTATAAGCCATTAAATTGTACAAACAAAGTACTGCCAAGGGTCTATGGGCTCTCCAAGATTCACAAGCCGAGATGCTCCTTGAGAATTATTGTTTTATCCTTTACATCCATTGGCAACTTTCCTGCATAAGATTATCTACTCGATTCCAGTTGCTGACAGCTACGTGAAAGACAGTTTTCAATTAGTGGAGAATACATTGGCGACCAATATGAGTTGATCTCTTTGAATGTGATCTCACTATTTACTAACACTCCCTTTAAACATAGCAACAGACACAGTATAGCTACGAAGAAACTCGGAAATAATTATACACTGTGTCGTGCGAAGAGTTTTTGATGACGGTCCGGCTTGTGTTTAATTTGACATTTAATGGCATTGTGTTTAATTCGACATTTAATGGCGTTTTTTTATCAACAAAACTTTAGGACATTATGAGCTCTCCTTTGTCTCCTATAATAAACGATTTAACTATAAGTGATTTAAAGAGTAGGATGATCAGAGATCTTTCGTTCAGTTTCCTGTTTTATATTTAATATGTTAATGATGTCGCGCTGGCAGTCCTTCCCTCGATGAAGCTCGTACTGAATCGATTTAATGCTTATCAAAAAAAGATTGCAGTTTACAATGGAGAAGAGAACTGAAGCAGGTTGAAATTTCTCGACATTATGTTTATTTTAAATAAAGAATTTATTGAATTTAACTGATTTTATAAACCGATTTTTCAGGAAAATATCTAATTATGACTGCTATTATCCTCTCTGTTACAAGAAGGAGATAATGTTAATTTCAATCTGATCGATAAAGCTTTCTTCCTGTTGCATTCCTAATTTTATTTAAAAAATTCTACAGCTCATTATCACGGTCATTAATATTTTAATGGACAATAAATACTCATTGTCGCTAATTTTTGACATGCTCCAAGATCGAGACCTTAAGAACTTATTTATGAGTAGTCAAAATAATGATCTAATTGGTACTAATGATACTCGGAATGTTGGTTTTCTCTACGTTCCATACCTTTTTATTATTCCATGTGTGCCTAATTATTCGAAACAGTTTAATCTCTTAACGCGCCCGTTTGTCGGATATTACAATTATTTAAGAAAAATATTTCTATGTAGTCTATATATAATAAATGTATATTTTGTATTTATAAAAACCATTAATTAAAATTAAAAATTAATATTAATATAAAGATAATAATAATGAATATAAACAAGTGTTAAGAGTTTAATTGAGTTCATATATTTTTGTCTTAAAAATTTATTATGTGCTAATTATATTTTTATATTTGTAATATTATTCAGTTAAATTAAGTTTTTTATATTTTTATAATACATTTAAAATATTTAAATATATGGTTGAGATAATAATTATTGATTATTAGGTAAATTGATAAATATATTAAAAATTAAATATTATCTATACATTAATATATATTAATATATGTTAAATATTATCTAAACAGATTATTAAAGATAAATATAAAAAATTAAGTGTCTTATATGTGCAAAAGTATATTTTAAATGTGTTATAGATTATCATAAATGTTAAATACATTATTTAAAAATTATTAAATAATTATTTAAATTATTAAATATATATTTATCATTTAATTTATATATATACTAGAATAGTTTAGGCGCGCGCTACGCGCGCCCTATTTATTTTGTTTGTGTTTATATTGTGTTGTATAGTTAGGTATGTGTTTATATTGTGTTGTATGGTTAGGTATATAGTGTATGTTAAAGTTAAGCATTAACGTTTCTTTTCCGCAATGCTAATTGATTGTTGAATATTAAATTTTAATATTTACGGTTGACTTTAAGAAAGCATTCTTCTTTCTTTTTCTTTTTTTCTCTCTCTTTTTCTTTCTTTATTTAATATTATATCTCTTCTCCTTCTTTCTTCAATCTCTTCTTTTTTCTATTTATTACACAAATATAAATTACATAATTAATATACTATCATGATAGTATATTAATTATGTAATTTATATATATATATCATGAGAAAATTTTATACATAGGTTTATCATATACAATACATGCATAGATAATATATGTGCCTTTCTTTTGTCTCTCTTGTTCTCTTCTTCGTTTTCTTTAACTTTTCTTTAATTTAAATTTTCTACAAATTGTCACACAAACTGTCAAAATTTGACAGCTGCAGACGACACGCACGAAGCAAGTTACAAAACGCACTTGACAACGAGACTGCGAGACAACCAATCAGTATTGCGGAAAAGTGGCAACAATAAAATCGGTAACACGCCTTTTTCATAAGGATATATACATATATATTCACTTGTTTTATATTTTTGAAATATATTTGTCTTTCTTAATAATGAAATAATTTACTCA
This sequence comes from Anoplolepis gracilipes, assembly GCF_047496725.1. NCBI lineage: Eukaryota > Metazoa > Arthropoda > Insecta > Hymenoptera > Formicidae > Anoplolepis > Anoplolepis gracilipes. Next base: position 11,989,709 of record NC_132971.1, on the reverse strand, counting down.
TAATTTTTAATGTTATGTATTTATTAATTAGAAATATTAATAAATATATTTTTTTAAATTAACGTATTAATGTAATTAAATAATAATTTTTATATAATTAATATACTCGATTAATATACTATATGAATTGCCTGCAAATAGGCGTGTTAATAAAACTTTTAAACATACTTGAGTATTTTTAATATGTCAGTATTTTTTTGTATCATTAATTTATATTTTTAAAGACATTTTTTATATAAAAAAAATTTTTTTGCTAAAAAGATGTTATGTTTCTAAAAATGCTATATTTTGTAGAGGTTTACAGAATTTTTGGAAAGATAGTGTATGAAAATACTATTAATAGTAATTGATGTTTAAGTAATTGATGTATAAAGAACAATTTGGGGAAGGATATTTGGCATTTTTTCTTTCTATTCTTGATGTCTTTTTAAAACGGATTTCATATTTTTATAAAGCTTATAATTTTATTGTACTTGATGATGATTAATTCTTTTGTAAAGAATAGTTTTGGAGATACTATTTTTGACAGTCATTACTTTTTCGTAAAGAACAGTTATGAGGATACTATTTTTGATGACTTAAAAATTTTACTATAAGCTGTAAAATTAGATTATGATCGATATGTAATAATATAATATAACGATATCGATCAACTCTATGTCGAAAATTGTAAAAGTACATTGTGTTTTCCATGCAACATTTTTTAAAAAGATATTTTTATATTGGGACTTTGCATAATAATCTATTCATAGGACACGTAAAGCAAAAATAAAGACTCTTTCGTTATGTAAAACATACCTAGTTTTTGAGATTAAGCTTATTATCTAAAGTACTTGTAATTGAGTGACTTGTGTATAAATACACGGTTCGTTTTGCGCGTGACTTGTCAAGAAATACTATCGTGTTTCTTGATTATTTGATATAAACTTAATGTTTTACTTAAATGTAAATAATTCTTTTTAGTAAAAATAAGCAATAAGACAAAATTAGCATTACAAAAAGTTGTGTACAAATATCATATTCGTAAATTTACTAATAAATATTCATTATTAAAGAAAATATGAAGCATAATTATATATTTAATTTACAATAGCATTGCCTCATGTTCTCCTATTGTGATATAATTTTTACGATACAGCACAATACGGCAAACAGAATTATATTATAATGACATATTAAGTATTATTACATAATATATTTCACACACACACGGAAAAAGTAAATCCAACCATGCTTTATGTGCTATAAATTTGGTTCATTACTATAATAACCCGTATCATTTATTCTATGTAATTCAACTCGTTTTTAAAAATAACAATTTAAAATGGCTTTATATCAATTCTAAGAATCTATAGCTATATATAAGATATAAGGATGTCTATTTAAAAAATTTATCTCATCATTTACACAATTTGACTTTTACATAAGTTTGAGAAAAAAACTTTAAAAAATGAATATTAATTATGAATATTATCTCATGTTTCTCTTCAATATTTACAAAAAAATTTTCTCTAAAATATTTTTTTGTAAGTTTGAAAAATATGAAAAGAAATTAGCATTTAAAATAAACTACTTTATACATATATATATATATATATATATATATATATATATATATAAACATTAATTTTAAATTAATACTATTTTGTTTAGAAAATTATAATTAAACTAATAAAAAATGCGTTTGATATTGTTCACACATTTTTCACGATTATATCCTGATTTAGTAAATATCTTATGCATATATCCTGTTTGTAAATTATCAAAAATAATTATTTATTTTCTGGGTATTAGCACAAAAACTGTGGTGATATTCATATCTATTATTTTTTAAATTAATATATATTTATAATATAATATATTTTTATAATAATATAAAATATATATATTTAAATCTATCCTCTTTCTTTCCTTTATTATCTTATCTCATATGCATGCATAAATATACGTATGTATGTACATTTTGTTTTATTATAGTACTACCTTTTCTTGTACTTCTTTGTCATACACCTTTTAGCGGCCTTGTCTCTTTAAACCTTTTCTATTCTTCTCTTCTCTCTTTTTATTTCTCTTTCTCTCTCTCTTCCTCTTTTTCTTTCTTGTTTAATCTGCCGTAATTTTTTTATCTATAGTTTTTTCTTCTGTTATCATTTGTTAAAACGTCTCTAATAATTTTATTTTTTTATTTTTATTTTATTTTATTATTTGTTCATAGTTCCAAAACGTGAAAAATCTTAGTTCTTTTTTTTCTTATATAAAATAAATATTATAGATATATCAATGTGTAATTATTTAATAAAATATGTAAAAGTATTTATGTTATTGAGAAATCCTGTTTGTTTACAATCCTAATTCTCAACATATTCTTTTGCTTATCATTTTGCAAATAACTTCGATTGTCAACAATTCTGATTGCCAAGTTATATGTATAATGTACATGTGTGCAATAATATCATGTGCGTAAACATATGTTACACACATGATTTCACTGCTCATAGACAGATTGCACACAATAAAAATTAGAGAAAGATTGTTTGAACATTTCGTAATAAATCAAAAATAAAAACTGAGAGATCTTTATAATTGTATGATTCTGCATGAATTTGTGTGTGTTCTTTTGTTTTTACATCGATAATAATAAGTGGCTAAAATCTTTTAAAAGTTGATAGAATTTTGATTTCTTAGAAACATATATTAAGATCAAGATTATTGATTGCAGCAAAATATTAATATTTTTTTTTTATTTTAAATATTATATTTTATTTTAAATATTTGTTAATCTTATTTTAAATATATATTTAATATTATAATACCATGCAATCTGTAATGCGCGTAACAATATCACGTGCAAAAAGTGTATGTGCGTAAAAATATTCTTTATAATTGTTAATATGATTTTTTTTATTTAGTATCTGCAATATGTATGTGCAATAATGTCATGGAGTAAAATATGTATGTGCAATAAAAGTGTGTAATAATGTGTTTTGTACGTAAATATTTGTTCGTATTTTAAATTATTAAATATGCGCAATAATGCTTGTATAATAGATAATCGCTCTGTAATCAAGTGCTGTCGCTAATCGAAGCTGTCGGCATAATAATGTAGGCAAATGAAGTTGTCGGTCGAGAGTGTAAACAAGCGAGACTTTTTCTATTATTGCATTATAGTATATAAGTGCGTAACAATTAAAATTTCAACTTACATAGAGTAAGATTAAAATTAATAAAATTTTAAGGTTTCTGAATCATATTGATATTTATTGTAAAAACTCCTTAAAATATTAACTTGGAAAGTATAATAAATTCTTAAGATGATTTTTTAAATTATTTTAACCTTACATTATTCTCCAATTGCGTTATTGTATTTTTAACCGTGCCAACATTATAGCTTTTGCTTAATTCCAAACGGAAAGACATAGGACAATAGAACTGGACTATTTAAGGTGTTGCTTCTGTTGTTTGGAAAGTGTATATTTCAATGTCATTACTGCATGGCAAACAGTGAGCAGCCATTTGCAAGCTTTCCAAGTAGCCTATATAGTTCAGGAATAGCGAAACAAGTATTTATAACCCATAGTCGGTGTTAGAGGAAGAAGAAATGAAAAGGAAGGAAGAGAAAGAGATGAAGACAGATAGAGGGAATGGGAAAGAAGCAGTAGTGTAACTAGAAGATAAATTAGGGGCGGAACTTACTTCTGCATAAGCAGTCTGTGTAATTAACAGCTGTCTGAAAGAACGCGAAAAAGATTTAGACTACAATATAAACGTTTTCATGTCAGTTCAAAAATTGAAAAATTATATATTGTTTCGAAATATGATATTAATTTAATCTTGAGTATAAGTGCCAAGATTATGTGAAAGTCAATCTAATTTTTTTAAAGAAACTATATACAATAACCTATTCTAATTTTTTATATAAATCGATTATTTGCAATATTCAACAAAAAAGTTACGAAGGTAGAATAATGCCAAAAATTAAATTCTTTACGATATATTTGAGCTTATGTAAAATTATGTCAAATTAAAGTATATATAATAGGCGTTGCTCAAAGAAAGAAACTCTAGCATTGAATGTACTGGTCGCTACTTTGAACAACTTTTGCAATACTGTACAATATTATTTGTGTAATCTTTTATTAAATTTTGTACAAATTAAGATTATTTATCTCATTGGTATGTTGTCCACAATATAGTTTCTTACATCTAAAGACGTGTACTGACTCATAATTCGAAAAACAGGGTAGATTCCTGTTCAAAAGTTGCTATATTCCGAATTTTCTATAGTTCCTGAAGTTTATCTGTAACTTTTTTACTCCTGTAATGCTAAATATAATCTATCTTGTTCATTTTAGGAAGCAATTAACAGAATAAGCCACAAAATGGAAATAAATAATAACCTTAAGAAGCATCGGGTCTAAAATGTCAATCTTAGCAAAAAGAATCAAATATGAAAATGATTGATTCAAAGTGAGTCTTTCAAGAGTTTGAGATACACGAGGAAAGATTTTTCACTAGCAAGATTAGTAACCAGAGATTTCAAACAGCAAGGAATTGACTTCAAGGAAACTTTTGCACTTCTTGTGAGGCACGACTCGCTCTCAGAGTCTTGCTGGTGATAGCAGTACAAGAAGACCTCAAGCTAATGCAATTTATACAGACAGCCTTTCTGTAAATTTTCAAGAGGAAATTTATATAGAGAGCTTTTCAAGGGCTACATCTAGTAGAAAATAAAGAAGATAGTAAAGAAAGTATTATTTGTAAGCTTTTAAAATTTTTATATAGTTTAAAATAGTAACCTAAATATTGGAACAAAATATTTAATAGTATTTTATAATAAATATTTAATAGTATTTTAAAACAATTTAATTTTACAGAAATTGAAGCAGATAAAAATATCTCTCTCTCTCTCTATCTCTTGGGATATATTAATATAAAAGTTTTTCTTAAATAATATAAAAGCTTTTGTGTATGGTGGATTATTGATAACTAAATCACGAAAAGTTCTTGAATTAGTTATAGTTTGTTTTAAAAAATTGCTTAATATAGCACTTGGTGATTATAGTATAGATGTAAAAATATTGTAGAATGAATAGAAAACAACCCATTTCTTACACCAATATATTTATACTAACAATGAATCAGAATATGTGGCTGTAGAGTCAACAGCTAAAGAAGCCATTTAGTTAAGAAAATTGTTAAAAGCTCTTGAATGTATATGTGTTGAGCCAACAAATTTTAACAAGTTTATTGACAATCAAAATACTTTAGATTAGTGAAAAAAATCTCAAATTTCACAAAAGAATCACATAGACATTTAATATTATTATATCAGAGAAAAGGTAGAAAGTAAACAAAAATTTATTTATATATCTTCAGAATTACAAAGGCAAAAATGCCAAATTGTTAAAAAGAGCAGATTTATAAATTTGCGAAAAAGTTTGAATGTCAAAGAAATCAAAAGAAAATTATTTGTTAATGGCATAATGAAAATAGATAATGAAAAGCACAGCAGTAAGCATGTTGCGCACGCTTTTCACAATTCCCAAGTGTTAATAAAGATGTAACACGCAGGAGTTAGCGTACACAGAATTTCAGATGGAAAATACTCCATCTTCTTTTGTATTAACTAGACCGATCTTTTTTCTCTCTCCGAGTGGTAAGCAAGTAAAGTGTTATATGTATACAAGTAGACTACTAGTGTGTGTTAATTTCTTTATAAAAGAACTCAGACACTTTTCGCACAAACTTAATGTTAAAACACAATTCAATATAGTAGAACAAAAATTGTATTAGGAACAAAAAATATAAACAACTTTCAGGAAAACTGGATGGATCAGTTATGTCAAAAATTAATTTTAATGTCGAAATTCATGAATTTTACATTGCGCTTTACAAAGCACTTTTAACCTTTTAAAATATAAAATTAATGATTAATTTGTGATCTAAAGTAACGATTTGTTCTGTAAAGTATAATTTAATCTCAAAATAATAAATTTTATCTTATATTGAACTAACTTTTTTATAATAACACCATCATAAAAATTTTTATAGTGATTATATACAAAAATTTATGAAAATATATATTTCAATTCTATAAAGAAATTCTTTACTTCAACTTACAAATTAATTATTAATTTTATATTTTAAGAGACTAAAAGTGCTTTGCGCAATGTCAAATTTTTATGAATCTTATATAAATGTATTAGGTTTTATTGTATTTATATTTTTTGACATAACTGATCTTTCAAATTTAAATGCATTAGATAAATCTTGATATTAACTTATACATCATGGATTATTTTTCTTTTGTAAAGATTTGAAATAACACACTTTGATGTGGCGCTTTTTTTTTGTTTCTGAGATATATGTACAACTTTGTAATGTTGTAAAAATAAAATTTTTAGAAAGAGGGGGGGAATTTAGTTTAATGATCTGTTAATAACTTCAACATATGTTTCAAGATTATGATTCTCAATAATATTTACAAGATTTTCATCATTATTAACTACTCAGCATTGAGCTATTTATTATTAAATATTCAGTCAGAGATTTAACGTTTCGCGATTTTTTACAAATGTTATCAGTTTTTTGTAGCAATATTGATAAAAAAATAACTTTTTCATATTGTAACTTAAAATGTTTTAAATATAAGTATTATTAAAATACTTGCCAGCAAAAACTTTTTGTACATAAAGATCTTTGTATGTATATATATATTACATATTTATGGAATAAAAATAACAGTAAACATAAAATAAAGAGAAAAAAGCCAAGCTTAGAGGATTGTGACGCAAATAAATGAATATAAATTTTTCAAAAGTAAAAAAATTTATATAATTTTTGAATGTTTCAATCCGTCTTTGAATCATCTTCAGGAGTTATTAAATAAACAATTTAAAAAAGTCAGTTAGGTATACAATATATAATAAAATAAAGATATTAATATACAAGATTAGCATAAAGATGAATAAAAATTATAAATAAATAAAACAATATCTAAAGTTACAATATGCAAGAACCTACGGTTAATGCGATTAAAAAATAGATATGCACAACTGCATTCTCGACACCTTTAAAGGACACAAGCACGCGAAATGCGATTAGTCTTTCAACGGTTCCAGCCATCATAGACATAACAGCGGGGCGAAAAAAATCCTCTTAGTATGATTCTATAGTCAGGTAAATAATGTGAAAAGTTGAATGTGCGTGATTATATAAAAATAATAAAAAATGTATATGTAATGTATTTTTTCTTATATAGAGTCTTTCTTAACTTTAAAATAACAGTAATTTACAAAAAGTAAGTAAAAACAAACATCACAAAAAAATCAATAAAAAGTACATATATACAAAAATTACAACTTATAATTTTTTAACGTGTGATGCCGTTTGAAACAATCTCTTATACGTCTGCAAAATCTTTGTAATTCAAGAAACTTTTCAGATCACCCACGTATTACAAAAAAGTGGATTTCATATATATCAGTATTTTTCAAACAAACTACACTTTTTTGATTATGCAGATAATTATTGTTTAATTTTTTCTTCCATCCATAAAAAAGTTGATTTTCTTGAAGAAAAATTTTGCCAATAATTCACAATTAATTAAAAGTTACTAACAATTTTTACTGACAATTTAAGGTATGACATTGCTCTTTGAAAATTTTGTTTTTGTATTATTTTGTCATCGTGATATATAACGCTTGTGAGTTTTATGATAAAATTAAAGACATCGTCGACAGGGCCGGCGAGAAAATTTCAGCGCTACTGTCACCAACATTGAAAAATGAACTCTCATTTAATGTATTGGTGTATGTCTGTATACGCACAAACATCATTGCATTTCAATAGAGACAAAGATGACGTTATTGTCTCTCACTGTTTCCCCTTAATAAACGATGCTACCAACGCTGATTAGCTATTTTATTATACTATTTTTGCAGATAGCGATTGACAATATTTAGTTCATAGAAAAGTTATATTTCTTCGTGAAACTTTTTTATATATTCTTTGTACAATAACGCAGGTCGCTAAAGAGCCAGATTTTGCATTTTGACTCCAAAAAATTTATAAATAAGATACGCGGACTCATATCTGACTGCATCTGATTCGCGTCTAGCTACACGTTAATTGTTTGCCCTTTTTTCAAAAAATCGCTCTGTAGCGACCTGCGCATGAGTTTACTGATTACGAATATCACAATTTTATTAAGATTCTTTTTGTATTTTGGCCGTAATAATGTTCTTGTGAAACCGTAGTTTGCAGCCGGCCGACAAAAGTCTTCACAGTGACAATGGCTCCTGTCGACCCTTATAAGATACCGTTGTTTTGTTTTCGAGTGCAAAGGGTTAAATATGTAAATATATCAAATTTATTTAATTTAAAGTTTATTTTATATGGAAAGTTGCACTAGTATTTTACAATTTTAGTGTATTATAAAGTAAATGCGTAAGCAGGGAAGAAACTCTGCCGCTCTTTCTGCATCTCATCTGAAAAAAGACTAATCCTAAACCTATTTTTAATCTAATTCTTAAATCTATTTAAATTAAAATTAGAGTTAGGTTAGAATTTCTTTAGTAGGGAGAGAGACAACAGGGGAGAAATAGAATTCCTAACGCGCTTACAATAAATTACACTTAATAATAATATATTAAAGTAAATAAGTTTATCTTTAATGATAATAGTTAGGAGTTAGTAGAGCTGTATTTATTTTGAAATTCTTATTGTTAACTAAATAGTAATTCTAAAGCATACTGACAGTGATATAATAACGAATAAATGTAAATAAAAAAAAATTGAAACATATGAGTAGGACATAATGAAAAGGTGATATAAACAAATACGAAAATTGTGATATTTCAAAGTCACATATTTCAGGAATCAAAAAAGAACGTCATATAATTCAAACGGTGTAGGAATGCACCCTCTTCAACATATGTCAAAAAGAAAGAATGAAATATAAGTTAATATTAAGATACACACACACACACGCATATATATGTATATATATATAAACTTATAATACACATAGCATTTTATATCTAACACAGTTGGTCGTTCTTATATAAATAAACATTTGTAGTTATGTATAATTATATAAAAAGCTGTTAATATAATTATGATATGTTAGTCAAATTATAAAATAAAATTATAGAAACAGCGTTTTTTTAAAATTTCCACAGAATATGTATATATTACGTGGAATAATATATATTTCTTTACATTCTTTTTTCTAGTGAACTCAAGAATTGGCAGTTCCGCTTTAAACCCAAAACACAAATGGCAAATGTCAGTTCACAAAGCTTCCTGGTGATGACATGGAATGTACGTGATGCACTCCATACGGAAGTAAATACGTTCATTAAATATTCAAGCGGATAATAATACTTCATAAGACAACATGAAGCCAAGTTCTATATATACATTTCTTTATTATATGTACAGAATAATTCTAATTAGAATTCCAAACTTTGCAAGTACCTATATTTTTCGATGAATTTAAAACAGGTTTCCTCTTAATGAATATAATGAGTTCTTAATAGCTTGTGTGTTACAAGTCGAAGTGAATCGATAAATTAAATTTTAGACATAAAAATAGATAAATCACTTTAATTTAAGAAGGTTTTAATAAAACTTTATTTCGAGACTTAATGATATTTTTGATAGATGTCAAATCGTAAAAAAAATAAATAAATAAAAACCATACACACATACACACACACACACACACACACACACACACACACACACACACACAATCAACTATTTTATCAAAAAATTATTTATTTTTATTTACTATCTATTTTTATTTGCACAAAGTAAAAATAAATATATTTTGATCATTACGCTGTCTTTCTTAATAAAATAATATTTTGCTTGTACGTTAAAATAGTTTTCTTGCTAAAATGTAACACTATTAATTTAACTTAATAGGGTAGATGGTCCTATTAGCGTGCTTTTAGCCAACTTGCTCATTACTGAATTATTTATTAAAAATTGTAGCTTAAATTTTATCTACATGAAATAAATATTGAAACAACTTTTATCAGTTGAGATAATTTTTTTTTATTAATTTTGATTCATAATAACACTTCAAAATTTTCTACGCAAATGTTTTTTAAACATGCAAATATATTTAAAACATAAGAATTTATAAAATTGTGTCGAAATTGTCAATATAATAAAAACAGATTTAAAAAATTCACAAAGTACTAAATTGTTTTTTTAATAAATCTATGATATATTAAATTATATGCATATTAATTAAAAGCTGAAAATTTCCAAAAAATGATTAAAATGAATTTAAGACTTAAAAACATTTTAAGTAAATCCGAAACGTTTAAGAAATTTATCAAATAATTTTTAAATAATATTATCATATTTTGCATTTATATTTAGTGTTTGGTTTTTATTAATCCGTTCTCTATTTATAATATTTGTAATATTTAGAGTTTTATCGATATCTTATTTTGATTCAATTAAAAATAAAGGTCCAGAGTGCAGAAATACAAATCAATAAAAAAATTTAATTTTTAAATTTTACCATCCGCTATTAATTTTCCCATTTTAAAATCAATTTCGTCAATTTTAAAATATATTTAATAATTTAGAAAATTCTTAAGTTTGAATAAACATATAGAGCAATATATATATTTAATAATATTCTACTCAGCTTTTAAGTGCGCATGATGTGCGAAAGAATTCAGGACGTGATTTTCAAAACTAATCTTTGTATCAATTTATTTAATATCATTTATTGTGTTATATATAAGTTTACAAAATAAGACAAACAATCTAAATTTGACTAGCGAGACCAACATTCAAGCATTTTGCTCATAAAAACTGACATGGAGAAGAATGTAACGGATTTTATTTTTGACGATGTTTTACTTCTTTTACTTTAGATGCTTATCGCTTGGAAGTGGTGTTTCACTTCCTTTTCCGTTTTGTTTCTTTTACAAAGAAACTGTTGCCAACTTGTGTAAAATTACTATTGCTTAAGGTTTTTTGTTTCGAAACATAAGTTGAAAATGTTCCTCAACAGTAACAGTGGATAGTTTATAAATTAAATAAAAATTATTAAGAACAAGGACCAAGGTTTATGAATTTTTTAATTGTAAGATTCACAAACAATTACATATATTCATTATCTCTTTCATTAATAATTTTCTCTACTTATTAACTATTTTTTTGCATAAAATTAAGATAAGTTGAAAATGTTCCTATGTGTGCAATCATAAATTGCTCAACAACTGGCAGAAATAGAATAAACTTGGCAATGTTATAAGAGATATACATTTGTTTAAATATTTCAATGCAGTTAGAAATATTTTAAAAGAAAATATATAAGTAGATATAGACAAACATTTTTAGTAAATAACTAAATATAAGTATAATATTTTTAAAAAATGTTTCTAGATACTTTTCAGATTCTACCTTTATTCTTTCACAGTCTAAAATGTCAATTTGTGACATAAAATAGAGATAGCATATTAAAGAGTGCGATGGTGCATCATCTTTTTGTAAAACTTTATGTATATATATGTGTGTGTAATATGTATACAGTTTGAATTTGTCAATTTTGACATAAAAAATCTCAGTATCAAATCTTAATATTATTTACTTCATTTTATAATAATATTGTTTATTTATTTTAATAGATGTTCAAAAAGATGTCCACTATCAATGTGAATATTTGCAAATGTCCAATAAATGAATCGTTGCAATTACTTGTGAAGTATTATTTTTCAAGGAATTAACATTGCGTTCTCTCATAGTCTGGATTATTTTCGGCTTTTTGGTAATAATTTTTGTTGTTATTATATACTCGTAATGATCGACTGAGATAAGTCATGTATTGAACATCTTGAAAATATACGTATTGTAATTTTATTATCAGCTTCGTGTATTGTTATTTTGATTCTATTTTATCTTATATTTATCTTATATTTTAGTTTAAGTCATTGAGAAAGGCTCGAAAGAAGTCCGAAACATATGGATCTTGAATAAATAATGAATTGACTTATCGTTTGAAATTATTTCACGCGCGATTACATCCGCGTTGGCTCTTCATTGCCTAGTTATTTTAATTTTAATACTATATAATTTTTATTGTTCCTCATAAAAAAAAATTCAGTACCACACATAAGTAATTGCAAATAATTTTCTGTGTGTGTGCGTGTGTGTGTGTGTGTGTGTGCATGCGTGCGTGCGTGCACATACATTATTAATAAAAAATTATATTTTTATTATTATTAAAAAATATTATATTTTAAAATTATATGTAAAAGTACAAAATGATTGTGAAGAACATTTTTATTTAGAAATTGTGTTAAACAGTAAATTACGTAACTTAAATATAAAAATAAAAACAATAGTATACCTACTAATTAGTTTTTCAATTGTGAATAGCAGTTTATGATATTTTCAATTAACAAACTTATCAATTATTATATCATCTGTATGATATAACATGTAGATCATAATATCTCTCTGAATTAATAACAGTGCTAATTCTACAAATGAGATTTTAATATAATAATCCATAGATATGTTTAAAAATGTTTTATGATAAAAAACTTTGTTTTATAAGAAAACATTTTTCAAATGTCAGGGGAAGACGGGGAGAAGTACTTCATCACTCTTTTCTTTGGATCCTTAATTCATAATATCTATATGCAAATAGAAATTATAACAACATATGACATGATTAATATTTTCAAATTTAATGATTGATACTTCTGAGGATGATTTTTCATCTTTAAATTGTAAATTGCATTACCGATTTAAATTATAAACTTGGATAATGATTAATATGACGTAATATCGATCAGCGTAACTTTGTCAGAAATTGTAAAAGTGCATTGTTTATATGATTAACGCGATATTTCTTAAAAGTAAGAAACAAGAAGAAAAACGGACTAATGAAAGATTGCAGAAAAGAGCTCAAATAATTGTCTTCATAAAAAACTTCATTAAACGTTTTGATTCCTTTTTGGACCATCTTCGGTAACTCCATGCAATCCACTAGGACAGAAAGTAAACAGGCTGTTTATTTTCTGAATTGCACGATTTCTGGATTACTGCAGATGGTTCAAAAAAAGAATCAAAACGTTTAATTAAAGGATTTTTTTAAGACAATTATTTGTGCCCTGTTTTCTGCTTGATTCTCATTAACTTGTTTTTCTTCTTATTTTTATATTATTTATTAAAGCTTTCTTTATTTTTATTATTTGATTTCTTAAAGAGAAATTTTTACATTGAAACTTTGCATTTCTGTTTATAAAATACATAACAGGAAACTAGAGACACTTTCCATGTATAATTGAGACCCAAGCTATCGATTTAAACTTATTAAGAAGATTGGTCCAGCTATTACTGGAGATCCGATAATCTAACAATAAGATACTCGCAATTAAATAGTTCACGTCAAATACACGGTTCTCACTGTTTCTACGCGTTACTTATTGTGTTAGCACAAGATGCTATATCTGTTGATAAATTGTACAATATAATTATTTATTGCAAAACTTATATAATATACTCGATATAATATAGAACTTTACGTTTCTGTAACGATTAGTTCTACATTTCACATATTGTACTATAAATAGATCGTTAGTGTGATCATTTATTCTGAAAGTATATTACAAAGAAAATAGATCGCATAAAAGCACGCATCCATTAATTCATGTTACTTAAAGATTAATTACCTGGTGAAGCAAAATCAAACTAGAAAATCGATGTTCATGCTTGACAGACATAGGGTCTATGATTGGCGTTGCTTGGGCAACCGTAAATAGGTAGTAAGAGATAGCCAACGGTCGAAGGGAAATGCGTGTCGATTGCGAATCATGCTTGTCATGATTGTCACCGTCGAGACGAGTACTTTATCGGAATATTCGGAGTTATACGTTCAATATTTGAATGAAAAATTTTCTTGTATATTCTTGTCGATTAGGACAATATACAAAGATTTAAATTAAATAAATGTTTTTGCCGCGATATCAACGTTTGTTATCTATATGTTGTATATATTGTAAAAATTACATTTCAAGAAAACTTAAATATTCAAATTCACAATAATTTTCTCGGAACATTTTGTTTTGATTTAACAATATTAAATAATAACTATGTGATTTCGATTTTGTAATTAATTTCTTACACAAAAAAAAAATAATAGTCGTTAGAATTACATATTTAGAATTATATGTATGTATATATATATATATATATATATATATATCTATATATATATATATATATTTATATTTATATTAAAATACATATATACATTAAAAATACTCTTTTCCTCGATGTTTCGATATTTTTGATTCAGAAAAAGTCGACTCAAAATTATCCAATCTCTCTCAATTCAAAGAAAGTTTTAAGGTGAGATACACTCTATATGGAACATATAATTTTAAAAAACTTTATATTAAACTTTTTGATATTTCAAGAAATTGACTCATGACATAAATAGCTTTTAATCAATCTAAATTTATGAACAGTTCTTGATCAATGTAAATAATAATTATAAAATGTTTTGATATTATAATTGTGTAAAGTATTATTGCATTCTTGATATCTCTTCTTGATATATCTGTTCTACTTCTTGTTTATATGATATGATTTATTATTTGTAAGCGCAAAAATATCTTTACCTACATAATTCTACATGCTGCAAAAAATACATTACATATTGTTGAGCTAAATTCGAGTTTTAATCGTCATAATTCGTCATAATAATTCATTCAGCATAAATTAATAATACATTACACTATTTTTTTATTTATTTAGGTACATATTTACGTACATAGTTCCACGTTTTTACATTAAGTATTACCTCAATATTATTGTAAAACAAATTATTTTAAAATTATTTTGAAAATTAATATACAATTGTAATCCACTAAAACTTAGAGTGAAAATAGTTTATTCTCAGTTTAATTTAGCTAATTATAATTCTAACGTTCCAAATTTTATAGGATTTATATTCGGTCATAACTATATTTTAATGTAATTTAAAAATAGATAACATTTAATTATTAACCTCGCTTCTGTTGTGATTTTTGTCTCTGATCGATAATACACTTATTTACAAATAATTGAAGATATTAAATTTAAAATACTAAATGTAAACTACTATTTATATTTTAATATAATAATTAAATATTTGTTTATATTTATTGTTCAAGAAACTATATTTAGTGAATAAAAAAATATAACATTTTTTAACTTACAGTAAAAATTTTTATTTGTACAAATAAATCGTTTTTCTTTGTTAGAAAAATATATTTTTAATAACAAAATGAAATACAAAAATAAAAATTGCCAAACCTATTAAAATAAAGAAACAATAGTAGTGTTCTAAATAATTATACGCGTTGTAACATAAGAAAGGTTCAGCCTTTACAAATTTTCCAAAATAAAAAATAAACTTTTTTATTTCTATATATTTATTCTTTTGATTCTCACAATAACTTTTTTGAATTTATATATTTTTTACAAAACAAAAAAAAACATTTATCCATGTGTTTAAACAAAAAGTATATACATTTACAATATTAAAAAGTTTTACAATAATTCAAAGTATTCTACATTTTAATTTGCTAGATTTCTCTACTTATTAAGAATATATTCTTACTTACATTAATAATAATATTTTCTTTTATAGATATATATATATATCTGAATGCTCATTACATTTTTTAAATCAATTTTTAAGAAATCGATTCTTTTAGTTCGATTATTTTAGTAAATAAATTCTAATTATTCCAATTCAAAATCGATTAAAAAATCAATTTTTTTCTAAAAGATCGTTCATCACTGATACACAGACATACACACACACACACACACACATATACAATAAAACAGACCTGTCTGATCCGTTGATCGCGATTGACTGGTCGTTTACAGCGTGATTCTTTGTCGATCATTATTTATTTTTAAGCAGAGTAGTAATTTTTAAGTTTATAATTGTTTATTATTATTGTAAAAGTTGAACATATTAAAATTAGTATAGCGAAATCTTTTTAGTCACTCGTTTCTTCGTTAAAGAATTACAACCTTTATACAAAATAAAATTCGTTTTTATTTTGTGTAACAAAAAAGAATTTATCTTATAAAAGAAAACTGCTAGAAGCTTTATAAAATAAAATTTGACGACAATAGCAGCTATATTTTCAGACAGTCGTGTCAATAAAAACGAGGGATAGATAATCGATAAGTAATCAATAAACGAGTAGCATCGCAATCTATTATATAAATATACACGTTATCTGTAAAAAAATTACGAAACAAAAACTTTTACTTTTTATGTCTAACAGAACATAATTTACACTCAATACATGACGTAGCAGACGTAGCTATTATTTTTAATTAATTAAAAAAAATATCAAAGAATTTAAGCTTATAGAAAGTATGTAATTTTAGAGAATATATATTGTATGTAGTATTAATAATTATTTGTTTTTATTATAAAAGCTCTTAACCTTCTAAACCTAAAAAAGTAAAAAATGCAGTAATAAATCATGCTTTTCAGTAATAAAAGTTAATAAAAAATTACTAGATCACAATCAAAATTTACTTATTTTTTTATGTCTTACTCACTTAAATAAAAATGTTTCTTTATCTCTCGAACTAAATAATATAATAAAAACTTACGAAATTATCACGCATTTTCCGTTATCAGAACGCGACATAAAATCGATATCACAAGCACAATGGCTTATAGAAAACGTTATACACATACATATAAGCTACTTTTTCTTTAAAAATGTTATATTAAGAAAAATACATGGATTGTAGATACTTTTCTTACGAAACAAAATAATATTTTCTATGCAACACATAAAGCATTATTTCCTATTAATATTTTTAATAACAGGTATATTTTTGGTAAAAATAATTTTTTAATTTTTTCACAAAATTGTAACCTTTTACATTTTTTGTACAAATTTTATCGCTTTAAACATGTAACATTAAAATACTAAAAAAATGTAAAAATTTACAGTTGTGTGACAAAAATTTTATATATATATATATATATATATATATATATATATATATATATATATATATATATATTCACTGTGCATTTGAATACAACAATTTTATACCCACATTCACATATTCATATATTTCTAAATAGTCAAAAATTTTTTTTTCTTTAAAAATAAAATTTACATTATAAAACATTATATTATAAAATACATTAGAATATATATATATAATTATCAATTGATTTATAATACAGTTATAATACAAATTCATGAGAGAACAAAAAATTTATGAATACGTGAATAAATTTATAAAATATGTGAATTACTGTAAAAAATGATTGAGAAATTTATTATTTATTGATAATTTATTTCATATTAAGATAAAAGTTTGTTTGAATGTGTCTCAATGTGCAAAAATAAACGTTTTTGTAAGACCTACGATTACTTGGTAATAGTTCTTTTTTCATGTTGTATGCACATTTGCAAGGCAGACTGGACTTCAAGTTTAATGACGCGATTCACGCGACGGAAGCCAGCGACGGTGCAACACCATTTTATTGTTCTATACGTATAAACAACTCAATGCCCCACACGCGCAATGTTCTCGTTAATGTCACGTGACTGCTTATCACATCTTATTAAGTGCCAGGAAATTTGATTCTGGCCCCGATACAACCACAAGTTCTAGTTAAATGTGATGTATTACTTCATCAGTCATATTACAGATCGCCGTAACAATCATGCTTTTATATGTGGTAAAATCAACGTGTCAAATCGTCGAAATAACACTGACTAACAAATAACGAGTAATCGATAACGATTGTATTATTGATATATTAATAAATATTGTTATGGATCAATAAATACTATTTATATTTCTACTCATTAGCAACATAAATTGGCTCTTATAAATCATAGAACATTCTGGATGTTTCATTTTAGAAGTAAAGTACATTAATCTTAAATTATACCATAATTAATAAATATACTTAGTACAGCACTTCATCAGATATAAAATAATTATGTAGTTATTAATAAAGCAGTCAAAGCTTTCAAGAAAAAGAATATAAGGAGATATAAACTTATTTTTTTTATCGGCGTAGTTTTGAGAGTGCGTATAATATTTTAATTAAATTTGTTATATAGAAAACTGATTTAAGTGTAAATATATAGAATTATTTTGTAAAAAATTAGATTTAATGCTCATACAAAAGTTGTATTGTTTGGAAAGTAATATTATGTGTGATTAGTTCTTTTGTAGAGCAAAGTGTAAATAAGATTTCAAAGTCAATTATATTTTTTTAAGTGGCATATTATATTTTTTTCTTTATCTTTAATGTAATAACTTTTTTTTCTGTGTTGAGATAAGTTCAAGAATTAATTATAACACATTCAGGACTATGGAAGATTGTAAATCAATAAGTTCCTGTTACAGTTACTGATATGTTTAATCTATAAAATATATAACTATAATATAGCAACTATAATGTAGCAGGTTTTGTGTTTACCTTTCATTTGACTTTACTTTTCTTGACTTTTGAGCTTTGTGTACGTTTGTTTACATGTTTGTTCGGTCAGTTAACTAATTATAAGATCAATGACAAGAGAAAAAATATATCATTAAAGAAAATATATTTTTTTATAATAAAGAACATTTTGCAAAAATATTTTACAACGTTGAAGAGGTAGCTTTGGCTACATAAAATGATAACATTAATTAGGATAAATTTCGCTTAATGAGAAAAATTTTAAATCTATGTATATATATGTGTAATATATGCATAAGTTGGAATTGAATTTATTTTAACATATAATTTTTATACACTCATATTTAACAGTTATGTAGTTTTATTATGTCCTTTTTTATATATGTGCATTATCAGATTACTCAATTTAAAAAATTTTTCAATTTTGTATTAATTTTCAGTTTTTATGTTTGGATATGTTTTTAATTCTTAATATTATTATTTTTAAGAAGTAGAAATAATTATTTTACAAATTATTGTACAACGGTTTCTTAATTAAAATGTTTTTATTTAAAATTTTATAATTTTTATTTAGTTTACACACAATTTTTGATATTATTATATTTGTAGAAAATTTGCACAACTTTCTTCAGTATAACAATTTTTTTTACAATTGACGCGTGTACTTGGTGTCCTTTTCTAAAAAAGTTTTTTTGAAAGGTAAGTTTTTAGAGATTATCAGCTAACAATAGATAAAACAAACATCAATATTGAGAATATAATTATAACTCTTACACAATTAATATTAGAACATTCTATAATTTACTATTATATTCCTATTTGAAACAAACAGTTTTAGCTTTTCATTAAAAATTTAGAACAAATTTTATATATTACGTGATATTATTGTACACAAGATATTATTGGATACACATACACATTGCACCCATGACATTACATACATGACATTGCACACATGATATTATTACACACATATATAAAATTTTTTTATTTTATATGTGCAATAGTGTTATGTGTGCAATCGCATTTTTTGTATTTTTATTTCTTTTTTTGTGTGCAATAATGCGTGTAGGCAATCAAAGCTGTCGACAAAATGTGCCCAAACGAAGCGTTTGGTAATTGGGAATGTATGCAAACGGGACCCTCCCATTCGTTATAACTCCATTCTTAAAAAATCATATAAAACTGATTATTTGAAAATATTGAAGTTTATTTTTTTGCTATATTATATGCTATATTTTATACTATATATATTAGTTTTCTCGCTATATTTCACTAAGTATTATAATAATCGAGGTAGTGTATTTTAATAATTTAAAAAGAATAGTAATAGTAATTAAACATATTTTTATGTATACCTTGTTTCTATTTAAAGTTACGACAAAAAACTTTCGTCTCATTCTTTTTTCATTATACTACATCTTAATATAGCTTATCCACTACAACTAAAATACATCCAAATCTAATGATAAACAAAAAAAAAGAAACAAGAAACTTACAATATGTTCCGACTGCTCGCTTGTCATATACACATACACTGACCGCATGACTTAAAAATATCTTATAAGTAAGCTTTGTCGACAAACTTAAAAACTAAATTGCATGCGCAAAAAGACTTCTATTTTCCTGCTAATCTTCTCTAAAATATATTTCTAAAACGTTTAATTCAACCATTAATTCAGACCATTTCTCATCCCATTTAATCTCTCTCATTTTCTTTTACTCTTTCTCACTCCTTTCATCTTTTTTTCCCTCCCTCTTTCTGTCTCTCTCTCTCTCTCTCTCTCTCTCTCTCTCTCTTTACTTTGTTTGAATTTTTTACCATAGCACAATTTTATTCATCCGACCTTTCTCACTCTTCCTCATTTGCAAACTATCCATTTATCTTTCAACTCTCCGTTCTAATCATTCTTCATACTTTTCAAGATTTTTCCCCTCTTACTTTTGCCACATTCCTCTTTGTTTATCTCTTTCTATCTTCTAAACTTCTAATCTCTTACTCTTATTCTGTCAAGTTTTTTCAATTATTTCTCCTTTTTCCTTTCAGCTTCCAATACCTTCTCCACTATATCACTTCAACATTCTTTTATCCATCAAACTCTTTCTATACGTGTTCCCACGCTTTATCCCTTCTTCACACATTCTGTACTATTCTATTCTCCTTCCACTTTCTATACTGATTTCTTCTCATCTTATTATCCAACCTAAACTTTGTCAATTTCTGCAATTTATTTTTCCTCCAGCCTTTCTTTAAGTAGAGCTGGGGAATCATTTCCTTTAAACCAACCAACATTTGTTATATTTTGATTTTTATTTTGTTCCATCTTTCTTCTTTTTTGTCTCACCTTTTCTTTCTTTTCCAAATTCAATGCAATTTCCTTTCTTGTTTTTTCTTGGTCCCTAATTTTCATTATCTTTAGAAAAAAAGTCTTCCTTTCTCTTTCTATTTAAACCTCCTTGAAACTTCTATTCTAAAATTTCTTGCCATTTTATTCTTCTTTTTTTTTAACTTTTTTCAAATTCTTATTCTCTTTTCTTTATCTTTCCATTCCCATTTTCTTTCTTTGCAATTCCTTTCTTATTAATATCTTAGAATCCCTCATTCTCTTCTAATTTTAATATCTATTTCAGATATTGCTCTTTTAACTCTCTTTGAACTTCTCCTTCTGTCATGATATTTTTATCTCATAATTGAATTATCGACCATATCTTCAAATAACTATACTCTCTTTCTCCAATTCTTATTAAATTGGCTCTTTCCTGTTTCCCAAATTTGTTCTAAAATTTAACTATACTATCTTTCTTTATTTGCTATTAAATTGGCTCTTTCCTGTTCCCCAAATTTGTTCTAAAATTGCCTCTCTCTTTTTCATTCTTTCTCTTATCTTCTCTATGTTTCTTTTGACTATCATTTCTTTGCACCACGTACCCTAGATATTTATGTAAAGTCCCTAATTTTCTCTAATTTTTTCTTTATCTGCAATGAATTTTTTAAATCCTTCTTTTCTTTCTACACTTCATTATCTTGGTTTATATATATATTTAGTTTTTTCTCTAACAATAAATAACCTTCTAATTTCTTAATCATACTTTTTATTTCATTCTTTTATTCTCTTCTGCTAACAATACCACATCCGCACACGCCAATTTATAAATCTCTCCTCTCTTATCTTATACTACTCCAACCCTTTTTCTTTATTTCTTTATTTTATTTAGATTCACTGTCATTAAAATAAAATAGTAAGTGCTTAATGAATAACTTTGTCTTATACTTTTCTACTCCTCATCACCTTTTTCTCCACTCTCTTTTAATGATTTCTTTAAAATAAAGTACTTATTCCAATCTCTTATTTTAATACACTTTCATGATTTATTTTATTTTTTTTCTCTTTTCTCTTTTTATTATTTCTCATATCTATCCTTTCGTTTTAACATCTTTTTGGGCCATTTTTTATTTTTCTCCTTTTTTCTCCTTACATACAACAAAACATAATTATTTATTAATTCTTTTTATAATTTTTTCTTGCGTCTTTATTTTTGCTTTATCTCTTCAATTTCTGATTAAATTTCTTCTTTTACTTCTATATTCTTCATCAAATCAACCATCTTTCTGGTCTTTATCTTCCTTATTTTCTCCCTTCAATATATTCTCATCTTTTGCTTTATTCTTTTATCCTTTCTTTTCTTTTTCCCCATTTTGATCTCTCTTTCATTTCTAATCTCCTCCTTTTTTTCTAATCACTTAC
Source organism: Anoplolepis gracilipes (assembly GCF_047496725.1). Classification (NCBI taxonomy): domain Eukaryota; kingdom Metazoa; phylum Arthropoda; class Insecta; order Hymenoptera; family Formicidae; genus Anoplolepis; species Anoplolepis gracilipes. Next base: position 11,967,470 of record NC_132971.1, on the reverse strand, counting down.
TCTCTTTCCATTTCCAATTTTTTTCAACTTATTTGACTTTATAATTAACATTTCTAGCAGTTGGTGAGTCTATCCTATTCCTCCTCTTTAAACGTACAATTTTCTTACCTGTTTATTCCTTAATACATAATTAATTACCAATTGCCTTCTACCGCCCAAATACAACAAATTACTTCCCCTTTTATATTATCATTTAAAATCATCCATTTACTTCCTCTATTTATAACATCTTCCCCTTTGCATTAATTTTCTTATTACTCAATTTCTCTCCTCTTTACTTCTTACCAACATTCCATATTTCCCTTCCTTCCTCCCCAATCTTACTGTTAGCGTTAAAATCCTGCTATCAACTATCAACGTTCCAATTTATTGTATTCTCTTTTCTTGCAGCTTTCATTAATTTCAGTTTTTCCATACATATCATCTTCATATATGTATATGTACATATATATATATATATATATATATATATATATATATATATATATATATATACTTCACTATTCCAATGTTTCCTTTTTTAATTTCATCATTCTTCCCATTATTTCTTCCTGTAACTCTGCTCCGCTTGACCCGTCCACCTCTATTCCCATCCTAATCCCCATAATCATTTCTCCCATTACTCTTTTTTTCTATATTCCTCTTTATTGCATATTGGACTTTCTACCTAAATCCTACCGATAATTTGCTTTTTACCCTCTCTCATCTCTTCTCATGCATCCAAGCTTTTATTAAGAACATAATATCCTTCTTCTTTTTTTCTCACTTCTTTTTTTTTCAAAAATCTGCATTTTTGTTTCCAAGTCCCACCACGTTCCAAAAAGCAATCTTATAACTTTCTTTCTTATGTTCTATATAACCTTTATAATGCTTCTTTTTTTCATTATAATTTTATAATTTTCATTATAACAACTTTCAATTCTTCTATTCATTCTCTCTGAATCGACTTATTACAGACATATTTTCCAATTGTAGATAATCTAATAAGTATTTGACATTGGATTTTATAAATATTATTTTAGCGATATATAAGGATTGTGACATTTGACTTTTTTAAGACTTTATAATAGCTAATATTTTCACTAGGTAGTGCAACGATTGTGTGTCGGCGCTTATTCGGGTGATGCTTTTGTGTTGGTGCGTAGCTTCTATTGTTTATTATTACATTCTTTTTGCAATTGTATATTGTATATAGTACAGAAATTCAGTCTGAATATAGTATCAAGAGTATGTGTCGAACGCGTTTTGTCCTCATGTTTGACAGTGGAGAGATTCTCCATTCTTCGTGCAAGCGTTCATTCATTGGAGCTCTGAGCTTGTTAATAAACAAAATTTAATTACCGTTTAGATGTATGTATTCATTTTCTGAGACTTTTACACTTTGCTTGTTTCATTTATATATATTGTTCACACATTATATTATTTTCTTTGATTGTCTAACTTTTATAAATTTGTACTAAAGATGGAAACATCGAAACGTATACAATATTAAATAAATTAAATTTTTACCTTTTAGTAATATTATATATGTTACTAAACTTGCGCCTGTTGCCATTGCTCATGTTTGACCAGTTTACTTAATTTTAATTGTATTTACATAGAAACTTTTATTTTAGTTATTTTTTATAGTTATTTTTTATATTATAACATTTATCATCAATAAAGACAATTTTGTATAATTTTTATATTTATTAAATAATATAAAAAAATAAATAATGCACATATAATGCATGTTTTGTAATATTCTAATTAAAAATTTATTGCCTATTTACAATACTTTGAGTCATGTAATTTTTCTTTGAATATTACTTCTCTCTTCACTATAATTTAAAAATTATTTTCTTTTAGAACAATTCTTGAAAAGTATGTCGCGGAAATTTCCCAAATGTGTCGTAAAATTTCTATAATTATGTTATAATTTTTCGTTACATTGAAAGAGAAATATTAAACAGGACAAAACATTGAAAAAAAATTAATTTTTATTAATAAAATATATTAAATACAAAGGAAGTAATTACGGCTATTAAATTAAAGATAATCTTTCTCTCTCCGTACAATATTTTAATAGCGTATTTTAGAGGTAAAATGAAGTCAAAAATTCTAATACAAAAATATCAGACACAGTAATTTTTGAGTTATAAACAATTACACATACACATACAAATTTGAAATAATATTGTATAAAATTCGCGCTTATACCCGCAACAATATTTATACACATATCGATCTGTTATCGATGTATTGATTTTTACAAGATAGATAATAAGTAAATTGATTTTTAAATATTTCTCTGATCAAAGCAAAAATGATCGTTTCTTAAATGTATGAAAATTTTAAGCTTGTAAATTTTAAAAATATATTAATTAAATATTTAAATTGTTATTTAAAAAATAATTAAACATTTTAAGTATATTCATAACTCATTTAATCGATGGTGGATAGCCGTAAGTTAGGACTATGCGATAAAGCAATTAATTTTGAAATCAGTTTAAGTAATCAGTGTATCAAAACAACTGATATTAAAATCGATTTGCAAGTCAATTCAAGTCGGTGTATTCGTTATACTTTAATAATTAAATTTATTGATTTTTCTGAATTTCATGAAGTGATATCAAATAATGCTTATTAATTTTACAATTAGTTGTTTCGATGTGACGATTACTTTAACCGACTGATGAATCAATTTTGATTGCAGTTGTCGGTATATCAAATTCTTGACTCAATTTTATATGTCGATTTTGAAATTGATTTCTTAATCGCGTAGCTCTATCATACGTAGTACACATAAGACATAATAAAGTTAGTTGTGCAGTAAAAATCAATATCATCTGACTTGTAAAAATCAATAACAAATAAATACATATGTAACATCGGACCTAAGCGTGCGAATTCTATGCGATATTATTAGCGAACTCTGTGTGTATGTGTGCGTTGTGTGATCATCGTTTATAACTCAAAAATTATCGCAACCTCAAAATTTTTGTATTAGGATTTTTAGGACTTTACATTTTATCTCTAAAAACATTATTAAATTAATGTTGAAGATTGATAGACATATTTTGTATACAGTATTGTACGTACATGCGAACGTGCGTGCGTGCGTGTGTTTAATTTACTATCTTCTACTATATATGTATACATTCTTGTTTATTATTTTGTAAAAATATTCGGAATTTTATATAATAAATTACTGAGAAATAAGGCTCTTTAATGTTTGCAAACAAGAAACTTTGAAAATCTGAGCGACTAAAAACCAAACGCGGATAGTGCAGTGATTTCACAGAAAATAATTTTTCTGCGAAACTGATAAGTGCACAGGGCACATATTTCGTGATTCAGCGACTTTGGCCCGATATTTTTCTCGCCTACTTCTTTTTAAAGAGATAAAAAGAGATTTATAAAATTCTCAAATACAGAAAATGTAAAAATAAGTTTAGATCTTGATGAATACACCGAGAAAAATATGTGCTCTGTGCACTTATCAGTTTCGTAGAAAAATTATTTTTTGCGAAATCAACACATTAGCATCCGCGTTTAGCTCTTAATCGCTCAGATTTTCAAAGTATTTTGTTTTATATAATAATTATATGAATATAAATAATGTAGTTTTCTGATATACAGACAATAAGTTATAAATTAAAACATTTATTTAATTGAAAAAATGTACTTATTACATATCTTAATTGTAGATGTAGTTATAAACTATAAAATTTAAATTTTTTTTTAAGGATATAAGATTTATATTTATTTTAAGGATATAAAATTTATATTTATTCATTTTAAATTTTCTACAAAATTTTCTTCTATTATAATGCTTTATTTTTTATTAAATTTAGTTTCTCTATTGAAAAATGAGGAAGAGTTAAATTGAAAAGAAACTATTTTAAAGATTTATTTCGATTATCACATATTTATCCATAATATATAATTTAAAAATTCGAAAAAAAATCATAATAAATTATAAGAAAAAGAAATTGGAAATTGCGAAAGTCGATTTTTGTAGTTACAATCAAATTGGAAAAAAGCAATAAACGAGAATATTTAAGCTATAGAAGTCATATGGCGATTAAATAAATTTAAAAAATTATTTGTATATATTTGTGTAAATAAATAAATACAAAGACCAATTTTTTATATGTAAAAAATAATGAAAACGGATTTAAAATAAATTTGAACATATGTACTATAATATTAGTAATAGTTATGAAATTAGAATGTATCAAGGTGTGCATCAAACTGCGAAATTTCGAGAAAAAGTAATAAATTATAAGACTCTTAAATAAAACCAATAACGAGAAAGGAAATATGAACCAGCGCAGGGTGTAAAAGCGCAAATATGATAAAATTAAAGGTGCTAAAAGTTGTTTGAGAATTATAAATTTCTTACGTAATTTGGTGCATTGAATACGAATCTGGCCGCACAAATTGTCATTACACTAAATTTTTAAGATAAATGGTGTAAAACGGTCTGCAAACTATTTTATCCAATTTTATCCTATTTATCTCAAAACCTGACGTGGCAATTTCTACAACCAGATTCATATTCTGCGCACAAAAGTACATAGGAAACCATTTTTTAATCCTCAAACAACTTTTAACACCTTTAATTTTGCAAGCTTATGTATTCTATACTTCTATGATTTCAAAAGTTCATAACTTTTAAATGATATATCTTTGCGAGAAAAAAATCGCACATTAGCAGATAAAAATTAATTTTAAAAATGATGAACAGTACTATATGACGCCATCGGTTAAAATATAGGAAATAATAATTTGCTTTTTCTGTAATATTTTCATGTATATAACCAAAATTGTCATTTTTGGAACATTTATACTACTTATTTAAAAAAATCTGACGTAATAGGCAATTTGTGCAATCATTTGCACAATTGCCTATCAGGTCAGATTTTTTTAGCTTTTTAATCATTACATACAAATTATATTTTTATGTCATTATAGTTTCATCAAAATCAAAATTTTAACGAGGAGCTTTCTTGTTCAATTTAATTTATACAATTAAATGGTTAAAGTTGTCCATTTTAATTTTATTTATATTTAAAATATTAATTTTATTTTATCATTTATTTAATTATGTTTTTCCATTTTGATATAATAGAATACTGATTTTGCTTAAATATGTTTTTACATTTCTTAACTTATGAAATATAGCATCAAAAATTATGTGCAAAATTATTCATATTTAAATAAAATAAAAAGATTAGTTACAAATGAAGAAATTGCAGCGTGCATTAAATATTTTTTATTACTGATAGTATTCTTCATAAAAACCACATGATATATTAATAATATTCTCTATTACATATAATTAAAATAATCAGTATCATGTCTTCTACTACGAATCTAAAAACGTAACCAAATAAATGATAAAATAAAATTAATAATTTACATAAATAAAATTAATAATTGATCGAATCAAATTCAGTCAATAATCTTAATATTTAATTGTATAGATTAAAGCAACATTTCGCGTAAATTTTGATGAATTTATAATGTACACATGTATATAACTAAACAAATTTATAAATTTTAGTTGGCTCTAAAATTATTATATTATTTAAAGAATTATAAGTATATTCAGAATAAAAATACCTTTATTTTAAAGTATTACGAGTATAATACAATATTATTTATATAAAAAGTGCAAAAAATTAATTATTGAAAAAGATAATATAACAACAATTACTAAATTTTTCTAATTTTTATAATTATTAAACAAATTATAAAAAGCGAGATATTGGTGTAGATAGATAATTACAAAAATTATAAGATCTCTAAAAACGTTCAAACAAATTTTGTCTTTGACTATATCAGCAATGCAATTAAGGAAATTTATCCTATATGTGCTTAAAATTTCATTAAAATTAGAACATTTTGATTGTAATGAAACTTTAAGCATATGTAGGAGGATAAATAGATGAATTTAGAAATTGTCAATTTTTATTGGCTGCTCAAAATGATTCTAAGGAGTGAAACCATTTCTCACTTGTAAAGTAACTTTTTGTTTTCCTCGATATATCTCGAAAATTATTCGAGATATCAAAAAAATATTTTATACAAAAGTTTTTGGATAAAAACATCTTTATTTAACCACATTAATAAAAATTAGAACAAATATGTTTTTTTTAAGTTTAAAAATAATTTTTTAAATTATTTTTCCAAAATTTTATTAATGTGGTTAAATAGAGTTTTTACCATAAAAGTTTTGTATAAAACATTTTTTCCTATCTCCATTAATTTTCAAGATATATTAACAAAAGCAAAAAACAGCTCTACACGTGTAAAGAGTAGTTTTATTTTTAAGAATCGTTTTTAGTCACAAACAAAACTTTTTAAATTAATCTTTTTATCCTCTTTTTTCTACATGTGCAAAGTTTCATCAAAATTAAAATTTCGGGTTTGCAAAGTTTTCTTGTCAGAGAAACTTTAACCTAATTTAAATTAAGTTTATTTCCAAATTATTTATATAATTCTATTATATTATATTTATAATATTCATATTAATATTAATATTAATTATTAAAATATATTAAGTTTATAATATTGCTAAATTTTCAAATTTTAAAAATAAAGTAAATTAAATTTTGAATAAGATTAGAATTTACTTGGAATGGGAGTAGAGAGAGAAAAGCGAAGTCTTTCCTCCGCTTACGTATTTACTTAAATGTTTAAAATACAATATATATATATATGTATATATAATATAGAATTTATGCCCAGCCAGAAAAAAAAATTTATTATGACTTTATATGATTATATATGATTATATATAATTAAATCTAAAATTCGACGCGATATGATTTGATCATATGTAATAATATTCGAAATTTGACATAATATAACCTTATTTTTATACATATAATCATATTCGGCTAGATCTATTTTCATATGTAATCAGATTTAAGGAAATATAATTATATAAAGATATAGTCATATAAGATCATATTGTGCCAAATTTTGAATATTATTATACATATATGATCATATAAAAATTCATATATATTATTAGATCTTTTTATCTAATTATGTATACTTACATATGATCTGATTACATACTATATCTATTTTTTGGGCATAAAAGCTAAGATTATATTACATTTAATATTTATTCTTATCATACACTTTAATTAAAATCTTAAATGTTATTTAAGATTATATGTCAAGCTCATTAGAAGGAGATCAGCACATCTACATTTTTATCAAAATGTTTTTTCTGTGTCTTGATAAAGTTTCAAATGCCAAGCAGAAACGGTTTACAGTTATTAAATTATAAGGTTTTTGAAATCTAATAGAATAAAATTTTTGCCACTTTACTGTAACTGTGTAATTATATACTTTTAAAACATATTTGCAATATCGTATTGTAATTTGTAAAGTTTATCATTAAAAGGTTTTATATGTATATGTATAGCGACAAATTCTTGACATTTTAGTATAGTAATACGCATAGGATCTACATTATAGTATTTATAGTAAATCATTGTAATTGTACATGGTCACATTTATTAACTAATGGATAAAGCGTAAAATATTTACAATATTTTAATATTCATAGAAATTTAAAAACTTCTCTGTCCCCAGTATCTCAGAGCTAATCAGATAATAATGGAAGTAGTCTATTTAATTTTCGTTATACTTCGCATATATGTATATAGTGAGTTATTATAGACCATTCGATAATGAAACATGCTTTTGTTCTCTTGAATTTTCTTAAGTAATACACTACCTATATATCTGATATTTTCTTTTACAGATTTAAAATATTTATAGGTATCCATCTTATAGTATGTTTTCTAATTGATATTTGATGATTTTGTATATTTAATAAGTTTTAAAGTTAAAAAAGTAAAGTAACTTTTAAATTAAAAGTTTTTAAGTAAAACTTTACAGTATATTTTTTGTGAAAAAGACAAAACTTGCATCATTGATTAGTATGTATTCAAAAATATAAAGATTTATGTTAAAAAAAGCGTATTTACACTTTGTAACGTTATGCACAAAAATGTATGAAAATAACATAAAAATATAAAGTATCTAAAACTAATAAAAAAGAACATGAATTTTAAAGAATTATAAAAATAAGTTTAAGAAATTAAAAAAAAAATTAAATATTAAAATTTTTTTTTAAAAAAACTTTTATTAAAAAATATATTTTTTACTTTTTATTTTTATTTATTTACTTTTATTAGTTTATGTGCTTTGAAGAATTTTTAAATTAAATTTTTTTTCTTTGCAAAACTCAGAAATTTTTTTTAATTTTAAATCTTATTCTTTATTTTTATTTTAAATAAAAAATTATTAAAATAGAATATTATACAATTTAGTTTACATACAAATGAGAGAGCAAGAGAGAGAGAGAGAGAGAGAGAGAGAGAGAGAGAGAGAGAAGAGAGAGAATGTATTTGTAATAAATTTATTGTCAACAAGAAACATTTGAGAAAATAAATTAAATGATATATATTGTATTAATTATATAATTATGTAATTATATACTATATTAATTATATATATATATATATATATATATATATATATATATATATATATATATGAAGAAATACTTTTTATTATAACATGTTAATAAATTGTTTTGAATTTAAATTTTATTAATTTTAATTAATCTAATTAATTAAATATTACTTTTGTCATTTTATATTACTGGTATATGTAATTTTATCATTTTACGAAATTCTCGTCTTAATTGCAATATCTCATTTGAAGTAGCATTAAAGTATGTTTAAAGATTAAATATTAAAATAATGAATAAAGCACTATAATGGTTTTTTTAATCAATGATAAAAAATTAACAACTATTATAACATAATTAATTAGTATAAAATTATTTTATTTAGTAATTATTTAATACCTATTCTTTTAATATTTATAATATATGTAAATTATATATACAGGGTGTTTTAAAATCAACGTACCATCTTTTAAGCGCGGATTCTCTAGTCTGTTTTGAGATTTTTTCAGCGAAAGTATTGAGATATCAATAATTTTTGAGTTATGCGTGATTAAAAAGAATGATTTTTTACAAATTAAATTTTGTGGAATTAAAACACAATTATTTTCTTTAGTTAATTTCAGGTAAAGTTTTCTTTAATAAAATTTTAATTTCGGCTTTAGTTACAAAAATACGTATATAATGGAAAAAATTGAAAAGTAAAACATAATTTTTCTCTTTTCAAAGAAATGGAATAAAACTTCGAATTCAAATATATCAAAGTGTAAAAGCTTCTTTTTCGCAATGCTGATTTGCTTTCTCGCTTGTGCATTGCAATTTGCTTAATTCGTGTTGTAGAAAAAAAGGAAAAAGAAAAGAAAAGAAGAAAAAAAAAGAGAAAAAAAGGAAAGAAGAGAGAAGGAAAAATAACTTTACTTTCTATAACTCTATCTTATTTCACAAACTATTAAAATTTATGATTTAATAGTTGCAAATAATACGCTATTAGAAAAAGTGCAAAACACATCAACTTTAATGTAATATAGTTTTTAATTATTCTCTTTTCCTTGTCTTTCTCTTTTACTTCTATTTCTCATTATTTTTCGTCTCTTCTTTAACTTAAAATATTAACGTTAATAATATTAACTACTTAATATTATATCGTTTTTATAAAATTGCGAAGAAAAAACTATCGCTCCATTGGGCAGATACGGGACACGCGTATAGCGATATATAGAGATATTTCTAACTTATTTCTGAAAAATGCATTTTCCGAATATAACTTTATCATATGGTTGAATTTATTGTTAAATATACTATAAATTTTGCCATAAGAGAAATTTTAAAATTTTCAAAAATTGAGAAGAGGAGAGAGAATTAAAAGAGCCATAAAACTTTTATTCAAAACTATTTTTTATATCTTTTACTTTTTTTATTTCAACAGGATTTGCTCGGAAATATAAAATTAATTCTTTTCAAAAAGGTGTTTCATTCCTTTAACGGCCAAACGAGCATATATAAAAAAATACATCTCTTATTTTTACCTAGACTACAACATATTCAAAGCTTATCAAAATCGGAGAGGAGCTTCCGGACCCTTCTCTTGTTAGCATTAACCAGGACCAACGACGAAGACGTGAGTATCTGATTCCTTTAAAGTGCTTGATTAGCTTGAATCTCTTTGCCTTTCAGGATACTTGATTACGTGAATCTCTTCTCATATGGAAGTGCCTAACTATTAATCAAACATTTGTTCAAAAACATTTTCTTAACTTTTCGAAATAAAACGAATTATTTTTTAAATCATCTTTTTAAATGATCTGCAATTTGAAGCAAGATTTTGCGGGAAATATTTCTGCAGACCATGTCTATTATTTTATTTTTTATATTATTTCTCATGATAATTGGTCGAGCCAAAATTTTTTTAATAAAAAATTTAAAAATCAGAAGACGACAAAGTGATCCGATAATCAAAGTAGCCACAATATCAGTCCCTCACAGCTATTCATATGCGAAGAAATATTTCACATAAATATACCTACGCAGGTTTCATATATCATAAGGTGGAGCGACATCATGTTGATATTGGCTACTTAGTATGTAAATCCATATTTTCTAATAAAATGGATTATTTATTATAGCAAAATTGATAAAACCTTTTAGCATTTATTATTTTGCAGAAAAAGGCGTTATAAGACCATTTACTATTCCACATTTAAACTAGATTGATTTTAAAAATGTACCTGTCTATGCTAATGAGAATCTGGCGCTCAGTAATGATAATTGTAACAATTTAATTGCATATTATATATATAGTGGAAAGTAATTTCACTAAATAATATAGAATTAAAAAGTCTGCATCAAGCCTTAATTTCTACTATGTCTAACAATACGTGGAATGGCTAAAGTCAACTCATCTTAAACTTATGTGAAAGTTAATCGTGCTCGTTTCTAGAACAGCGAGAACTCGAGGATTATTGTCATGAACGAGACTCTACAAAATTTGTCTAGTTAAAACAAAAGGGTATATGTAAACTTCTCAATCTTGAACATGCCTACGTTTTCTCATTTCAATTAGACATATTACGAATGCGATAATGATGAGTCTATTCCGAAAATCTCTTTAAATATACTATAAACGAGAACTTTATAATGCTTATAAAAGAATATTTTAAATATAATTTTTTTGGGTTAGGTTATTTAATTTAATTTGAAATGCTAATACATGAGTTATTGTTATTTTATAGTTTATATATATATATATTGTCATTATCTCATTATCATACAATTTTTTTCTACATTGACAATTAATTCTACTTTTCTCTAATTAACATTCATATATTATTCTATGAAAATTATATATGTAATTTTTGTAGAATAATATATTAATGTTACTTAGAAAAAAGTAAAATTAATTGTCAATGTAGAAAAGAAATTGTATGATAAGATAATAATAATGCGGATAGTTCGCGCAAAAGAAAATAAGTACATCTAATAATAAAGCTGTTCTTGAAAATCATGCCTGCATAAAATTACTTAAAAGAAAAAAAATTGCTTTTAAATCAAGTATTTCAGATTAATTTTAGATTAAATTTTCTATTTGTTTGGGTTAAGTAAATTTTAAGCAATTTATTTCAAATGAAATGCGTATACACACACAGATAGATTAATAACATTGCAACATGAGAGGCAAAGGGACTCATTAATCAAGAGCATTTTAAAGAGAGTCAGTTCTCGTTGTTGATTCTGAATAATGCTGAAAACAAGAATTTACACACATTTATTCCTGGACCCTTTATTAAAAGACTGAGAAAGCTACTTTTGATTGATCCGGAATTTTTTGATAACTCTCGCTCATAGTCAAATTCCAATTAGTCTATTTATTTAAAATGTAAATAATGTTAAATGATAAATATTATAAAAATACAAATAAGTAAGAATTAATTAAAAAAATTAAAAACTTTTTTAATATTTACAAAATTTACTTAAAAAAATGTGTACAGTCATAAATTTATTATCATATCTTTTCTTAACATTAATATTTTCTTTTATTATTCTTAATCTAAATACTACATATCTTTAATCTAATTTTTAAAAACAATTGATAATTTTTCTAATTAATATTTTTTATATTAAAATATTTTAATAGTGTCATGGTTCATCTTTTCTAATAATATAAATGTAGTTTAAATGTTTTTATATTGACAAAAAATAGTGACTTCTTAGAATAATATTTAAGACGTACTAATTTGGTAAAGAAACTCTCTATTGAAATGTCTGATGTTATAGATTTTATGCAATTGTTATATGTTTTGCATATTTTCATAATAAATCTTACAATACCTATATCCAGCAATATTGTATAAAAAATTTAATTCAAGAGTTGTTTAGTTTCCTGTGGAATTTTTTTACTTTTTTTTTACTAATAAATATTGAAGAAATCCAGAAAGATATTCTTGGCCATCATTATCATAACTGCTATCTATATGTTTCATATACAATAAAAATTCATTTTAAATTGTAACGGATTTAGTATAACATTTTTTTGTTTTATTTGCGTAAAGCAATTTTTAATGCAATCCGGAGAATAAACTGAAAAATTAAAATAAGTTTAAAATTTCTACAAGTAATAAGATATTCAGTTAAATTTATTACTGATTTAGTATTAATTATAATATCTTTTTATCGGTTTAAATTGTCCAGTATCTATTTTTAATTTTATAAAAATATCAATAATTTCATTTAAAAAAGTAATATTTTTTTTGTATACATTTCAGCGGTAACTAAGTATGTAAAGTGATAAACTATGGTTCATTATTTTTGCCTACAAATAATTGAAATAAGTTACTTACGTTATTTAAAAAATATGTTTAGCTTTATTTACTTTCATTTTGTTAAAATTATTGCACCTAATGTTATGTATTGTTAGTTCAGACATTAATAACAGTTTGTAATTATTTTGAATATCTATTAGTTCGAAAAAGTATTTCAATTCTATTTTATCAGAGGGCACATTATACTTTATTACTACATCATTAGGAATAATTATTTTTTTATTACTGACTTGCTTGATTTTCGATATTTTAAAATATGTGGTGGATCATCAATAATATATAATCAGTAAAAATTGAATTTAAAGTTGTTTTGTATTATTCATTTTAATTTGCAATGTGTGTATTGTTTTTCTTAAAGCTTTTATTTTTCTTCTCATTTTTATTTTCTTAAATATTGTCTTTGAATAACTTCTGTAAAATTTTTTTGTTTATGTTGTTTCTTGTCTTCTTAAATTAATCATAGATAAAGATTCAGAATTATCGTATTCGTAATTATCTGAAAAACATTTTGCGTTATACAAATACATTAAAATTTTCCGTTAATAATGTTATTATTTTAATACTAACTTTAAATCACAAATCTTCATTATTAATCAATTCATTATTATAAACAACATTGTCTAGCGTTATCGCTTACATCATTATTTTTCAACACTTCATTATTTTTACTTTCTGTTATTGGCATTTTCTTTTTAAGACAAAAACCGAATATAGTGGGAAATGCATTTGGTTTTAATTTTCGTTTGCTGTCAGTTCTTTGTTCCCACATATCTGCAGCAAAATACAAATGTATAACAAAAAAGACTAAAATAAAAAAAAATAAAAACCAATTAAACATTTAAGTTTATCATATAATTGTTATTAAACATAATTATTCATAGCCAATAGTATAATTAAACGACCAAACTAGCTAAAAATCCTTTATTTAATAGCACAACGTTTCGACCATCTGGTTGTGGTCCTTTTCAAGTGTCAAATTAAATAAAACAAAGATTGTAATAATTATTCATATAAAAATATACATAAATTAAAAATAAAAATTATTATACTTAATTTTTAGTATTCGAAATTTACAAATTATAGTATAATTTAGTCAATATAGTATTATAGTAAATATATGTAGTATAATACTTATATAAATATAATAATGCTTAATTCATTTTACAGCACAATATTCTCAAAAAACTACAATCTAAAAACTAAAAATCTCGGTGCAATTAACTTGTCAAAAGTAAGTCTATAATTTTTAGATTAATAGCATCTGACAACATAATTCAGTAACAAATAGATTAAAGTCTAGTGTATTAAAAACTGGATAAAAAATATTTAAAACGTGTATGAAAATGTGCTTGAAAATCCGATTATTTCTACTAGAAAAAATTCGCAATTGAGTTTTGCAATATGGAAAATATATTTTATACATAATTTTAAAATCTAAATAAAGTAATTATTTAGATTTTAATTATTTAAAAACATTTATTATTTTTTATTTTTTATTGTTTGAGAATTATTTAAAAAAATGACATTTCTCTCTCTCTCTCTCTCTCTCTCTCTCTCTCTCCTTTTTTTCCTTTTTCTTCTTTCCCTCTTTTTTATTTCCCTTTTTTCTCTCTTTCTTTCGTTTTGTTTAAAAAAATAACAATTTGTGATATAAACTAATTTTTTTATACATAGAAATGTTCCAGGTTTCTTCTGCCAAACCATGCCAATATATGTTTTATGACTGAAAATAAGAAAATAAAATGTTACATAAGCACAAGTTTATAAATGTTTTAGTAAAACGTTATATTAAAAAGTTATAACAAAAATGAAATGAAATGAAATGATAACGGACCTCTAGGGAATCTTCGTTCATATTCGCTCACAGCAATTTGGGCATTTCTACTACAGTAACCGTAGATGAGAATACCTGCATATTTTTCATACGAAAAGAACCGTGGCATTTTGATACAAAAAGTTATACAACTCATATACTAGATATCAATACTAATAATAACACTAATAACATTAATATTAATAATAAGATAAGATACAATAATCACCTTAACATTGCAAAGTAATAAACAACGACGCTCTTTATCTAATCTGTTTATATGCTTAGATAGTAAATAACAATACCGTATTAATAACAAGACTAAAAATAAGTCCATTATTATTTTATTTTATTTTTGTTATAATTTTTTAATAAGCATTTGTCATATTTATATAACATTTTTAGTAATTATGTATAATAAAGTTTTAGCCGTCGCGTTTAGTCTCGTTGTTTATTAAAAAGTTACTAACAATTAAACAAACAAGTATTATACAATAATTTAAACTTCTCAGAGTATGAATTTTATATTAATTTTATATTTAAGTATTTAAGGGAAGAGCTCCTCCCTCGTCCACGCATTTACTTTAAAATGACAATACAATGTTATTTAAAATCAGAAATAAATTGGATTATTCTTTTCTTTATTCCTTTTATGGTTGAAGTGCAGAGGGGGAGACTCCGCTTCACCCCCGCTCGTGCATTTATTTAGATACTTCGATGTATAATTAATATTAAATTCATGTTCGTTGATTAATACTTTTATATTGCTTCAGATTAATACTTGAATATTACATATTTAATACCTGTTTGTTTAATAGTTAATTATTTATAGTAAACAACAAGGAATGGTTAAAATCTTTTAAATATTGATATATGTCAAGGTCATTGAAATACATATGTGAGGTCATCCTTTTTATCATTATGTGTTTTTATAAAAACACACAATTGTTTTATAAAGAGAAATTATAAATTTGCAATGAGTATAGTTACATATTTTTTCTTCATTAACAATCAATTGATGTAAAAGAAAACACATAATTGTCTAAAAAAAAATATGTAGAAAATTCATATCTTTTTTTTTCTAAACAACTCTTTGTCTTCTTTACACCAATTAATTCCTCCCATTATTTTGTACATAAAAGTATTAATACAAGATAATTGATAAACAAATATTTTACAAGATATTTTGTAGATTGTTTATGTAATATTATATCGAATTGAAATATTTTAAAAGTAAGAATTATGCGAAAACATAAATTCATAATTTCGCGAGCTATTAAGGGTCAGACACGGATAATAATGTGTCTGTTTAATAGAAAAGTTTTCTATGAAAATGATTACTGTGCACAGGACACGAATATTTCTTGGTCTTTTATACCAAGACTAAGGAAATTTCAATTCGAGATTTTAAATAAAGCTTTTTATGCCCCTCTAGAAGCGTAGGCAAGAAAAATATTGGTTTCATAGAAAATTTTATACTAATGCCTTCCGCGCTCTTAATAATCTGCAAAATTATAAATTTAAAATATTTCAATTGCTGAATTTTGAAGAAACAAAAAGACAATAAAGACATTAAAATACTAATCTTGGACAATCTTATAAAGATTACATTAAGATTATTTTAAAACTTTTAAATAGAAACATTTATTTTGCAAATTTTAATAGCTACTGAGACATTTTAATGTTCCTAGTAATAGTAGGAGTAATGTTTATAAGTATCTTTTTTGTTATAAACTTTCTCAGTTATGAATCTTTAAACTATAACAGCTTGCATTAGTATTATTCAATGGGTACCGAGTAAAAGTTACTTAATTGAATTTATACCTCTCGTGTGCATATGTGTGTTGCAGGCAGAGAACGGATTTTATAATTTCGTTACTCTCACAATATTTAACGAATTCAAATCTTTTCTACTTAATTGAGTTTTTATAATTTGTTAAAGAAAATACTTAATTTGATAATCACATGTTTGTCTACATTTGCCTAATTAGGCTAAGAATGATTGACAAATATTTTTCAATGTGTAGACTATAATTTTTCATTGTCTTAATTTCTTAAATAAAAACTCTTGTCTCTCTATAGTTGGTATTATTAAGTTTTTAAAATATTTTAACAAACCTTCTTTTATTTAATATTTTTTGAGTGACTAGAATGTACAATATTTCGACATTATCATTAATTATAGTGCAGAGAGATTGGGCTTATAAAATTATTAATATAACAATTTTATTTCTAATATTAAAGCATGTGTTTAATGAATAAAATATTATTATCAAACATTAACATTATTTTATCAAAGCAATACTATAAATTATAATATAGTATAAATTATATTAAAATGAAACAATTTACTAGGTATTTTACTCATATAAATTAGATATATGAAACAACAAAGAAAAAATCGCCAGAAAAATGTTTACTAATTATTAATTGTAATAATTTTTATATAATATTTTATTGTGCAATTGTGCAAACGTTATTCAAAATTTATAACTATAATTTTATATTTAAAAATGTTCACAAAAAGAAAACTAATATAATATTAGTTTATGAAAAATATAAAATATATTACAGCTACGCACACATAGAAATTTAGTACAAAACGCAACTTCTAAATTAACGATTAAGTAATACAAATATTCGCAATTTTTTTAAATTTTTATTAAGCAATAGTGTTTGAAATATAAACGCTTAAAATTGGTCAATCATAAGCTACGTTTAAATAGTCATCCATTCGACAGTTGCGTGTATGTACAATAGTATTAATGACCTTGCATTTTAAGCATTTGAATTGATGCTAGATGCTAAAAGTTGCGTGCATGTTTTCTGCACATTACTATGTCTGATATTTAAATATTTATCGCAAATTAACGATTTATTATTAATAAATAAATAAAGAAAACCTTTAAATCATTACAATATTCATAGTATTATAAAAAATGTAGACATTTAATTATATAATATATCTTACTTTTATACGTTAAATTTTTTACCTTTTTACGCTAAATATTATGAGGAATTGATTTATATAAAAAATTAGAATAATTCATTTAAAGATATAAAGTTGATTTTCATAATTCGAAAAAGTTATGATTTATAAAATTTATTTATATGCGCTTTGTTACTAATTAAAAGTCATACAAATTTCTCTTATTGAACTTTCTTCAATCAGTTGAAAGATATTTGCTCAGACATTTATGGACACCCTGTATATATACTTTTAAAATAGTTTCAAAATTATTAAATATAAATTTAAATAATTATAAAATCGCTAACTAATTCCAAATGCATGTTACACAAGATAAACCCTCTACTACATATGTCAAGGTCAAAGTGATTTGTGGTATATAAGTTTCTGTAAACATTTATCCTATTTTTTTCATATTTTTCATATTTTAACGACAAATTTTATAAAATTTATACACTAAATTTATTAACTATTATTTATTTAATAACCAAAATCATTGAAATTATTCACTCAAGCATTTAAACATTCAAGCTGTCGAAATCGCAATCTTGGTAATAATGATTCAACTTGATTCTAGAGTTTAATAAAGAGATAAAGAGTTTAATTATATTTTCTAAATTATGTAAATTTTTATTGTTACAAAGCAGTATATTTTACATTAATATTATTGTAAATTCACATTAAATAAAAATCACTTACATTTTTACTGATTCTCTTTGAACTATTAAAATACGCAATCTGAGTAAAAACTTATTCATGAAATAAGCACAGTAAAAGAAATAAATAGCATTGCAAATTCTCGTAAAAGAAGCAATAATGACATTTGAATATCGATTTGACATGCTTTTTTTTTAAAAACACATGGTAGTATTATAACATCGCGCACGATAATGTGCGGAGAACACGCGCACAATCTTATATCTAGCATCAGTAGAACTTGAAATGCGCGGCCATTACTATCACACGAGCGACTTTCTGAAAGACTTTCATCTAAATGTAACCTGTGTTTAATTAAAAATTTTTCTATAAAAAAAAAATATTTCTTACAAAATTATTTAGTATAAAAATTAAAAATTACTCTTTTACTCAATATTTCGAAAACTTTTTTGTTACAGTATTTTGATTCGCGGATTTTTTTAAAATATTTATGTATATGTGTATATAAATATTATACGTCTTTCAGAAAAAGCAATTTTCATTGCAATAAATTAATAAAAATTTTAATAAAAAAAATAAAATAAATCAGAACTAAACAAGTATAAATAAAAAGTGAATATAAATATTTAAAATAATAATCTTTCTTTATCAATTTCTATAAATTTTTGAAAATGATAATTTTATTATAATATCTAGTTTTATATCTAGGCCACTTGATATTAAACAAGTATGGCTAGATTTGGTTTTCGCATTACATATTCTATATTGATCGCCAATTTAATTTTCAAAGGATAAAATTACGGACAATCTAACTATAGTGGAGATATGAGTCAGCAGAAATCCTACTGGTCATATACCTTGAACGGATAGTGTCACGGTACGTGAAACGTCTAGTACCCTGCCAATGTAGTCTAATTACGTCAATACCGGATTTCCTCTCTGAAGAGGTGCCACGTAGTACGTTACTGTACTCGAAGAAGAGCTTTCTCTATTATCCGCTTTCCTTGTCAGCAGGCCGGCACGTCCGATCTATCTCCAATTGCATGCCCAAAGCCCGAATAAGCTAACCACAGAATCGGATTCGAAATCCGTGTGGATATTCTGCGCCTGAACTTCGAATTACACACACCCCGTGGGTGTCTATCGAGAGAGAGTAGTTTTGCACGAACTACATAGGACTGATTCACAAACACCAAAAATCGACTAGATAGTCGAAACGCTTGAGGTATGTTGATCAATCCTGTACATAATCCTGTTTGTTGCAGAAAGAAGGGGTGGCTGGATTTAACTCGGCGTCGTTATTTTTCTTGAAAAATTCTTATATGTGTGTATATCACACTAACATGGCACACACACACACACACACACACACACACACACATACCATGTTAATAATAATATTTATTTCATGTTCTAGAATTGCTGCCTTTAAATATTTGTAATTAATGATTATAATCAAACTTCTCTACATTTTGTTACTTTTTTATTGTTTTTCGTTTTTCCTTGTGCTGCATTTTTCTAATACTTATATTTGCATAATCAATTAGTTTCTAGAAAATCAGAAAGGAATTTAATTATAATTATCAAAGATAAATATTTAAGAGCAGTAATTCTAGAATAGAAAACAGAATTAATAATATATTTTATTCTATGTATAGTAACCTAACACAGTTATGCAAATGTTACTCTGAAGTAATGATGAGCGATTCTTGATTTGATTTTTAGAAAATCGATTTTTTTCTTCAAAAATAGATTTTTTAATTGATTTTTTCCTCTTCAGTTTTTGTAATCAAACCTTTGGAAATGATTCTTTCAATAAAGAATCGATTTTTATCAATGACTACATCTTGCCACGCGACAATTTTTATCCATTTCTTGAGAATTGAGTTTGTCAGTAAATACACTTAAAAATGATTTAATAAAAATGGCAATAAATAAAAAAAGAAATAGAAAATTTAATAAAAAAGAACAAAAAATTATTTTAGTCTATGGTTACGATATTTATACAAATCACAATAACACATAACTGACAATACGATTTCTTAGACAAGAACTTAGATGTACTTGTAATTAATTAATAATTTTGATCGCTACTTACATATGATAGCTAATAAAAATTCGTATCGAGGAAACTAATTACATTTTTTCATTTTCTTAAAGATCGACAAAAATATTCATAGAGACCTCTGTCGATTGGATTCATTATTTTTGTATTACAGCCAAAAGAGAAATCGCGATCAAATTATGATATTCATAATTAGCAGCATCTACAGGGAGCTAAAGAGAGATTTTTTTGGAAAAAGAGTCGAAATATAATTTTCAAAAATGTGCTGCTGACCGCGAGTTGCCGCGAGTCAGGTATAGCTACTTCCCGAATTCGTATTCTTATTATAAATTCTTGAAAACCAAATTACAAAATCCGACTCTTTTTTTCAGAGTTTTGCTTGTTACAAATTATTCTTCTATAGTTTTATTTAGGTCTTGTCATAATTTTAATAAGTTCTACTTTGAGTTCTTCTATTTTGAGTTTTATTTTATTAAATAACCGTTTACAACAAGATTTTTTTTCATTTTCTCATTTTTGTGCTTTTGTATTTTCTTTTTAAATTTTACATCTTTGAATTTCTTTACGACTTATTTTACTATTGACTTGATCTTCACTGACAAAAATTTTGACTAAAAAATTTTTTAGACATCTAACATTTTTTGGACATACTCTACCACGATTTATAATAAAAAATGTTCTATTGAACATTTTTGACTGTCATAGGATTGACCCCAATAATTTTGAGCTTGATACATATATGTTAGTTATGACCTTGAGTAATAGTCAACAAGTTTTTACATCACTCGTTATTAAAAAGTTATTAACAATTAAAATTTGTGATAAATAGTATTAAATGCAATAATCTGAATTTCTCCGAGCATTTTTATATTTGTCACATACTTATGTACTTAAGTGAATGCGTGGGCGAAGAAAGGGTTTGTCATTCGCCCTACACTCTCACTTCGAGAAACTCTCTAACCTAATTAAACTTCGAATTTGAAAGTAAAGTTTTATTTCTAATTTGAAAGTAAAATGAAATTTGAGTTATATAGGTCATTCAGAGTCATGACCTTGACATATGTCAAGGTCATATTGGGAGAGAGTCTGTATCTACATCTTTATCCATATTAATTGTGGTTTAAAAATATATACACTTATGTATGTATATATATTTTATAGTATAAAATATTTTACAACTTCCGTACAATATTTTAATAGCATGTTCTAAAAGTAAAATAGAGTAAAAAATTTTCATACAAAATTATCGATGTTAGTTTTTGAGTTATAAGCGATCAAAGCTGTCAATAATATCGCGTCACGCTCAATAACAGATGATAGATCGGTATAAATGTAATTACGAATCTAAGCGGGCGAGTTCTACACATCAATGGAAACCTTTAATCACTTATAACTCAAAAACTATTGTAACCTCTTTAGAATTGTTTACTTCATTTCATTTCTAAAATATTATTAAACTATTGTACGGAGGTTGTGAGCCATTTTATTGTATAGTATACAAAGTGTTAAAACAAAAGATTTAAAACATATTTTGAGAGCAAGTATTGATCAAAACACGAAAAAAGGCTGTTGGACTTTTAGTAAACATAGACTCTAAAACAAATATCTGCTAAGATATCAACCATTGTTTGTCGTCACTAAGAAAAGTGCTCCCTGAGCTAAACCGGATTTCCCGGTTGTCATTCACTAAACCATAACAGAAAAATTATATCTGCCATTTCCCATTTGAAAAAATAGACTTTTAATACGTGTATTTATTTTTATTGATTAAACTGCACATATAATGAAACTCTACTGCTTTATGTTTAACATAATTTTGTATTGATTATAATAGGTGATAACAAATTAATAATTAACTGAAAAACTAGTAAATTCTCTTTTATTTACTGCATCGTAAAGGTGACAGGTTTATATATGCATGTACGTATGTACGTGTATATATATATATATACGTCTAATATCTCATAAAATATTCATTTTTCGATTATCTTATCTCAATACTTGTACGTATAAAATAATGAAAGAAATTAATTAAAGTAAAGAAAATGTATAGTTGTCTTAAAGAAAAAATATGAATTTGCAACGAACAGTTACATATTTTTTTATAAAACAAGTTTTATATAATTTAATAAATAATAAGTATAATTTAATAAATTTTTAATCAGAAGGAAGATTTTTAACAATGCTGAATTATTGATCATCTCTAAAGTGTACATAGATTGTAATTGATAATTCATTTCTTAAGTGCTTCTCTATAATTATTTTGAAAATTATGTCCGTACTTCAATTAATGTCACAAGGTATTATATAATAATTTATAATATCTTTACATATTTAATATCTTATTATAAGATAAAATAAAGTAAAATAGGTCAAATTTATTATGCATCTTTTAACTAAGGTACTTATTGTTAGAATATCTCTGTTTCTTTTAATAATACATATATGAAAATTTAAAGGCAAAAATTGTTTAATTTAAAGGAATTAATATCCTGAGAACCAAAAATCTTTTTCAAATATCCTTTTACAAAATTTCAAAATTGACATTTTTTAAAGTGAAATGACATATTTTTATTAATGCAATTATATAGTTTATAAAAAAAATTAATTTAATTACAGGATATATTGACCTATGCTAAAGCCAAGGTACTATAACTTTCAAGTCTTATAATTCGAAAAATATTTACTGAAAAAATACTTTAGTATAGTGTTTTGAAACTGTCTCAACTATATCTACAAGAAATGCAATAAAATATGCAATAAAAAATAAAAGTTTCCATTTAAGATTTTTATATTAATTTTAACCAGACTTTTTTAAATCACCCAAAATTCAAACAAATATCTAACTAAGATTAGATAGATTTTTTAAGCTCTATTATTTTTGTTTCAAACATTTTTCTAGTAAACTAATACTTTCTGAGATATCTGGCCGTTCTTTTGCTACGCACTGTGTATAATTTCTATATATATATGTATATATGGAAATCTTTACATATCAAGATTTAATCGATTCTATATGGTCAACAATAGTACAATATAACAATAAGACATAGAATCAAATTAGTAATTATTATTGTAGTGTATTAAGAATTTATTATTTTAAATTTATATATTGTATTTATATTGTAAATTTATATTTGTACAAATGTGCGTACTAAATTGCAGATCTCGATAAAATTTAATATTGTACAAACGTATCAAAAGAGTTAAAAAAAACATTGTAGAATTTTCTTTTAAAAAGTTTATAGAACTCTCTCGTTTCCGATTTTCTTTTTTACAAATTCTAGCTTTTTCAAAAATAATTCCAATCGAAGTGCTTGAAGTTGATTTAAAGCTCCTCCAAGTAAATCCCGAAATAAAGTTACGCGTTCGTCTAAAAAGAAATGGCTTTAACTTAAAAGCATTATTCACATCCTGCGTTTTACTTTACTAGCGAACATTAGTCTAGGCTTAAATATAGTTAGAAATCGCTTGAAATCACGTTATCCTTTAAATCGTGGCGGACGTGCAAGAGGAAACTAACGGTAAAAAAGAAAAAACTTTGACAAATAAAAGGAAAATGGTACAATAAGCGTAGGATAAAGGCAAAGTTAACAATTCATGGCTAAAATTATTATCTGTATTTGTTTACTGTTTATCTTATCAGATTTTGCTACTGCTGAAAAAATATGTTTTGTCATATTATAGAACGATGATAATTTTTTCGAACCAAAATAAAACAATAACGTACAACATAATAATAATTTTCTCTCTCTCTCTCTCTCTCTCTCTCTCTCTCTCTCTCTCTCTCTCTCTCTCTCAGGTTTATAAATTATGATTATAAATTAGTTTTGTAAATACATGTATAATAAAATTTTATTTAAACGTAATATTTAATTTATTTTTAAACATCTTATATTTTAAATATAAATTACTTTTTCTACAAAGAGCAAAAAACATATATATTTACATATTTAATTCTTAAAAATTAGACGTAATAAATATACATGTATATTATAATTATGTTAGAAATATATATACATAAATAATTTAATAAAATAATTACAATAATTAACAATGTAATTATGCGTTAGATATAACAAACATTAAAACATATTATAATAAAAAATTAAATTTTATAACTTACACAATTTATATTTTTAATTCGTGTATATTTTTTACACAGATATCAATTTTCATAAGAAAAGCATATTTAAATGTTAAAAATATAAAATATAAAAATAAAAATATATAATATATTAAAATATATAATATATTAAAATAATTCTTCTTTATACAATTAGATATTGCTTGCATTAAATATGTACATTAAAGCGCAACATTTTTTTGTATAACATTTTTTTTAACAGACTTATATTTATTAATGTTGAAAAAGTAATAAATTAAAAATTTGTAAGATTTTATATTTAATATTTAAATCAATAATTCAAAAACTGTTAAAAATTCGAGGGAGGGGGGAGTTACATCCGTACATCAGTGAAAGTAAACTTACAACTTATATTACAGGTTGTATCGTAATTTAAAATTATTTTTATACGTAAAATTTGAATTGAAAATTGGAATTAAAAATTATGTAAAATTAATACAAAAACAAAATTTCACACATTTTTCAAGATTATACCAAGATTCTGTATTTTTAATGGAATATTATATATAATAGCCAATAATATGATTAAAACGGCCAAACTAGCCAAAAAATTCTTTATTTAATAGCACGACGTTTCGACCATTTGGTTGTGGTCCTTTTCAAGTGTCACTAAAAGGACAATAGGTATAAATGAATACATAATAATAATAAATTAAGCACAGACAATAAATGTGATAAAATCGATTAAAGACAAAATTAATTAGTACGTACATTCGAATAAAACAAAAGATGTAAAATAACGTGTTGTAAACGTGAAAAGTAATTAAACATTTTGCTGATGTGTGAAATATTAATAAGACAAACCAACACAGTAAAGAAACACGTCTTGTCAAACCGAATCTTAAAACTGAACTGACAATTTTTTAAAAAACATTTTAAACGACCTTTATTATCTTGTCGTAAATATTATTTAGATTTTCTCTTTGTAGGTTAATTGTGTTGTTAAATTTCTTGATAAAAAACATTTCCGCTATTTCTCTCTTTTTTACAAATTTCTCATTATGTAAAATATCTGGATTATCCCACTCGAATGCAAGTCCAAATTCTGATCTGTGTTTGCTAATTACAGATTGACATGATGGATGCAATTTTATATTTTTAAAATGTTCTTTAACACAGTGTAATAATGTCATGTGTGCAATGTGTATGTGCGCAATTATATCATGTGTGCAAATGTACTTTTGTATTTTCTATTCTTTCATGTGAGCAATAATACGTGTAGGCAATCGGAATGTAAGCAATCGAAGGGAATGTTGGCAAACGAAGTTGTAGGCAAAATGTTATGCGTAAACGAAACGGTTGGCAATCAGGAATGTTCACAAAACGAGATCTCTTCTCTCTTATTTAAAAAATCTCTAAGCATAAATTCTAAAACAAAACGGATATTCCATTTTTAGATTAAAACAGAAGGCAAGTGAAACGGAAATTTAATTTTAAAATTTTCTGAATGCCAATTGTGCGATTTAGCGATTCATTACCCAAAGTTGTCAATCATTAGGCATAATTTAATTACTTATAAAAATGTACGAAGAATACTTTCTTATCCTGTTCACGATCTTTTTCATTTCATTACTTATTCGATTTCTCTTTCTGTATTCGTCTTTAATCTATTCGAACACTTTTTCTTCTTTCTTATTGGCTGTTCAGTTTTATTTTACTTTTTTTTCATTGTCTACTCGATTTCCCGTTCCACTCCTTTAACTATCACATTTTCTCTTTTCTCTTCATATTTATTACATGCTTTATTTTTAAATTTAGATGTATAAAATGTAAGGAAAATAAAAATATGGAAACAATGATATCTATAAACTTAGAGAAAATAAGTATTAACTTATAAGTTTTATATTATTTACATTCTATTTTATACAATAATTGTTTATTGCTATAGTAACCAAAAATAACATCCTAATAGATGCTATTGTAATAAGTGTCAAATCTTTTATTATAATTAATTTGATTATTTTCTTATTGATATAAATTAATATATATACATACACACATATAGTTATTATAAAAATTGAATATATCCCATCTTGTAAAATTTAGTTGTTGCTTATTTCATATTCTGTTTATAACTTTGTAATAAACTATTTCTAGCCAAACTTCATATAACATTTTTTCTTATTTTTATTTGTAATGCTCCGTAGTTTGCATTAAATGCTGAGACATCTTATATATATATATATATATATATATATATACATATGTCATGTGTGTAATGTACATATATATGTATATATATACACGTGTGACATAAGTACAGAATGTCCCAGGCTTACCGAACCATTGATTTACAGTAGATTTCTGACGTTATTCTCAGACGAAATTAGATTTTTTAATTCTATTTACTATCTTTTTATTTCTCAAATTACTTATTTAAAGTTTTTTTCAGAATATACTGTAAATATTAATAAAGAATAATACTAACGGTGTATAAAAGCTCTCTAATTAAATAAACAAATAATAATACATGAAAATAAGGTGTGGACAGCTAGTTGTTGTATGAGAAATTGATAATCAGAATTCGAATATAAAATGTAAATATAAAAAAAATGTAAATATAAAAAATATGCATAACGTTTATTAGTGAATAATATCAAAAAATATATCAAACAAATATCATAGGGAAATCATGAAAATGTGATCGTGAAGCGGACATTTCGGCTTGACCTTTCAAGCACTCTTCGGCGCAAATAAAGTAATTCAAACTTACAAAAAAAACTTACAAAAAAACTAAAAATCAAAATTCTGATAATCAATTTCTTATACAACAACTAGCTTTCCACACCTTATGTTCATGTATTATTATTTGTTTAAAGAATAATAGTAACATTTTTTAATAAAATGGATTAGTAATTATATAGTCATACAATAATGCAATTTCTTTTTATTTTTTTTTCTATTCATATTAATTTCTCTTTGTTTCAAATTAATTATTTATACAATTAGTTATCTTAATTAAATATAACTTGTAATCTATTAAAAAGAAAAGAATTAATAAAACAATGAAGAACAGTATAAAAAAAGAATAAAAAATGAAAACGAAGTTGAAGACGGTAAATTAAATTTAAAGTTTAAAATAAAGAATAAAGTTTATAGCAGAAGAGAACATGATGACGCACTAATAAGAAATTCTATTTCGCAAATTTTACTTCCGTAACAGAAATGTTAAGCAGTTGCAATTTTCTCGAGGGTATAAACCGATAATTACTAGCGGCAAGCAGAGTAGCAGTAGTAATGTTCAAAATTTACATCCTATCTTCTCCTCGAAATTCCTTACCATTTCGACAAATTCCATTTTGTGTTTCGTGTTACCATGACATGATATTAGATCGTACTACGTTGCGTTAATCTATGTATGCTTTCATATCTGAAATGAGATACTTTTGGTGCTTAAACGCAAATATATTTTAATTGCTAAGATGTAAGCATTTCAAGTACAAATATTGGAATACAGAGATCTCGAATAATAAGTTCTTTTTCACCTGAAAAGGATAAAATACAAAATTTACTACATATTTTGTGTGTTTAAAAACTTTATCAAATATAAAATATAAATAGTAATCTCTGCGAGCTAGTTTTATATAAACTCTATTAAAATTACTTTTAAATTAAAGTAAGTTAGATGATTTAATAAATAATATTTTATACATTTTATATTATTTTATTTTAAGTTTTATAAAATTAAACAGCATTTATTATATTATACTTAGTGATATTTTATTATGTTTTATTACTTGTGTACTCATTTCTGTATTTTTTTATATTCTCTTCTCTATTTATTACATCTTGATTTATTAAATTTCTATTATATTTAATCATCATTATTTATATCTGTTATTAAAAATTTATAATATTTTATATATATAGCGTTACGTCCGATGTACTCCATGATTTTTGTGTCATAAATTAAAATCAAAGAATATCCGATAAAGAAGACTTATTGAATTGTTAACCAACCGTTAAAAATAGCGGATTAGAGAAATTGAAACAGATTTGTGACAGATAGAATTCAAATTCCATTATCAGATTAAAAAATCCAAAAGAAAACAGTCTCTTAAATATAATTGGAGGAACGGAGATCACCTATCGGATATCACAAATATTCAATTGACGGATCACATTGGTTGATATCGATTTGCAATCAGTTGATAAAAAAAAATATCAAATCTTGTCCAAAACCTAAATCTTAGTTAGAACCCCTTTGACAATCAGTCAGTCTCCGACTGCCAATACATTCAATACAGGTGAACATTCAATCAAAATTATTATATGTAATACTTGAGTAATTCAACAATTTTAAATTACTATTCTTGTACGTTGGACTTTTCGACTTCTCGATAGTTGAGTGTACATTTAACATTCGAAGTCAAGGACCGTTTTTTCTAAAAAGTCCAGGTTTCTCAACTTCATCCGCAACAAATAGTAAGTTCAATCTTATTTCTCTTCTTTTTTGTTTTCGCCTCTTTTTTAAGAGAATAATAATTTTAAGCGGAAACAGTTTCAGAAATTTATTAAAAACTCAATTAATATTCCTTCCTTATAATTAGTAATAGATCTTTAAGTGTGTTCGGTTTTTATTTTATGTAAAAACCTATAATCAATTTTTTATATTCATTATTATCTCTTTCTTCCATCTTTATTATTAATCTACATGTGTGACTAATGTTGCAGCTGCTTCTTGTGTGAGGATCACTCTTAATTGTCGATCGTAATAATTCTTTTCATTACTCTCATTGTAAGATCACAAGTGTGACTAGTGTTCGGTCTTTATGTGAGGATCTATAGTTATATTTAGTTTGTAGTCAGTAGATAAATTTCCTTATATTTTTCCTTTACCTTTAATAAATTATTCAAAGATTAATTAAGAAAATTTCTATTTAATTATTTATTTGAAATTTCTTTCTTTTTTTAAATTATTATATTATTAAAATTTAAATAAATTGAATTGGATTTCTTAGTGGAATTCAACTCCAATAAAGCAGCTAAGAAATGGGCAAAGACAAACAGAAATCGACGAAAAGATAAGCTTGAAAGGTCTTGGCGAGGGTGGCCGTTATTAATTCAAATTTTAAAATAGATGATAGTAGAACAAATCTAATTATCAAATATATATTTAGCTCAAATAAAATTAAATGTAAGTTTAAATGATACACCAAATTCTGTACATACACGCACACAATTCCCTCCTCCTCTTATTTCTCAATCTCCCCAAATTATTCTCTGGTATCTTCTCCTCTTCTTTCTTCTTTACCTAACCCTGAATTTCCCTCTCCAAGAACTCCTATTTCTCTTAATTCTTTTTAGAATTACTCCTCTCCCCTTTCCTCAACATCAACCTTCTCCAACTTCTTTCGTATCATCCCCTAGATCCCCTTCTCCCATTCTTTCTATTATTATCCTAGCAGATTCTTTCTTTTCCTCTTCACAATTTCAGGAATCGTATGACCTCGAAAAAGAGTCATGATGAAGAAAAGGACCGGAAGCAGACTGAATTTTTCTGATGTTATGTTTAAATAACGGATTTATTGAGTTTGAGTTATTTTTGACATTTCCAATAATCAAACAATACAAAAAATTTTTGAAAAGCCTGAAAGAGCTTTCTTAATAATCGTCTTTTTTCGTTACAAATGTTAGTTTATAAATCCATTAAGAATATTAAAATTTTGTTGTGCAAAGTTTGTTACTTGAATATTGTAAGCAACATATTCAATTGATACTTTTTTCTTTCTTTCCTTTCTCTTTATCTCTTAAAAATTATTTATTTTTCTTCTAAAATGGTTTATTATTTCTTTAAATTTTATTGTTGCAATGATAATATTATTTTTTATATTTTCTTTCGGCATTATTATGTATTAATCCTGACATTTATCATATAAAACATAATTTTAGCGTTGCAACAATAAAATTTTATTTTATATATATATATATATATATATATATATTTATGTGTATGCGTGTGTGTATGTGTGTGTGTGCGGGTGAGTGAATAGGTGGGTGTGGGTGTGTGTGTGTATAGGCGCGCATATATATACATGGCTTTGTATACGTGCTTATGCATGTTGCGTATAAAAGTTTTATAAATTTAATAAATCAATTTATGTGTTAACTAAGTATATATGTATATTAGATTAATATGTATGTTATACATTTTTATTTCAATTTTTTCAGAGGAATATATAAGGTAATATTATCTTATTTAAATATTTGTAAAAATAAATAATTTTTTTTAAATGTTGATGTTTGATGTACTCAATTAATATTCTTTTGTAAGTTTTTCCACGATAATAACTTTTTTGCAACAATTCAGTCACACAATATTTTCTGAATTGAAACGCTTTGAATAATCCATATATTAATTTTGTAAAATGATTTAGCACCGAGAAATGACTGCATCTTCCATCACATTTTGATAGATTAAACTTTTGACAAGTAAATAATGTAGAGTTTGAAATAATGTACAGTTTGAAACGGTATATATTCTAGTTGGTATATGTCACAGCTCGAAATGGCATATATAATGATATATGTCACACGGCGAATGCATCTTGAGTGACAAAATAGTTTTGCATGTATGTGTACTGATGTACGTATCCTAACACGTTTCGCTTATGAGTACTGCAAATGCAGTCGAGAAACAAAATTGTTTTGCATGTATTACGTGCATACACAAGATTGACATCACAAGAGAAATTGTCACATTTACAATATACGGACTTTCGGTGATAATTGGAAAAACCGGTTAAGTGTAAAGAATTGAATAATGTAGAGAGAAGAGAAGCAATAAATTGTTTATTAATAATGTAACGAGTGAGCTACATCGTTTAAGAAAGAATATGAAAGAGGAAGAAAATGAAGTAAATACAAAATAAGAAAAAATAAACAAAGAAATGACAAAAAGATAAAGTGATAAAGAAAATGGGATAACAATGAGATTAAGTAGATAGGATTGATAAAACGAAAGAAAAATGGAATTGAGCAATATCATGGAGAAGAGCAAAAAAGTGACATAAAGTTAGTAAAACAAGAACGATAAAAATGAACGAAAGGAAAACCAAATAAAGAAGTAAGAAAGGTAAGAAATAGTAGGTAAAAAAAAGAAATGATGACAAAAAGAAAAGCTAGGCAAATAAAAGAAAAATATGAGAACATTGGGAAACATTGAAAACTTGTTAAAAAGGAAGAAGAAATAGGTAAAAAGTATAAAAAGAGAAAAGAAAGAGAAGGAAGAGAAACGTGCTTTTTAATCGAATAAAAAGATACTAAGTACTAATCGCTGATAATTAAAAGAATAAAAAATGTAGCAGAGGTAATGGGAGAAGACATAAAAGATAATGCAAAAAGGGATGTGAAATAAGAAAAACGAAAAGAATGGATTAAAGAAGAAATAGAAAAGTTGAAAAAAAATTTAGAAAAAAAGAACTGAGAAAAGTTACAAGAATAAATTTAAAAAAATATTAAAAAATTAGAAAAGGAGAAAAGTAGAGAAAAGGAAAACAAGTAGATCATTGAAGGACGGAGTAAATATAAAGTGATACAAAAAAAATGCTTAAGTGTGAAATGAAAGAAGAAAAAAAAGGAAAAAGAATGTGATAATAAGAAAAATACAGTTATAAATAAAAAGAGAATATAAAGAAAAGAATTAAAAATTTATTGAAAAATAGAATTAGAGGTGTGAATATACAAGATGTAAGAGAAATAGGAATACAGAAGAAAGAAGTTATATATATATATATAACTTCTTTCTTCTGTATTCCTATTTCTTAAGATTTATTTATATATTATAGAAAAGTTTATCGTATATGTAAAATAGGAATTTATTTTCCTATAATATATATATATATATATATATATATATATATATATATATATATTATAGGAAAATAAATTCCTATTTTACATATACGATAAACCTTCCTATAATATATAAATAAATCTTAAGTTTTATATAAATAAAGTTATTTAAATTTCATTGTTTTATTATTAATCTATTACATTATATTCTATTCACACAAAAAGAATGAATAAAAGAGGTCATAGATAATATTAAAATATAGTACTTTTCGTGACGTCAATCGTCTATGACATTAAACCGTCATTTCATATCTTGCAGATGTCAATTAATATCGTCAACAGAGGTTAGTAAGAGATCAAAATCTAACGTTAAAATGACGTGAGCTTCCTACCTGGAGAGTTAAAATTAAATAAAGAAATAGAAATAGAAGAGCAAAACGTAGAAATAAGATAAAAGACTAATAAAGAAAAGAATAATAAAAAGAAGAGATGACATAAAAAGGAATAGAAATGGGGAAAAAGATTGAAGGGAGAAAATGAAGAAAAATATGACATATAGAAAATAGAAAGAGAGAAAGAAGAGAACAAAATAAAGATAATAATGTAATATGTTAAGAAAAACAAGAGTGAGAAGAAAAGAAGAAAAAAGAGGAAAAAAAGGAGAAAAAAGATGCCTAAAAGCTTTTAAAACATATATCTAAATAATGAAAATAAGAAATTTTAGAATGAATTAAAACAGTAAAAAATAATAATATTTAGAGATTGTGGATAAAACACAAGAATGGTTGGAATATAAAAATAGTTTAAAATTAATAATTTAAAATAAACAAGAAAATTAGGGCTTATAGGAGAAGTGTTGACTAATTAAAAGAAGAAATAAGATAAGTAGAACGAAGAGTAAGGAAAGAATTGAAAAAAAATGGCAAAAAAAACAAAAGGAGAAATATAGAAAAAGAAAGAATATAAAAGTTTTATGAAAGAAACAAAAAAGAAAAGGTAAAAAAATCAGTAATCAAGCAAAAAAAAACAAGAACAGAAGAATAAGTATGGAAAATCAATAGAAAAAAATATAGAAAAAATGATAATGAGGATGAAAAAACAAGTAATAAAAAAAAGTTAAAAATAATAAAAGTATTAATTATTATTTGAAAGATAAAATTTGAAGAGGAAAAATGGAAGATAGTAAAGATATACATTCATTAATTATATTGAGATGAAATAAGAGAGTTTAAAGAGATAAATTGGGAAACATAAAGAAGTAAAAATGATTTTTAAGAGAAGAGGGAAAGTGAATTAATATACTAAGTTAATATTAATATACTAAACTGAAACAAAACTTTTTTTCTTGTTTTAGGATTAGAAGACAAACAGAAAAAAATAAAGAAGATAAAAGAACGTTAAAAAAAGACAAAAGAATAAATACAAAAAAAAAGACTAACAGAATATCTGAAGGAACGGAAATAAAAAAAATATCATATGAAAATATAAAAGAAGACGGAGAGTATATACATATAAGAGGAAGGAGAAATATAATAATATAAACTATATCGTAAAAGGGAAAACTAGGTAATGAAAGAAATGGAAAAGAGAATAAAGAAATTGGAAATAAAATATAACATAGAATCAGATCATTACCTAGTAGTATGGATTAAGAAAAGGAAGGTAAAAATAAAAGAAAAAAACTTAGACAAGACAGAAAAAGTAGGAAAATTAAGAAAAAAATAGGAAAAAAGATATTTAAGAAATAGATTGGAAAAGTAGATATAAAAGGAAGTACAATATAAAAAGAAATGGAAAAAATATGAAGAAAATAAGTTATAGGGCAAAAAGTGAAAAAAAAAGATGATGAAAGGTAGGAAATGAGAAAAGATAGTGAGTGCATAGAAAAGAAAAAAGATTGAATGAAGAGTAAGGAAAGAATTGAAAAAAATGGCAAATATAAAACAGAAGGAGAGAAATATAGAAAAAGAAAGAATATAAAGCTTCATGAAAGAAACAAAAAAAAGGTAAAAAGATCAGTAATCAAGCAACAGAAAAAAACAAGAACAGAAGAATAAGTATTGAAAGTCAATAGAAAAAAATATAGAAAAAATAAACGAAAAAATTACAAATAGATTAATAAAAGATATATTTTATAGAGTTATTAGAAGAGAATGTGTGTGAAAAATAATAAAAAGATAATGAATGGGGCGAGAAGAATAGATAAGAAGACTGTAATTATATATATTATATATATTATATATAAAAATTGTATTTTTTCTAATAGATACTTAGTTTGAAAATTTTTATGATTTTGTTTCTAATTGCATAGTTTAGCAAATAAATTTGATAAATGCACAAAGAAAACATAATTATTTCTTATAGTTTTTTTGTTCTATTACGTCACAATTTTTAAAAGTTGAAAATTGCAAAAAAGTCTAGTTTGATGTATTTTATCGTATTCAGATATGGCATGTGATATTAAAGAAGTTTTGCTGTAATCAAAAAATTAAAATAGCTATTATAACTTTCAACTGTCTCAAAAGAAATTATGTCAATTATGATAAATATTTATTATTAAACGTAGTTAATTTCGAAAAAGTTGTTAATTAGATTAGATTATTAAAAATCTATCAAATAGTTTTCTGTTTATTAAATCTGATAGGTTTTTAGGTCACTGAATATATGAAATTGTCAAAATGTATAAGTTCAAGATGTATATATAAATGTAAATTTTTAAAATATAAATTTTAATTGACTATTAGTTTGACTATTTTAAATTTTTATATACTGATTCTGATATTACTTATATTGATTATTATTTATTGATTTTAAATTTGCTGATTTTAACAAATTTGTAGCAGTTTAGAAACCTTGGAATAGACATAATTGAATATTCTATTTAATAGATCATAATTTAATTTGCAATTTATCGGCATAGACTCCAGATTTAAGCACAAATATTTTATAAATAACTAATCATAACTGACATAATGAACTTTTTATGAGAGAAGAATGAAAATCTTAATAACATATTTAACTTTGATTGTAACAAAATTTTTTCAATACTTCACATATTAACTATATCCCAAACAGGATCCAAAAAACATTCAGAGGACATCCCAAAAATATTTTTGAATGAGAAGATATCTTCAGAATGTCACTGAACATCTGTTGAATATTGTGTGGGATATAATATAATAATATGATATAATATGATAATATGTATATAATACTATAAATACATATAATATATAATACTATATGTATAATATATAATATTATAGATATTAAAATAACCTATTTTTGCAAATCTTATCACAAATTTTTCAAAATTGTGACTTGTTGAAGCAACTTAAGAGTCGGCAAAAGTAACGAGCAAATTCCAACGTCATTGTAAACATTGAGAAATGAATTCTGATGTAATGGTATATGTCCGTATATGCAAACACTATTGCATTGCAAAAGAGACAAAGATGACGTCTTTCATTGTTTCTTTTTACATACGGTGCTATCAATACGATCTATAGTTATCGTTACATCGTAAGTATAGATAGCGATGTATGTCATCATCGTATTCTCAGAGAAGAAATATTTTCTTATAAATTTTTTTCAATGTATTCCTTGTATCATTGGAATTTGCAGTACAGAGGCAAATTTTGCATTTTAGTTATTAAAAAATTTATAATAAATAAAATATGGATTTGAGGGTAGTTACATCTGATCCGCGATAGCTTGCAATTAACAACACATTTTTGAAAATTTTATTTCGACCTTCTTTTTAAAACACCTCTCTAAAA
Organism: Anoplolepis gracilipes; assembly: GCF_047496725.1. Taxonomy (NCBI): domain Eukaryota; kingdom Metazoa; phylum Arthropoda; class Insecta; order Hymenoptera; family Formicidae; genus Anoplolepis; species Anoplolepis gracilipes. The sequence continues at coordinate 11,931,449 of NC_132971.1, read as the reverse complement.
TTGATAAAAACAATGCTGCTGATTACAAATATCACAATTTTATTATGATGTTTCCTGTATTTTGGACGAAATATGATAATAACGATCTCGCAGTTCATAACTGGCCGACAAAGGTCTCCACATTCTTTCCTATTGACTTTTGAAAAATTTTTATATGGAATTGTATTCATCGTAAAAAACTAAGAAATAAATTTTTCCTCAGGCTAATAAGAGCTGCAAACGCTAGTGCGTAGTTTTAAGGAAAATTAATTCATTGCAATTGATTAATTTTGTGCAAAACACAAATTTTTCTTGTAACACTCAGTAATTAAATTAATCTCAATTAAATTAATTTCAATTATATTAATCTCAACTTGAGATTCTTTTTTAAAATCCCTATTCTTAAAAAATTCCCTTAAAAAAGAAACTTGTGCTAAAAAAATATTGAAACAAAATTGAATTGGGAATCGAATTCGTCTTTCGCTTGCGACTGTTCTTATCTCTCACTGGACTATTCATGCCACACTCTAATACAAGTATGTACATATATATTTAATAATAATGTCATCTCTGTTTTTTGCTTACATTTATAGGAAGATCAAGAGAAGTTTATTAAAATTTCAAATTAAGATTTAATTATTTACTATCGTACTAAGAAAAATTTGTGTACCTTATGCAGAACTAATCAATTTTTAAACTATTTTTAATGTGTTCAGTTTTTAAATTGATAATTCATAAAACGCTCTTTACGTACATATGTTAGGAAATACTATTTGCGTTAAAAATGTTCTTTTTTTTGTTACTAGGAGGTGAACAAGAATAGAGCTTATACCTACTATATAGAATTTATACTAATAAAAGTGCTCTAGCGCACTGAAATAGAATCAACAGAGAGAGCGGAAAACATTGGATGATAAAACAATTACTGCATTTGGCAAAACAAATTTGAAACGTCAAAATGTTCTTTTACTTTATTCTATCTTTATTCAATTTTCGTAAGTAACAAAAATGGAATAAGGTAAAAAAACATTTCGACGTTTCAGATTTATTTTATCGAACGCAGTAAATAACAGACTTATTACTGTAGCCGTCCTATATAGACTGTTCTTTTCTCATAAAGAGAGAGATTGCAATAAGAGAGATAGAATATATCCTTTTTTCGATCCTCTTTCGTCGCTCTTTCTTTAATACACTTTCTTATGTTCGGCATATAGGCAACATCCTTCTATTAGTATAAACTCTATGGATAGAGCACACTAGTAGCGTCTCCTTAAAGGAAATTGTACAATGCGTTGCCAATGTCTATCCTTAGCAACTGGCAATTGAACGCAAAACTGAATGCAACACATTGTAGAACTCCCTTAAGGGTCGACAGGAGTGACGACCAAATTTCAGCATTACTGTCATCAAAATATTGATGAACTCTCACTTAATGTATTGGTATATGTCTGTACACGCACAAACATTATTTCAAGAGAGATAAAGCCGACTGTCAATGTTTCTCCTTATCAAGCGGTGCTACCAACATTGATATGCTCTTTTAGGTGCAGATAGTGATATTCACATCGGCAATATTTAACAAATAGAAAATAGGACAATTCTAATGATAACGAATATCATAATTTTAATATAATTCTCTCTATATTTGAGCCATAATAATGCGAATTTGTAGTTCGCGGGAAATCTCCTTTTTTGTCGACTTTTAAATGCAGCCTATATACTATAGTAACTAGCATAATAACTAAGTTGGTAATAACAAGATCTATAATTTATTATTATATAGTTTTATATAATTTGGGTTTGTAGGGAAACGTGGGGTAGAACGGCCAACGTAAGCATTGAGCAAGTTTTCAACATATTAAAAAAAATAAATCGATCTTTTTTTTACTAAAAATATTCTTTGGAATATCCACTATATAAGAAAAAACACAAGTTTATTATAAAATAATAGTTTAAATAGACGAGATTATTGATTTAGTAAAAGCCTAGATTTTCGTGATATGCTTATCATGCGGGGTATAATAGACTACCTCCAAAACTTGTTTATTTCATCAATATTGATGTCTAAAACTTCTTAAAAGTTGTATATTATAATATGATATATAGAACATAAGAATATAGATTTGTATTTTTAAATGATAACTATAAATTAATAAATAAAAACAATTCTCTTGTTATAATAAATATTTTTCTCTTTAAAACATGGAAAAATATCCTTTAATGTAATAATTTTTGATATTAATTTTGAAAGACAGCATCTATGTATACTCTCTTTCTTTCTCTAGTATAAAAATAAAAAGTACAACATTTCGTGAGTTAATATTTCATTAAGCCTCAAAACGTGTTTATTTACTTTTGATTTTATAAAAAATTATAATTAATCAATATTTACATAGACACAGTATGAAATTAATAAGAAAAGATCACTTTAAAACATAAATGTATTTACGGTAATAAAAAATAGAATTTTATCATTGTTTACCTTATGTAAATATATCGAAGAATTACAACTCAGTCACGAAGAGCACAGCAAGTGCATTAAATAATTTATAACAACTTTCAACTAAAAATATTGCGACTACTGATAACAGCACGCAGAAAAAGACACCTAATAGCAATAATTGCAACATATTTCATGACATGGTAGCATCTCTGTAAAAAGATATCGACTCTGCACCATTGTACCCCGCAGTGCCGTTCTACCCCACGTTCCTCTAATTTTTAATGCTCAAAGTATATGTAAAATCTTTTAATATAAAGCTGAAAGTAAATTAAATAAAATCTGTAAAAAATTAGTTTCTTTTTAAAAAAAAGATATAAAGAATCCTAACTAGTTGTCAAAAATTCTCATATGTATATTCATATAATATTGTTATTTTATTTATAAAAATAAAGATAGCAACAAATTGCGCTAACAGAAAATAAAAATTTATAAAAATATTTTAACCAAAAAAAGTTACAAAATAGTTATTTTAATATCTTGAGAAATTTAATAAAAAAAAGATAATACAAAACACAGAATTAAAAATTAATAAAGAAATAAAAAATTAGAAATTAATACAAGAATAAAAATTTATACAAAAATTGTTAAATAATATAAATTAAAAAATAATAATAATAATTTTTAATAAAAAAACTTAACACTGCTAAATTTCAAAATATAATTAACAAATAATTAATGTTATTATTATTTAAATTTAGTTTCGAACTACATTTAATTTAGTTATAACGATAATTAAAATGTAAATCTATTAAATTAATTTTAGCATATTGTTTAGTTTAACAACGCTAAGTTTTTTAAATTAAAATTTTTATAATTTTTTATTCGCGCAATTGTTTAAAATCATTATTTTTATAAATAAAATAATATTTTGTGAATACATATAACAGTTTTTGACAACTGACACGTGTTTTTAGTGTTTTTTTTTTTATCTTTTCATGAAAAAGTAACTTTTTATGGAAAGGGATATCATTATTTTTTGTCGAATATATTTTAAATATATTTTACAATATATTTACAATATTAAAATAATTTATAGAATTTATAAAATTTATGGTTTTATAGTATTTATGGTTTAAAATACTATTTTGTATAGATTGACTGCTGGCGCTGTGTAGGTATATATAAGACGATATAAGTGTTAAAAGTATCGATTGCGTTAGCGCTGAATATTGATTTGTTTTAAGCAACCAAAGAAAATTATTTTTAGATTATTTGTGTATGTGTGTGTGTAGTTATTTTTGTTTAATTATATAAAATTTATAACCGTTAATTGCGCGTGCGTGTATGTGTGTGTACATGTACGAATAAGCGTGGGAGTACGGATAGGTATGTAAGTATGATTGTATATGTAGTAGATAAATATAGATATACAAATAAGGGTAGGAATGGAAGGTGCGTGTGGGAATGTGAAGTGCAAAGGTGTGAGTGTAATATTGTAAATGTAGGTATAGTGGTGGGAGTGGCTGTGGGGAATGGGGTTGAGTGAGACGTGTTGAAGTGTGAAAGTGTTAGGATATGGACGTAATGTAGATATTGATGTAAATGTTGATCTAGGGATGGAGAGGAGACACAGAACTCTCTTGCTCTTTTGCTGCGCCTTTTTAGCACAAGACACTACCATGTCTTTTGAATAATCTAATATACGTAGGAAGCTAAAACATTTTGGAAGTTATTTATAGCCATGAGTTTGATATCTTATCAAAATTATTACAGAAATTTAATTTCATTCATAAAAGCGTTATATTATTAGTAATTTAAGTTGTATTGAAAATATAATAATTAACAAATGTATTATGTACAGAGTGAGTCATTATCAGTTAAAGTGTTACAAACTTATATCTCAGAAACAAAGCATTTTAAAGAAAAATATTTCATACAAAAGTTTAGTGACTTCGAGGGGGATATGATATGGTGTTATTGATTTGATCTTGAATAGTCGTGTGAAAGCCATGTGAAGGTCATCTTTGATTTCTTAAATAAAACTTCTCATTTTTTCATTGCATATTCTTGTAGCTTACTTCGAGAGCTTTTCAATATACTATAATATAATAAAGTTTTTTTATTAACCAATTTATACCAATTGATTTGTCTCTTTATTTTGTGCATAAAAATATTAAGATTATCAAAATCTGAATGTTTTATAAGATATTTTATGTATGCTCTTTTATGTAATAAAATACTGTAACTTCGAGCCTCATAATTATAATAAAAAAATATTTTATTATAATGATTTGAAAACCTTTTAAAATAAGCTCTATAAGAGTATGTAATAAAAAATAGGGGATTCCATTTAAAATTTTTAGTTGAGTCCCCCCTTGAGGCATCCCTCTCCAATTCCTTTAAAAGAGTAACCCTTTGAAATGAACATGTGTTTCGCGATTTTTTGGAATTTTAAACTATTTCCGAATTATAGGGACAGTGACAGACTTTATATAAATCTTATATATATATTTTTTTATTTGAATAAAGTAGTAATGGTTGAATAAGTTCGTTCAAAATTGCATATAAATAAAATTAAAAAAATCGTATTTACGAACTAGCGCAAAACTTTGGACAAATACCTTTATTTTTAGCTTTAATAAACTACAAAAATTTATCAAAACGCACAAGGATCCTTTACATTAGAAAGCAGCAATGTAATTTATAAGATCAATTGTGATACATCTTATGTAGGTTGGATAAAAAAGACAATTGGAGATTAAATTTCAGAACATCGGAATAATAATAGAAAAAATTCGAACAATTACTCAATAATGACGAACTATAGATAAAATCTCATTTATGATTTTAAATAGAATGAGATAAATATTCCATAGAAGAGAACCGTTTTTTAATAAACGTTTGATTTCTGAAATGATATACATTAGAAAAGAAAAAAGTAGTAATAATAATTTACAGACAAATACAGAATGCATCAATAATGTTTATAAAATTATAGATAAATTACCGAAAATTTAAATGTCAAGGTTGCGAATGCATGAACAACCGATTGTGACAATATTTTATATTTGTCTCCTTACTAAAAAATTGCAGCCAATCATTTGCATTGTCATCAGTTACAAGTTACATAAATCAGTTATGTGTTAACTAATAATTGTTTTTGTTACATCCTTTGGGTATATAGATTTGTTATAACAGAATGATTTACATCTTTTAGTTGTGCTGAAAAGAGCTAAAAAAAAGAACTCAAATCGTTTACATTTTTATATTAAAGTGATACTAAAGTTCGATTAAAATAAAGATAGGCGCCCAAAGTTTTGCGTTGGCTCGCAAATGCTATTTTCCTATTTTATTTTTTATTTAAAAATCATTTAATATCAAAATGTTTATCTCTTCTATTTTTCTCTTTTTAGAATAATAGAAATAACAGAAACTCTTTACGTTAACAAATATGTAGAGAAACGACAAATAATCAGATATTCAATAAATATCAATATTTAGAGTTGACTGTAAATCAATAACAGATGACAGATCGGTACGCGTGTAAAGTTTTAATATAGTTAATACACGAAATCGAATATATCGCAATTTTAATATTAATTTTTCTAAATTTTATAAAGCAATATCAAATAATGCTATTGATTTCGCAATTAATTTCAATATGACGATTACTTTATCGCATAGCCTTAGTGTAAACATCGTTTCAGATATTAACACTTAAGTCTTATATGATACCATTAACCAGCTTTAAATGCTTATAAATTAAAAATTATTATAACGTTGATGTTTTAATTTGTATTTACATTTGTATTTTGTATTTTTTACCTTTAGAATATGTCATTAAAGTGTCGTAGGGATTCGCACTGATGATATACTATATATAGCAATTTTTTTGACAGAAATAACTTATATAAGTGCAAAATAAAATTATTGTACTGTTTTCTTTTCATTAAACTTATTCTTGCTTTAATTATTACTAATATACCTTTTAATAGCATTTTTTGTTTTGGTAATTTATTTTTTGAAAATTAATTTTATTTATCTTTTTTTTATAGTAATATACACTTTTTCTTTCACTTGTATTAATATCCATTTTATAAGTTTGCTTAAATATATAAACATAACATAATTGTAACTTTAAAAAAAAAAGGTGACAAAGAGACGTTAAGTCCACACACATCCGTTTAAAAAATTATTATTATATCAAAAGACTCTGGAGAGCAAAATTCCATTGTATCTACACAGGTATATATACATATATACACTACACATAGACTCACAAATGTGTAAATATGTATGTGCACATAATGCACTATTGTACATTAATATCAGATTATCTTTCAATTCAGATACGAAAAGAGAAACAAAATCGATATTAATGAAATGATCAATCTAATATGATTCTTCTTTATATAATTCTAGAATATATATTATCTCAATAATTTATTTATATTTTGTATATGCAAATTTTAGACAAATTTACTACTTATATTTTAATTCCTTGTACAAAAACAAAATTAATTTATTATGCTTTTAAATTTTTGTATACTTTTGTATATTAGAAAAAATTATAAATATAAAAATATTACTAAATAGTTATATTATATTGAATAAGATATTTAATTTTTAATTTCTTGGTTAAGAAGTATATATTTGTAAAAGATTTATCATTTTAATTAATTATTAAATAGTAAATCCTGGTTAAGTATATTTAATCAATCTGTGCCAAAAAATTTATATGATCATCATACGTACAAATCTAGTTTTTGTAAATTTTTATAATTTTTAAAAAATTAATGAAATTATTTATTTATATTATGTAAATATAATATTCAGTTATTTGCAATTTTAATTTCTGCGTACACAGCCAGTTAATCTTTAAAATGTAATATTGATTATAGAATTGCTATAGAATTGCTATTCAAGATAATATCTAAAAATACATTTATTATTTTCCTTAATTTTATAAAAATATTTCTTGTTAAGAAATATGGTAAATATCTGTAAAAGATTATCACATCATAGACAGATATTAGACATTTAATCGATTTTTATCACGTAAATACATTGTAGAGAAGGTTATTCTGAATAATTCCCTGCAAAAATTAAACGAGGGGCGGTGTCGGTTTAGAAGATATAACAAATTAAAATTTGACATTTTTTAATGCTTTTTCTTAGATATTGTATACTGATATTACAGGAGCAGTAAAATTTGTGTAAATCGCTCGTTATTTTCTAACAATAAAAATTTTATTACATTATTTAAAAGATAATTACATGTAAATGATGGATATTTTGTTAGAAATCGGTTTTTTTTATTATGTCCGATTGTTAGAAAGCGTATAATTGTTTCGAAACCGAAAGATACAAAGATTTCATTGTTAATCATTCTTATATAATTTGTTGATCTTGACAGTAAAACTCGAACTCAAAATATTGAGAGAAAGATATTCGTGATAACATTTTACGACACATTTTATGGCACTCGCAAGAAATATTAAGTTGGTTAAGTTGTAGAGTTTTCTTTTTAAACGAAAAATTTCCATTTACAGAAAGTACAGAAGCATTTTTTTACATTACGGCAAAACATTATCCCCCTTCACTATATTAAGAAGACAAATTATATGTAATCATTCATAAGTAGTCTTTGATTTCTTCTTAATTATATACTTTAAATTAAGTAATATTAATGTCGACTAAAATTTTTGTGGATGATATAAATGATTTCATCTTTGTCAATTTATACAAAATTTATCAAAATATCTCAACATTTCACTGTCAACATCTCAACATTTTATTCAACATTTCCTGTCTTATTACTTGAAAATATTTCAATATTACAGTCGAGCAGCATTATGCTGATATATACTATTTTCTTAATTAGAAATTCTTTAATTAGAAACGTACTCTGTTTTTATTAAGCTGTGACAGATACAAAATATTTATAACGCCATTTACAGACATTATTTACTATTCCTGTTCTTTGTACAAGTTAAAATAATAAATTAACTCCATTACAATTCAACAGGATACGACAGTAGTTAATCCTTTTTTATTCTTTCGTATTTACGCAGGTCATACAGAATGTTCAGTTAATTGCCATCAAACAAAAAAAGTGAAGTTTCTTAATAAATTTAAATTCAATTTTTTTGTCATCAAATATTTTATGAAAGATTTAATTTATAGACAAAGAATCTTCTAATGTCGGAAGTTAAATATTTTTCTTTCAAATTTAACTCGAAAATATAAATAGATAATAGGATTATATTTTTTAGTTAATTTTAAATTAATGTGCATGAAATTAATTGTTAAAGCTATTTCTTAACTGAAACAGATAGGAAAAAATAGATCAAATATCTAGAATACGATATTTTATAAAAAAATTAATAAGATAAAACAATAAATAATAAAATTAATAAGGTTATGTGAAACATAAATTTAAATTTTTCAGGCTAGTAAGGGTCAATGAAATTGCGTAAATTTCAAGAAAAATTAATTTTTCTTTGAAACTGAATAGTTGTCCTCAAAGTATTAATTTTCCTTGATATGATACTAATTTGCATTATTAATCTTTGTAAACATATAAATATAAATAAAAGATAAATTTTTAATCCATTTTCTTAGTCTTTATTATTTAACATAATCTTTTATTGTATTATTTTATTTAATATTTGTTTAATTTTAATCAACAAAAAAATTGCTCTTATCATAAAAGGCATTTCTCGACCTATGTTTATAGATTTTTTTTTAATATTTGATTAGTAAACACGTTTTTAAAATATTTAACATCAATTAATTTACATCCTGTATAAAAATATACAATCTTGTATAAGAATATCTATAGATAAAAATATATATGTATAAAAAATATAAATTTTTTAAAAATATTTACTTTTTATATTTCAAGTTTAAGTGAGTTTTTACATTTTTTGATATTTTTACCAACTTAAACACATAAATTCACCTTAGAAAACAGAAAAAATACTTTTACCATTATGTATATAACAACAAAATATGCTAAATAACAATAAAGTGTACGAGTGTATCATCTATTCAATTTAGACGTATGTACATTTTTGCATATTATTGTGCAACCAGATTCTTATAGAATTTTATAGGAGAATTTTGATATTTGCTTGTCTGATTAACATTTTAGCAATTCATAATAATTGCTAAAAAAGCAATGTGATAATAACATTTTTATAACAATTTATATAAAATTGCACTGTGTAATAAAATTATAATTCTTGAAAAAAATTAAAATAAGATCAAGAATAATATAACTTGTTTGGTAAAGCAACATATAATTCTTTTTTAATAATACTGTAATTGAAAGCATATTACATTAAATTATAACAATTATAATAATTATATATAAAAATATTGTAACTTAATTATAATTCTCTCTAACAGTGTTAATTCTTCGATCCATGCATACATATATTTACTAAATATTTTTTACTCAATGAGTATTATCTACTCTATAAATTCGAAATTTTAACATCCTATTTAATCTCTTTCTTTGTGTGACATTCGTACAATGCTCTAGTTACAGTAAATTTATAATTTTAAATTGCAAATAATAGTTAATACAATGTTTTTTCTGATTTTTAAATTTAAAGTCTGCTAATATTTAACTATATAAATTAATTATCATTTAATTTCACAGTAGTCAGACTTTTGGCTTTATTGTAACATGTAATATTGCAACATAAAGATATATATTAATCAAAACTTTTTAACTATAAAACATTTTAATTAAAATTTCTGTGACTTTTGCCTATAATAAGAAATATTTATATTTTTTTACGACATTATATAATTTGTATAATATAATATATATATATATATATATATATATATATATATATATATATATATATATATATATATATATATATACACTATATATACTATATTTTTAAGTAATACAATTTTTTTACAATAATTATATAAATAAAAAACTAATAAGAATGAAGCTATCAAATATATAAAAAAATAATATAATAATAATATTTATATTGTATAATATTTATATTTAATATTGCATTTATTATTGCAAGAAAGAGTATATAAAGTTATAGCGTAAAACAATAATTTAAATAAGGTGAATTGTGAGTATTAATAAATTTTATTTTTTTGTATCATAATTTAATTCTCGATCTTTCTTTAATCTCTTTTCGATCTCTTTTCGGTCTTCTATTTTACGCTAATTGTTAATGAACTCCAAATTATTGATAAACTAATATACACAATACATGTTATATTGCGCTATAATATTACCTGCATATAAATATGACAAATGTTACTTGCTGATAGTATGTATCAAATATATCTGAAACTCTAATACATTTATCAGTCTCACACATTAGTAAAGGCGAGCCGGCCGTATTTATTGATTAGAAGAGAAGTTGTTCCCCCACCATTACCTAACCATGTAACTCGACTGATAATATTACGTGAATGACGAAAAGCATAAGTAAAATATATATTTATATATATATTAATATATATATTTATTAATATAAAATAAATTATATATAATTGATTTAAATAATCGCCATGTTATTTAGTTCAAATATTGTTTATTTAGACTGTTTAGTAAACTTTATTAAAATAATGTAAGAAATAAAAGATAAGATATTATATTAATGTATAAAATTATAATTACATCAGATTATATTAACTCTTTGACTGGCAGAAACGCAATATTGCGTTTGTTATTTAAAATGCTATTATTTTGTATAATGCTTTTTTTGATGTATTAAATTAACACTTTTTTTACAATATCCTTTGTGCATATAAATAAATATATATACATATATATATATATATATATATATGTGTGTGTGTGTATATGTGTGTGTGTGTAAGTATATATCTGTCACTCTTAATCTTCTTTCTCCTCTTTTTCTTTTATATTTGGCAAATATTATATACCTATATAACTGCATTATATTTTCCTCATTTATTGTTTAATTTTATTTTATTCTGCTACTTTCTCGTCTTTCCCGTTTCTCTTTTTATTCGAGTTTTCGTATCTCTTGTATGCACATTCACATAAGTACAAGTACAATTTCAATGTTGTTTTTTAGCAAATTAATCAAATAAAATAAAATTATCTTATTCTTTTACAAATAGGATACTTTTAATAATTTGAAAATATAAACGGCTCCAATATTTACAAACATGATAAGATATACTCGGCAATGAGAGCCCATGCGCGGATGTTGATGCGATAAAGAAACTGCGTAAAGAAATTAATTCTTTTCACGAAAGAATTTTTAATTAGTGCACAGAGCACATATTTAGATTCTCATTTTTGAGAATTCTATAACCTCTCTTTACCTCCCTAAAGAGATGTAGGTGAGAAAAAATATCGGGGCTATTAATCGTCTAGTCGCGTGATTATTGTCAGTAATTTAAAAATTTCTCAATTAACACACTCCTGTCTAGTTGATAGGCCAAGAAGTTGTGATGTATGTTTTGCCGAAAATATATCTAAATGACAAACATTGTCTTATAATCGGAATTACTGAAATTAACGAAGAGCTTAAAGAAATCTAAAAATTTATAATATTTTATATGGCGTGGGAGAAATTAGACTAACAATTATTAACACAATATAAATATTTTTGCGTTGGTTGTGTAATTGTCGATTGATTGAGAATGGTAACACGACATATCATAGTAATACCGGACAAAAAATAAATAAGTGTATATACAAAACACGCAAAAGTTGACATTCAAAGTTTAGGCAGTCTGTCTATTTCATCTATCTATTACATATATGCTGAATGTAAACATTCAATATCTGTTTGTAAATTGAGACTGTTTTTTTACCCTTCAATATAAATCATTTCCGATATTAATCTTTTGTTGTAAAATTTTTCTCTTTATCTAAAATTTTAATTTTTTTCAAATTACATTTATGATCAAATTCTATGGTTGATAATTACAGAGTTATTTGTTGTGACTGAACAATTTTTACAATTGATTTTATATGTTATATTAACTTTTAAATTGTTCAATAAGAAAAGAAATATACGATATGGTAAAATAAGAAATAATTTCATTGCTATCTATTCTGGCTGATTATTAGAATTATGAAAATTATTGATTAATGTTTTTACACATTCCTAGATAATATGAAAAATAAATATTATTATAATTATACGTATAAAATACATATTATATAACTATAATTGTTAAAATTAGTGTTTACATGATTTTTTGCTTTTATTAATAATAAATCTGTATATTTCTGATTATACAGATATGGCAATACTGCTAAATAGTTTTATTTTTAATGTATATGTCATAAATATTAAAATTAACATTTAAAATTATTTGAAATTATTTTAATTTATAATTTTTGAAATATAACTTTATTATTACGTTTTTCAAGGAGCTTTAAACTATTAAAGATGATTTTGATGATCATTCTAATTATACGATTACTAATTATCTGTATTGATAATTATGTATAATTATCAGTAATTATGTATAATAATTAATTAATCAAATTTATGGTAATACATTACAATTTATGTGACGATAGGATAAGCTTATAGTATAGTAAGCTTATAGTATAGTAAGCTTATAGTATAGGAAGAGTATTTTATCAGTATTCTTTTTAAATTTTCCACTTTTCTAGCTTATATTGCAAACGTTATCTAGGCTCTACTGTACAAAAATTCAATTATACAATTATCACAACTCCATTAGAAAATATAATATAATAAATATGTGGAATGACATGTGACAAATAAAACAATCAAAAACAAATAAGTAAAAATTAAAACCAAATAGAAATAAACAATCAGTAATTTTTTTATTTATAACGATTACGATAAACTAAGAGTAGTATAATTAAAGACAATCATTTATATATATATATATATATATTAATATAAAATAAGATAATAACCAAAAAAAGACCAAATTTCTATAACGCATCTTTACTAAGATATTTGTTTTTAAAGTTAAAATTTGAGAATTAGATTTTTTTAAATATTACTCTGTAGGACTTAATAATGTATAAGAATTTTTTTTATATTCAGTAATATTCTTTAAAATAATGTAATAAATTTCTTGATATCATCTTGAAGAGCTAGAAATGGACCACCTATAAGTCTTTTCACCTACACCTACAAAACTTTTAAACCGGTGAGCTTTCCTTATTTTAAAATATACTTTTAAATTCTTCACATTTTTCTCCAAAAAAAAGATACTCTTGTTTCATTTCATTAAAACAAATCGAGAAAAACACATTTTATTAAAAAATAAACTTTTATTCAGATAATATAACAATATTTTTATGCAAAATTGCATTGATTAAAATTTATTGAAACAATACAGATTTAATCAAAACAAAAAATATTTGACATAACTTTCTCCTAACACATCTCTGTACACTCTGAATTACCTTATAATTATCTTATAATTTAGAATAGAACGGTTAAGCTTTATAATTCGAAAAATATTTAAATAAAAAATATTTTATTATAGTGTTGGGAAAAACTTTTGAGATAAGAATGTGCAATAAAAAGTAGGAGATTTTATTTTAATTTTTTAAGTTAATCCTCTTTCTTGTACTCCCTTGAAGAAGCAACTCCCCTAAAAGAGTAATCCCTTAAAATAATCGAACACGTGTTTTGCAATTTTTTGAAATTATGGACCGTGGCCGAAATATTGAGGTAAGGAACTTTTATAGAAACCCTATATAATAAAGATCCTACATTAGACCCTATATAATAAAGTGACAATATCCGTAACTTTATATGGAACTTTTTATAACTAATTTTTATTAGAATTTTGTTTTGTATAAAGTATTGTTAATAATTTTAATTATTAATAATTTTTATAATTTTAGATAAACAATGAGCGACAGCTTTCCCAAAATCTTGTGGGATTGTTCAAGATAATGACTTCGACAATATATGTTAAAATTATCAGAATTAAATCTTTTTTGTCAATATTTATTACAAAAAACATGATTTAATAATATTAAATATTTTTTTAATTGATTTGACCAGATTTTTTTAGATAGAGTCTAGCATATAAAATTTAAAATACTTTCATAAATTTTAAATTTATTTTTTGAAATAGCTTTTTATTAACAGTTTATAATTTTAAACATTTCATAACATTTAAAATATTTATTAAACATATATTCAATATGTATTAAATATATATTAATATAACTAAAAATATATAATTGCGACAAAATTATTTTACTTTTTCTGCAGAGTAATTAATATTTTTATAAAATTATTTTCATGTAAATCAATGCTATATATGGAATATACACTTAAATTGAATTAAAGCTTATATTCTTGAAAAGACGTTGGATACTTAGTTAGATTGATTTGCTACATATATATATATATATATATATATATATATATATGCATTAAAAATTAATTTAATATTACTTCATCAATGAATTTGAGAACAATGTGATAAGCTTTTTATCAGATACACCTTGTATATACACAGTATAATTGATATTCAAAATTAATATTTTAAATATAATATAAATAATTTTATAATAATCATTATTTAAAGTAACCATTATAAATGAAATTACGGGTTATACAAATAAAATTTCTAACTTATTATATAAAATTTTATTTGAACGCCTCAAGTAGTCTTATAGTCAGATACAAATATAATTATTTCTATTATATATTTCCAATAATTCATATTTTTATATAATTATCAGCCTAAAATAAATTTAGCATTCAAATATCGCATGCTATAAATATGTAATGAAATGTAATTAAATATAAAGTTTACGTACTTAAAGACACACCAAACGATTCAGTTAAAGGGGCCTTTATGTATTATATGATCCAAATTACCTGTAACAAGAAAATTATTAATATATTAAATTTTTTTATAAATTCAGGATAAATTATATAGATAATTAAAATTGAAAAGAATGTAAAATGTTTTCTACGTAACATATATGAGATGCAATTCAAAAGTTTCTGGAGTGGCGCTGTATGACTCAAACTGCTTGTAGTATCAGCATCCGCTAGGGAAGACAACATTTACCTATAATGCGTCGATACTGTATATGCTAAAGGTCCTGGATTCGATTATCAATTTAGCAACTCATAATATCCAAATAATAAACAGAGATGTATGTAATGGAGAGTGGCACTGGATACGCTGTAACAATCATCCATCTGGGACAGCAGCTGTCTTCTAAGTAAAGCATTTATAACATTTTTCAGCCGGACAAATATAATTATTAGTAAACAATGTTTGCGGAGAAAAATATGTGAAGCACAAATAACTGAATCGGGAATCAAACCGATCTTTTACTTTTCGAGTAATTACTCTTACCACTTGAGCTATTCAAGCCTGATACTTAGACACAGCTATTTAGACACAGTGCTTGCACTATACCTATGATGCACCGAGTAGCAAAGTGATATGAATATAAAGATTTTTTTGTGCATTTTTGTAAGTGCATTGTATATGTTGGCTATAATTTTAAAATAGTTCTGAAACAATAAATTTTCACAAACAAAGAACGTGCGTCATATTTTCCCCAAAAAATTGTTCAGGAATTTTATGGGTTTCCGAATTACGGTTCCTAATAGCTCTGTTATCGAGTTTGAAGCAAAACTTGATGCAAATTCTTTGTTCATAAATCTGTTATCAAACATTTCAAAATCACAGACAACATATGATAAATTTACGAAAATACACGTAACAAAGAAACCCATGTTTATGTCATCCTGTCAGTCGCTATCATAGACGTATGTTACCTTTTTTAAGGTAGACACCTGTACTGCAAGCGGTTTGAGCCGTGACAGTTCCGGAACTTTCGGATTATATCTCGTATGTAGAATATATTTGTTATTAATGATACAACTGAAAGTATGGTGATTTTATGTAAAAAAATAAATTTGAATTATGTTCTATTTTTTTAAACTGTTTAATTTTGTTGTCAACGGTGAGAAGAATGACGTATAGAAACTTGCCCTTAAGTGTATGCGTTTAGTGTTATTAGTTTTAGTTTTCAATCTTTAATTTATGATATTTTGATAATTATTGGTCAAAAAAATAATAAAGAAATTTTTTATTGGATTTTTCTATGTAGGTACTCTGTTAGAATAGTGTCTCAATTTTTTGTTACGTATACATACATATATACATATGCATATAATAAATTATAATAAATTAATTAATAAAATATAATAAATTTTCAGAAACAGTTTCTGGATACTTTTTATTTGAATAGAAAGAGTCTCTAAGATTAAAATAAGTTTTATTAAATTAATTTAAAATGGTTTAATTGACCTCAATATGTAACTTGTTTGCACAGATTGTAGATGTGTTTGCAGATTAAAATAAAATAAAATTATTTTAATTATTTTAATATATATTTCCAAAACTAAAAACAATTCTCATTTAATTAAAATTGCAACTGATTCAAGATTTCACTCTGTATCTTACATAAAAATTTAAGAAGAACAGTCCAATACCTGGCAAATATCGTTGGACCATTTATTTACTATTATTGTTTATAAATATCTTATAAAGTATTTACTTTTTTTGATGTAAGTTTATATTTTTTTATTCTGTTACTTTTATTTACAAAATAAAGAAATAAATTAAGTGATATAAAAAAATACATAACTGTGCATTTAAAAAACTATCCAATTGCATGTTTTAAAGGCAATGTTGTATTTATAAAATAAAATAATTATAAAAATTAAAATTTTTAATTAATTCCATTTATGATGGTGTAAAGAAAATAAATATTTTAGAAAAAAAATGTGAAATATTATAATAATTAAAATTATTTCCAAACGGTTTCACGAGTTTTTAACTTTCAACGCAAAGCGAGATCAAAATTATTAACATATAATTAGTATAAAAGTAATATAAATTGAATTATATATATATTTTTTTTTAAATTGGAGGTGCAGGCGAAGCCTCTCCCCCGTCTGCATGTTTACTTTATAACAAAAATCTTGAAAATATATGTCAAAGTTAAGTAAAAACATTATTTTTACAATATTTCAAAATCACATATCTAGAAAACCAAAAGAGTCAAAAGGTGTATTACTTATTAAGAATGCATCCTCTACAATATATGTCAAAAGAAAAATTATCCGTGCTGTGTAAGTTTTTGTTAACTTTTACTGAGCGAGAGAGAGAGAGAGAGACCACGATACCTCTATCGAGTCAGCTAGTTGAAAATATATATATTATTAAATTTTTGTAATACGTCCAATGATAGAGTTTTTTATAAGGTTAACTAATATTACGTTCATATTGTACAATATTATATAACGGTAAGAAATACATACATATGTACTTATAATATAAAGAAAATACAATATGCATATATATTTATTATCAACAGTAAAAAAATGATAATGATATGACGTCCCGACAATATTAGCAGTTATTAAATAAGAACGTTTGTAACAAATCCACCTAACGCAAAAGCAAAATTGTAGTAATTTAATTCTATTATTATATTGTATTTTATTGCTAGTATAAATATACATATATAATTATTGTTTTAAATTTATTGCAATTATAAAATTAATTGGAAACGATATTAGCTGTAAGAATTGTAGCGAAAATGAATATATTCAATAAGCGAAGCTTCATTAAGAAATCTTTAGAAGCTCGCTTTTAACTTTTTTAGAATGTAAATAATGTAACATCCGATACATTTACTCTTAATTTTACTAATTAACAAATTGTTATAAAAAGTTCTGTTTTTTATAAAGTAAATTAAGGAAAATAATTATTATAAAATTAATTATTATAAATTAATTATTATAAAATAATTTATTATAAAATTATAAATATATTTTATATTCAAATTTTATATATAAATATATATATATATATATATATTACATATATTATATATTATATTTTATTACATATTATATATTACATATTTTATATATAATTATATAAATATATATGATATATTATATATACATATCTATATAATTTTTATAAAAAGCAAAAGTTTTCATTCCTTTTTTATCAACAAGAAGTTCAAACTATTTTTATGTAAACTAAAGTTTAGCTCCCCTAGTTATTATACATCAAGTATGAAAGTGAATCCCTTCCCATTCAAAAAATAACCAATACAAAAGGACATGAACAAATGATAATAGGGTTTTTAAAATTAAAAACTATTAAAAATTACATTACTATTAAAAATGTACACAAATGCATATTTTTACTTAGAATCTTTATTTCTTCTTTAAATTTGAATTAATCGAGTATATAAGAACTTTATTAAAGACGACTTATATATAATCTAACATCCATTTAAGTATATAGATATCTTTAAATTTAATTTAATTTAATTTAAGAAAATAATGTGTACCGGACTGATTTTCTTTGAAAAAATATATTGGGGAATAACACTTAATAACTTGAGTTTTTTTTATCGGTAGATCGTTACCTCCAGTATTTCAATAAACCCGGTGAATGCAAAACAAAAATTAAGAGGATTAAACTGTTACCTTAATTGAAAATAATTTTTAAGTTCTTTTTAATGTTTTAATGTTTTATCAAATATAACAATGATAATGCGCTCATAACTAACGCTATCTTATGTGAAGTTGGAAAGGTGAATTTTTGAGGAGACATACATATATCAAGTAGTCGACAATGATCATAACCACATAGACGTTTCTTAAATAAAAATTTTTTATTAATGTTATAATGTTAATGAAAATAACCATATAAATATATATGTACATATATATATATATATATATATATATATATATATATATATAGTTATTATATAATTATGATCGTTATCATATTTATAGTATCTCTTATTATATCGTACCATATACATATATATGGTTGCATGAACATATAAAAAGGCTCTGATAACAATAATATAGTTAAATTAACTATAATTCGCATTGTTAATATAACTATAAAAATATTGTTGCTTCCAAAAATGACTATAAATTGTAGTTAAATTATGATAATTGCAACTATTTATTTCTCTCAGTGCATAAAGAAAGCGACCGATCATAGTCGAAAACGTAAGCAGTTAGTTTGAAACTTAAGCAGCATTGACAATTCCGTATAAATAAAATTACGTTATAAGTTTTTTTTATGTGTCACCGGCCTTATCGATTCGTTGTCGAGTAATCAACAGTTAAGGTATGCAAATATTGAGAGGTGAAATGTACTTGTCGGATATGCTCTGATAGGCGTGCAAATTTATGTGAGAAGATATTTCTGTCCTCGTCTGTACAGGATATGTTAATTTCTTGATATGTTCTTATAGGATCTTAAAAATAGAAATTTATTTTTCTTTAGTAAAAATTTCTTAGTTTTTAAAAATAACTGTAGTACCAAGTTAAAATTTTAAATTATTAAATTATTTTAAAAATAATTGCATTTTTTACTCAACTTACAAAAGAGAACTATTACTATTATTTACAAAAAAGATTATATATTTTTTATTATTACAGCTGTATGCAAATAATGTAAAAATTATTATAATGTTCTTACATTTATAATAAAAATCAATTCATAATTGATTATTTAAAAAGACGTTTTACTTAAAAATATCTTTATATTTTCTTCTGTTTCTGTCTGTCTGTCTGTCTGACTCTCTCTCTCTCTCTCTCTCTCTCTCTCTCTCTCTCTCTCTCTCTCTCTCTCTCTCTCTCTCTCTTTTCTAATTGTTTTAAATTCAATTTTTCTAATTTTTTAGCTTTATAAGCTATGATGTAATTATCTTAATGTAACAATGCACAAATATAATATATTAACTACATATATTATGCATCGACTTATATGTATAATATATATTATATATAACGTACACACATATATATATGTATATATATATGTGTATTTGATGTGTCTCACGTACGACAAGATATGTGTAAGTACATCATGTATTCATAGTGTATGTACGCTGAATATTCGATAACGTATGTACATCTGATCTACGTCAGTGGCACATATTACATATAGCAAGGTATATCGAATCATGTATCGTATATACCTTATATGTATGATAAATACTGCATATAGGAATGTATACGTACATATTATATACAGCAAGATATGTGCGAATGATTTGTGCATGATGTGTACGTACAACGAATATTGGATAACATTCACGCGTTCGATCTACGATGCATGAATGGATACGTGTATTACATACAACAGGTGTACGTGCAAATTATGAATTTACATGCTAATTTATGTACATTTTGTATTTTACAGATATTATTTGTATACGTGAATTATATATATATATATATATATATATATATATATATATATATAATATATACATTAATAAAGATTATATACATATACATTTAATATACAGTCTTAAATTATATGTGTACATTATAATTATATGTTATAATGTATTCATTATTATTATATATTATAATATATATATATATATAATATATATATATATTTATATATGGTATTGTATATGTATATAATACATATATATATGGGTCATTCTACTTTCAATTGGTCTACTCCCTACTCAAAATTGTATTGAAGTAAATCTAACTTGTGAACTATCAAATTTAACTTAAAGTTTCTAGCTTTTTGATGCCGTCTAGATTTTGAAAAATTTTAAGTAATGACGTTGATTTTCGATCAAATAGATAATGATAAATATTTCCTTATTCAAATCTCTAATATTTTTTAGATAAAATACAAAAGTCATTTTCAATGTAATTTTACTCCCTGAATACAAAAAATCTAAATTAAAAGAAAAACAAAATTATATATTTTTGCAAATAAACATTTAGTTGTTATTGATGTTCACTTCTGAAGATAAAAATATAAATATTTTATATATACATATGTATAGAACATTATTTTATTTTATTTAAAATATTTGATCGACAAAATCAAGGACAATTATTTAAAATTTTTCAAAATCGCCAGATGACATCAAAAACTAGAAATTTTAAGCTAAATCTTGGTACTTCACAAATTAAATTTACTTTAATACAATTTTTAGCAAAAGAGTGTCCGATTTGACATGGAATATGTTATATATATATATGTGTATTAATTTATATACATCGATAAAATGGATTTGTTATTTCACAACGAAAAAAAATGATTCTAATTCCAAAATTAATTAAAAAAACAATAAAATAATTTAATAATTGTAAAAACTTGTAGAATAAAACTTTTCCATATTTTGGAAAAAATAATATTGAAAGTTAGAAAATTAATATTTTTGCGCTTATTAAGATTATAATATTCAATGATCTTATTTTATAAGCTTTATCACTGAATAAGTAATGACATCTTTTGATAAGTAAAATAACATTATAAGACAACATTCATAAAAGAAACGTTCATAAAGAAGAAAAACATATTTATAAAATAAAAAAAAATATATTTTAAATTAAATTAACTTTTTAATATGTAGTTTTTAATTTTCTTTCTCTCTCTGTCTTTCTCTCTTTCTCTGAACAAAAATTAACTAAAGATTCTGTTTGTGAATGAATTTAAATTTGTAGATTAAATTAGTTGTTCTGAAGTCATTTAATTTTTGTAAAGTTGCTTATAATTAAATAAAAATAAAAATGTGATTATATATTACATATTTATATTATTAGAATTTTAAAAATATAGAATAATTGTAATTAAATGAGGAACTAAAAAAGTAATTAAATATCAAATAAAAAATTTAGTACAACAGTTTTTTTCTATAAAAATTGAGATTTCTATATGTCGTTATATAGTTTTCTTATTTATTGTTGTGTATACGAATGTGTGTACGTATATGTGTGCATATATATTATATAAAACAAAACAGATAACATAATACCTTTTCTTTTTCTTGGAGAAAATTATTACGTAGGCTAGCAATTTAGCATGCAATAAAAATAACATTTTATCGGAAAAGGTCAATATATTTATTCATAATAATATATAAACTATGCAACATTTCTAATTTTTGTCATTCAAATCTCACAGTTGTTCTTTATATTATGGAACTAACGAATTAAATTGAATTGAACTAGGGAGGTATCCAAATATTCAAGCAATTGCATGTGTTTTAAAAGCTTATTAAATTCTTATATTATTATATCTTTTTATATTAAGTATAATAACTCATATCCTCAAATATAAAAGTTAGTTCTACTTTCGATATTTTCACGATAGAAATAA
Organism: Anoplolepis gracilipes; assembly: GCF_047496725.1. Lineage (NCBI taxonomy): Eukaryota > Metazoa > Arthropoda > Insecta > Hymenoptera > Formicidae > Anoplolepis > Anoplolepis gracilipes. Next base: position 11,908,831 of record NC_132971.1, on the reverse strand, counting down.
ACGTTAACCTTGATTTCATAACATAAAATAATGTTTTTGTAGCATTTATATTATTCAGGACATAGATTATTTATTGTATACTTTTATTATATTCATAGTTTTTCAATATTTATAATGTATTTGTATGTACGTGGACATTAATGTCTATTTTGCTTATATTAAATGTAAGTACTTCGACTATGAGGATTTTTCCGTGAAACTATATCAGAGGATTACGAATATAACGATGATATAAAACTTACGTTGGAAGACCTTCATATGGATAAACAGGATAAAACGGATAATTTTAAGAAGAGCTTTAATAGAATGAAAAGAACAAGATAGAAGGAAGATATAAAAGAGGAGTTTATTTTACTTTTCATATTTTGATGACAGAAATAAACGCAAACCTTGATTTCATAACATGGATAACTCACACAGCTTAATAACATTGATAAATAAATTGAGAACGAATCACTGTAATCTAGCGGAGTTTCTGTCTATACACATAATACACGTAATCTAACCTGTGCTTCGGATGCGGATATCTGGTATAATATCGAGCACGTTGCATTTATGTGCAATATATGTAATGTACTTATACGTATGTGATGATATAATATTGTAATTTCTATTCATAATTAACCAGGACACAAATATCATATTCATATTATATTGTGCGCTGACTTAAATGTCTAAATTTACAAGTTTTAGAAAAATTATATTTAAATTTATTGTTCAAATTTAATAAATAAATTTATATAATACAAATGATAGATTGTTTTATAGCATGTATTTTTTGTTTGGTTTAAAATAGAAAAAAAGATGATGAAAGAGGGGAAGAAAATTTAAGTTGTTAAATCTATTTATTTTGCACGTAATACAAATATTTGTATTTCAATTAATTTCATATACTAATATCAAGACAAGTAAGAAAAGTTTTTATAATATATATTCCTAAAACGCTTCATTAAAAAGTTAATATTAAAAGTTCAGTTAAGATTAAAAAAGTAAATTTTAAACATAATAAAATAAAAAGTAAATCTTGTTTTCAAATAAGAATATTGTATAATGACAAAAGATGTTATTAAAAAAAATAATTCTAAAACAAGCATGTTCAGTGCTAAATAAAAATAACTTTATTTTTTAATTAAAGTAAATTTTATTTTCAAATAAGATTATTTATTTTTACTTTTGGCTTAAGGATAATTTATTCTTAAAGATTATTTATTATTAATTGGCACTAAAGAAAAAATATTGTAAAATCAAGGTAAATTTGCATTTCTTTAAAGATTTATTTTTTGTGTGTAAAAGTTTGAACAATTTGGGACATGTCTCATGAATGCAGTAACATTTCAATTAAAGCTGTATCGTCATTTATCACTTACGTCCACTTCCACCACGTTGATGTTACGTAATGCGAAAACAAATGAGCTTCGAATATAAATAGAGCTTTTAAATATATAATAATTCTTATTCTAAAAATAAGAAGTTGTCAAATGTAATTTTATAATTATATAACAATTTTAGAAAAAAAATATCATCTTGAAGATAAAATATATTCTATAAACCTATTTATGCAAATAAACATTTCTAGCTGAAGAAAGCATTCTATGCTCAAAAGAAGGCATATAGTTGAAGAATAAAAATATATAAGTAAGGGTTCATTTGTTGTGTTAGACTGAAACAATAGATTAAATAAAACATGTTTGTTAATATAATTTTTAGAATAATAATCCATAACTTGTGATGTATTTTTTAGATTTTTACAATACTTTGATGTGTTATGTGAACGCCTATTAATAGACAACCATGTACAACATTATGATTCCATTACACATTAATTTTGTTCATATGTCTTTTCACTAATGAACTAAATGTAACGAGGGAATAGAATCTTTAGATTCAATAAATAATTTATATATTACATAATTTTTATATTTAGATATATTTATGTAATATAGCAATTATGACAATCTACAGGATGGTGTCAAATATTTTAGCCAGAGCCAGATTTTGTGATCTGATAAGGTTTAAACCTGAACAAAAAAGAACGACTGCAAAATCAGTAGGTTTTTTGCCCATTTTTGGTTTCGCGATTTTGAAACTAATTTATGTGCCAAATGATACCTTATGATGAGACATCAATCACAAAAAAGTTTTAAGTTAAGGTGACAATTGGTTTCAGAGACATGGGGGATCAAATTAATCAAAGTTCATTGTACGCGTCAGCTCATCCGCTTTGAAATACGAATTTTTATCTGTCCGATAATTTAAAACTTTGTACTCGGAAGTTTTTATATATATACATATATACGCTACTTTTTGACATAATCGCCATTTGAATTGAGATATTTGTTGTAGCGTAATAAGGTAGCTGTACCAGTTATAAGTCATTTAAGGTTGTTTATGATTATTTTATGTTTAAAAAAAGTATATAAATTGAATAAATATTTTACATAATAATTCTCTGAACTTTTAGCTGTCATATTTAACTAAAATAAAAAAGTTTTTATTTGTATATAAAATAATTATTTAAATTTTAATAACCTATTGATAACCCAATTGTAATCACTTATCATTTTTTTGTAATACGAATTGTAATACGAAACGACATACTTCTTGTTTTGCAGAGAAATATAAACTTATTTCGTTTACAAAATATGTAGTCTTTCTTACTATTGACATTTACACAGCAGATTAAACAAAAACATTGCTAATTAAAAATTCTTTTTTTTAATTTTTTTGCAATACCTACTATAGTTAAGTTAAAAATATGATATTTTACTAATAGATGGCGTGATAATGTTTCTTTTTAAATATGTTTAATAATTATATAATATGTTTAATAATTAATTGTAATAAATATGCTAAATAATTAATGGTTTAATAAAATAAATTAAAAAGCAAAAGTGACTTACTATTGGAACATGACTTACAACTGCGACAATTACTTCACAAATTTTTACATGTATCTCATCAAGATACGGAGCTACCTGTAATCTCAGCCTTACACTATTTCTAAGTAGTGCTCATTAGCTCCTCGTCGAGTCGTTATGTTTCTAGTCACACTTTCATGCGTGTGAACAGATGAGAAAGTCCCTCGGTGCAAAGTTCGAGCTGTAAAGTGGTCGAAAATTCCCTATCGACACTTCTGGAGTAGTTCAATGAGAGTTCGATCACCTGCCTTAGAACTCAGATATTGCACCGAGTGACTTTCATCTATTCACACGCATGAAAGTGTGACGTGGAACGCAGCGATTCAAGGATAACGAGAAACTGATGAGCAATATTGAAGTTGGATGAAATTCCAGTTTGACGGCACTGTATTTTAAGATAAGAACATACAAAAGCTTGTGCCACGCTACAAGTGTCCTAATTCAAATTATATCAAAAAGTAATATAATAATGTATATGTAAGTAACTTTTGTGTAAAATATTATTCCTGTTTTATTTAGCAAGTTTATCGGAGATTGATTTTCAAATAGTCCTCAGATTAAAAATTAACTTATAGTATATTTTTACGAGAAAAACAAAATTATTGTGCAATTATCATATTAATAATCAAACTTATTGTCGAATAATGAACATTAAACAAGCCATATTAATTGTTTTTACATATATCAATCTCTGAAAAGTAAACGTTGTATTAAAGAAAATAATTTTTTCAAATTTAGCGTATGCTGATTTGATATTTCTTAAAGATTCTAAAGTTTATCATAAACCACAATTTATTTGACAATAACCAAAGATTTTAGTGCTAACTATAATAGAAATTCATATTATTCGTTGAAAAAATATTAGAGTGAGTGAAAGTGAGAAAGAGGGAAGAAAGAGAGAGAGGACTTATTACTTGGAAAAATAATAATATTAAAAATTAAAAACTAAAAGTACAAAATAAATTTTTTTTTAATTTTAATTAAAAAAACTTACATTTACATTTTTCCAAATTAAACAATAATGCTATAAATAGATTCAAAGTATTGTGGCATGTGCTGATATACACTTACTTGAACACATATACTATTATATAGTATATATATTATGTAATATACAAAAGTACCTTTAGATTTTTGGTTAGAGCTTTAAAATATTTTAATTGAAAGTACGTTGACGTAAGAATTTCGAATATTACTTGATAATATCTAATTTATGCAACAATTCTCTTTTGTCGAATTCATTTTATGTATTTAGATGTCGTGCTCTTACTATCGCTTGATTTTTTAAAAAGTAAAAAAAATTTTATAAAGTAATTATACATAATTAAAAATAATAAAACTATTGTAATTAAATGTATTATTAAAAGCCATAACACTTTTATTTGAAATATTAGTTTAAATTTTTATTAATTTAATGATTTTCACTCAAAAAACAAATATTGGTTTTGCTCTAAAAATAATTCTTTAATATAAAATAAACACTATAAAAAATATAACAAATATAAAAAATTGTGTCTCTTATTTTGATCTTAATTACAATATTGACAATTTCAAATCGAAAGTGAATAATGTGAGTTAGAGTTTCATGGTAGGTTATTCGCAATGAATAAAAACCGATTACAGGAACCAATTATAAGAACACAAATATTTTATTTAGATACAACCGTGGAAAAGATATACAAGGCTGAAGGCGAGACAAAGTTGTCAAAACAAAATATACAGCCACAGTAATAGATGATATACAACCATAGCGACCGCGTATCGTTCTATATATATATATATATACTATGAATCTCAACAGACAGTTATATAAGCATGTTTTCTTATATATCTAACAAAAAATATATTTATACTTTTTATAATAATATTAATATTAAAATTTTAGTAAAAAATGCCTCTAAAAATTGTTTGTCTAATTTGGCAAGTAAATAAATCTAGTTTACATACATAACATTGATTAAAATTTGATTATTTTTTTGGTTTGAAAATAGTCGAAAGTAGAAAGTATGAGAGCATTGACAGTGAGGGCACTCAAGTGTGAAGGCTTCTTTACCCGACTTATTGCTATTTCCTTTGTTCCCCCTGTATGTCAGTGGCCCGTGCCTTTATACTTGGCTGCATACGACGATAGCGAAGATAATATTCAACATGAACGTAGGTCACGGTGTACTTCCAGTTAAATTAATCGTAACTTAACGGAAGCTGTGGGGAGGATAAATTCGTATGTTGTACTTTGCTTCCGTAGTAAGACGATTGTAAATGTTAATACATAGATAAAATAATTTGCAACAGTTTTAATACAATTTAAAAATGTTGTAAAAACATTGCAGAATATTTTATTATTAAATTTTATTATTAAATTATTTTAAAAATACTTTTTGCAATGTTGTAATTCTATTGTAAATATGCACTAATGTGTTGAAATATTTGTCTTTTGAAAAATTGTAATATGACGTCATATATAATAATCTTTCTATCTAAATCAAATATACATATAAAATATAATATACAAATACATATATAATTTATTTAAATTAATAATATTAATATAAACAAGTAAATATTGTATGTTGTACAAAATATTTTGATTAATTTACAATATTAGTTACAATATGTTTGTTAATTAATTATTTTAAAATAAATTAATACAAAACAAGAATTACTTAAAATGATTTATTAAATAAATAAATACAAAAATCTTAATTAAAATTAATTCCTAAGAAATAATTAAATAATTTCTTAGAAGCAGTAACAAGAAAATATTTATACAGAGTGTTAAAAAAAAATTATGTAAGACTTATATTGATACAGATAGCACTCATTAAGCTGAGTAAAAAATCTTAATAAACATGAATTCAAAACTTAAGTCTTTCGGAATTAGAAACGATATTTTATGTCAGAAGACTCTGCGGCTCGCTCGCTTCCAAGAGTCGTGCGTCACTTAAGTTCATCGTGCCGGACTTTTGCATTAATGTTTATAAAAAATTCTAAATATTACACATAATATTACATATTACACATTATATTGCATAAGTATTACTGGTAAGGTACCTGTTATTTGTAATTCCCACTCATAATATCAGAGATGTATATTATTTGAAACAGATATTTTTAAAGTGGAAATACAAAATGTAAAAAGTCCATTTTGCATTTAAAATACATGTTATCAAAAACCATTTAACATTTCCATTTAAATGGTTTTCATTACCCATTTTTCATTTTAAATGCATTTTTCTTGCTAATTCAAAAATTAATCGAAATATCAATAAGAGTTTTAAATATCACTAAATAAAGACATTTGTGCAATATCGCATTGTATTTGTTCATTTAAAATAAATTCTAACAGATTAAATATTTAGTAATATAGTCATTGTGAGAAATGATGAACTCAAAGCTCACCAAGACAAATACTAGCTCGTACTTTAGTGTGCGGTAGCCAACCTATTGCCATTTGTGCAACGTATACATACCATGCAATGATGTTAGAATGCAGATGCGATTTCAGATAAGAAACAAGAACGCCTAGTAAGATTTAATCTAATAAATAGAAAGTAAAAATTATAAATAATAAAAAAAGAAGAATTTAAATATAAATAAAATACATATAAAAATATAAATAAAATATAAAATATAAAAATATAAATAAAAATAAGAATATAAATATTAAAAAAAAAACATTTTTGTTTTAAAAGTGTCTATTTTCCATTTCCTATTTTAAATGGATGTGTCTAAAACCATATTTTTGTATTTTTTATTTTTAAATGGAAATGTTCCAAGTATTTTGCATTTTCTATTTCAAATGGGTTCAGAGACTCATTTTGCGCATCTCTGAATAAAACATATTCAAAAACAAAGTTAAAGGTTCTAATATCAAATATCTACAAAATAGAAGAAACGGAAATTAATTAAGAGCTAAGCATACAGGTAAACAAATATATTTTCTAATATGATTTATTAATTCATATTTATTAATTAATACATATTCGTTTCGATCTCTTGATTGGATCATCATCAAGCAACTGTTAAACAATGTTTAAAATAATTAAAGAACGTAGATTATAAAAATGATTTTGCATATAAGAATACATATAATAATTAAAATAACGAGTGAATACGTTCTTCTGTGAGCTCAATAATATCTACGACAGAACAAAAGCCATAAGCCAGCCTTCGGAAATTACTTTTTATAGTCTATCCTTCATCTGCTCGTGTCTAGCTCTTAATTAGCTCGTTTTCCTTTTAATTGTGGATAATACATAATATATTGTTGTTATATCCTAGATGTAACAACAACACAAAAATAACACAAAAGGGTTAAAAGGTTTTAAAATACCTAAAAAACAATAAAACATCTTTAAGTAATTTTTAAACATCTTTAAGTAATTTTTAAACATCTTTCAGGAAGATGTTCTATCTGGGATCGTAGGTACATATAGCACTAATAATTGAGTAACTAAACAAATAATAAAATAAATTGTATTTAATTCATAAAACTCGAGATTTAATTTATATAAAAATTAAATTCCGAATTTTCGTGCTTAAATTGAAGTTAAATAAACAATTTCCCATTTATCTGATTAATTTTAAACACTCTGTTTAATATTTTGAATATTTTATTAAGACTGTATCAAAAATTGAACAAATAGAAAAATACTTTTGATGTAATATTTGTAATTGCCTTTTATGAGCTTTATATGCTTTTGGTAGAAAGTTGTGAATACGAGATAGTTTCGCTTGGTTTCACCACGTAATAGCTAACAAAGAAACACATATGTAACAATATTATATTGCAATAAGGTTTCGTATAGTTTTGTTATAACGTTACATGTTACAAAATATGTTACTACACTGTAAAATCGGGCAAAATGATTTCGTATTTAACTTTCTGTTATGAATGGATAAATATAAAATCTATAAAAAAGGGTTATTAACATAAGATCTTCATATTTTTTCTATTTAGTCTAATTTCTAATATCGTTCTAATAAAGGATTTATTTATTATATACAATTTAGAATATTAAACACATTGTTTGAAATTAGTCAGAAATTATCCATTTACCTACTAGCAATTTAAAACAAAAAATCGGGATTTAATTTTTATCTAAATTAAAAAAGCTCAAGTCTTAAATAAATTTATTTTAAATAAATTAAATTTATTTTATATTATTCGTTAAATTACGTTTGATACAATCATTAACGTTATATGTAACGACACTATATAAAATAATATATAAAACAATATGTGTTATGTATGTGTTACATCTATGAAAATAAAATTACAACTAATAGATAGCAATAATACTTTTGCAATGTTATTTGTAATATTTAGTGGCATTTATATAATATTAATATAATAGTGTTTACGAGATAGATATAGATTGAGCAAACAAAGGTAAATGTTCGTTTGTTGTACGAGAATTGGCAAGAATGAACATACATATAATATGCATTATATTCTCGTCTACGCTGCGTGTAATTTTCTATTTATTGAATCATTTTTTTGGAATTATAAAAAAAATATTAATACTTATTTATATTTTTACACTATAATAACATTATTATTAGAAAATTTTCATTAATAATTCATATTTTTTATAATATTTCGTAACATTTATTTTATGAATGTATTTTCATAAATAGAATCTTCTTTTATACTATTTTTATACTCCTTTTCTATGTATAGTAATAAAAAATATGTTTCAGTACTAATTTTATTGCTTAAAATAAAATTAATATAATATTAATTTTTTATTATTTAATTAATTAATACTTATTGTTTATAAATTTTATAAATATTATACAAATTATAAAAATTAAATATTATATTATAAAAGCATATTCCATAATATTGATATATTTAATTGCATTAAAATTCTTTATGAATAAAAGTAGTAAATAAAAACATCAGAAGCACAACATGAGCCCATTTCTGAGATATCACATATTAAATCCAAAATTTATCAGATTTTGACTTTTTGAATGTCTTGCCATAAATGTTCCATATTATTACTTAACGCTATTTTCTAAAGAATTTAATAAATCTCAATACAAACAATTTTAACAAATAATCGTGCCATTTTAAAGTTTAATCTTATTATTATTTGACACATTAGAGATAATATAATATTTATCAATAAAAAAGTTAAATAATTTTTGTTGTATTATACAAAAAATTTTGATAATTAAAAAAGACAACATCTGTTTTCACAACTGTAAACAATATGATATTGACGCCAGTACTTTTATATTCAATGATCAAAATGAAATTTAATTGGTTATGATTACTGATATATATACTGTTATTGACAGATTGCTGTAATAGTTTTAGAAATAATATTTTATATTTACATCCTGTATTTCATATTTTCATTATTTCACCCTTATTTATTATTTGTTGTTTTCAGAAAGAAAAGGGAAAAAGATGAAAAGAAAAAGAGAGTCCTAATAATTTGTTTATATCTAAATTAATTTAAGTTGTTTACACAGTATATTGTTCCTACGAGCGCGCACACGTTTTATTTGATGTGGATGTGTATTTCAATGAAAATCTTTTGTTACATTGAAACTGATATTGAACGAGAATCTGATAGCTTGACAAATGAGAAAGTTGATCCACATTGCAGAATATACCTTTAAATTAGTATGTAGTCATTTAATTGACGAAGCATTCTCTTTTTCATTTTCTTAAAAATGTGTAAAAATATTATATTTTTATTGTACTATTATTGTAATTTTACAAAAAAGTTTTGTAGAATTAAATTGTTTTTTTAATTTAGTTTATTTATTTAATATTTATTTATTAGTTTATTTAGTTTAGTAATTAGTTTTTGTAGTTTATTATAATATATATTCATCAAAATATATCACATACGAAATACAATAACCATATTCGATAAGAAAGTAGCAATAAAGAAAAAATTTGTGACAATAACTATATTCATATTAAATTTTGTGTCAAACATACACATTTAATACACGTACTTACAGTATTTACAATTGCTTATTTATTTTATCATTATTAAATTATTACATTCTTGTACAATAGTAACAATCACATAAAAATCATCAATAGTTATTGAAATCGGGTTTTGGATAATAACGCTGTTTTTGATAATTTAATAACTGCTTACACATTATTGATGATATCAAAATTTTTCAATTACTAAAAGTTTGCTTATTAACCACTACTAATCACTACTCATAGTAAATTTCAAAAGATTAATTGAAACCGTTTTCAAAAAAATATAATTTTTGTTGAATATTCTGCATTTCCAGAACTAACAATAAGCCGTATATGTCAAAAATGTATACCGAGTGTTTACAAAATACTACAAACAAATTTCTTGCTCGTATTCCGCCCATCAAAATAAAGAAAAAAGTTAATGTAAACTTATATATAGTCAAATATGAATCGTTGCAAAGTTATAATAAAACAAAGTTTATGTAGCATACGAATTGTCGAAGCGAAATCATTATCTATGGGGACATTTAAAGCATTTAATATATTCGCAACGTATGCTTTGTCACGTAATAATGTTTGTGAGATTATATGGATTCGCCCACAAACCTTTAAGATGATTCGACAATCCTTACTTCGCCATGTCAATGTCTTCAATCAAATGACGGCCATTTTTAGTATTTGTTATAATTTAAATATATATTTATGATTATTTAATAATAGAAGTTTATTCAAATATTTCGTAAGCACTCTGTATAAATTCTCTTTATGAAATCGCCTAAGAATTATTTTTTTAATTTTCAAAACGTATTTAAGAACCCTATAAAATTATATAAATATTATTGTTTTAATATAAAATCTGTGTTGAATTAGAATATAAATGTAAATAGTAATAAAATGTATGTATATTGTGCATGTCATATTTCTCAAAATTATGATAATGTAATGCTAAAAAAATTAATTATAATGCCAATTATATATATTTTGTTCATTTATCAATTACATAAATAAAAAAGAGAGATTTAAATAATAAAAAATATCTAATATACATTTAATTTTTACATAGATTTTAATTTATCAAACACTTAAAATGTTTGGAAATATTTTTTAATCAATTTTGTTACAAGAGGTACAATCTATTAGCAATTCATAATTACATCAAATCACATATCTTTCTATCTTTTCTATAATATGTTTATTATATATATTTTCCAGATAAGTAATAAAAGCTATTCTAGTAAAAAAAAATGATGGTTTCTAACTATCGTAGACTATTTATAAACGACAAAACCTTTATCACATGGTTAGAATTTTAAAAGAATCTCTCTATTTTTCTTTCTTTTTCTCTCTTTCTCTTAAATAATTAAAGAAACATTCTGTTTAAATGAATGAATAATATATCACGAAAATAGAATATATCCATATATAAAAAAGATTTTCAATATAACAAAAAGATCTCCATTCATACAAATATTGTAGCACTTTCAATTTATACACGAGATTGCATGTAATTGAAATGGAACGTTAATTTCTATTCCATTTTGAACGAGAATTTTCTCTATTTTTGAAGCTTTAAACGGCTTCTATTCTGAACCAGTGTAGAATCGATGGAAAAGCTCGGATTTTTGTTTGCCGCGACGCTTTGTCTGTCACTGCAACATAAAGCAGTTAGGTAGTGCAATGTTAACAGAAATGTTTACATTGGCATACCATAAAAAATATTTATTTTGTATAATACTTTGTGTGTACATCTTCAAAGTGCATATAAATATTTATTATTGTATTGCATTGAAGTTTATCTATAATTTTAACTATCACAAATATCGTAAATCGGTTTAAATCAAAGATGGTCAATTCATAACACTTCATGACATGTGAATGATCTTATAATGTATAAACTTTAATGTATAAATAAATGTACAATTCCGCTTTAGTGTATAAACAAATGTATAATTTTTAAATAAATTTGTGAAGAGCGCTAAATATTACCAAAAATTTTATATTAAAACATAAATATAAATAAAATAAGAAAATTGTTTTTTTCCTTAAATATGATAGCTGCAAATGTTTATATAAAAGTAATATTAAAAAAAAAGTACCTTTTCAACTAATCAGAATTATATACATATATGTATATAACGGAAAGGAAAGTATGTTTAAAATATTTTTATTTAATTAAAAATGTACAGTTCTTGTGCAAACTCTGTGTTTAAAAAATAATTAAAATTATTTTCACACCGCTACAACTCGATGAAAAAGTATTGTAAGCAAAAAATTAAAGAAGCATTTTTAACTTCAAGTTTCAACTTTAATACGGTATATTGGTAGTTTTAAAATATTTTTTCTTTTTAGTTCTATGCCTTAAAAAAGAACACACTGTTCTTTCATAAAAAATTACATATATTTAGACACTCTACAATAATATTTCTTGATAAAAAATTTGTTCTCGAAAAATTTAAATTAAATTCCATAAAGTACAACAATTTTTACCTACAAAACCCTTTTTTAAAATTTTCTTATTTTTTTGACTGAATTACACGATTTTGAAACTAATCCTGTATTTTTTTTAAATGAAAATATAAAACAATTTTTAACAACTATTGATACCATGTTAAAGTTGAAACTCCAAGCTTTAAAAGGTTTTTATAGGGTTTTTGTCTATAATGATTTTTCACTGAATACCTTGACATTATTTCTAAAAAATATAGTTTAGTTTTAAAGTTGTGTAATTCGGCCAAAAAGAAATTGTAAGAGAATTTAAAAAAAAAAGTGTTCTGTAGGTAAAATGTAATTTATGAAACTTGACTTAAATTTGTCAATAGAAATTTTTTTATCAAGCTGTAGCGTGTCAAAACATATCTGATTAAAAAGAAACAGTATTTCTTTTTTTATTGCACAAAACTGAAAAGATAAAAAGATGTTTAAAAATTACGGATAGCACATTAAGATTAACTTCAAGTTTCAAAATGTTTTCTTTAATTTTTTGTCTACGATGATTTTTTGTCGAGTTGCAATGGTCTGAAAACAATCCATTTTTTTTAATGCAGTATCTGCTCAGACTTTTGTCAAACAGATCCTGCAAGCACTGTAAATTCTTGATATAGCATGTATTTGATTATACAATGTTAATAATTTTGATAGAGCGCGGCGAATTTTCAATCCGATTGATCGTTAAACGCTTTCCATTTGAACGTTATTATAGCCTCGGTATTTTAATATTAGAATTTATCTAAATAACTTTATATATTTGTCATTAGCAGATGGTATAGTAAGTTTGAGATATCCTGCATATACGAGTTGTATATACATATCTAACGTACGTACATATTCATACAGCATAGTACATTCCAATTACATTGCACGTAATGTTAGAATCTTGTAAGATGCAGTATAATGTTGTAGAAATATTGTAAAAACATGTAACTGTAATATTTCATGAAAAATGTTATACTCTGCAACATTTCAGAAAAATTACAAAAAAACACTATAATATTTGCTAGTTTATTTACTTATCGCTATGTAATGCAATAAGTGCTTTTTATTTCATAGTTATATTTTAATCAAGAAAATTTTAAAGTTTGTAAAGTGGCTCTAGTAAGATTGAAATATAACTGTTAAAAGTATAACTATTTTTATTAGTTTATTTTCTGATTCCAGCACAGAAAATCACATATTGAACTTCAGAAGTTGAAAATGAATGTCCGAATGAGTAAAAGTTATCTTTTTGTTGTCTATAACATTGCTATTAAAATTCACTTGTGAATATCGTACTAAAGAAAAATTAATTAATATTGGTACTATTATTGGATATTATATAAAATAATTAAAATAGAATAAAATACATAAAGATTTGTATAACAACATCAAGTTTTTTTTATTCAATTTTTTTTATTTTTAAAACCAGTTTAAGAATAAATATTCTATCACATGAAACAAATTTACAAATTGTAATAAAACATTTAAAAAAAAATTTTATACTGTTATTTGTTTAGATATAAAACAAACTTTTAATAAAATTCGTGTATAGAATGAAGATCTCCTGTAAAATTAAAGAAAAGCATACCTTATTTTATCTTTTCTTTTAGTTATATTCACTTATCTTTCCTAAGAAATTTTAAATTAAGATTTAGAATATATAATTGCCATAACAAAATCAATAAGATAGTATTCTTATATGTATTTCTAAATTAGATTTTTTATCTTATCCTTATACTTTATATTTTCACTTTTCACTAATTGCAATAGCAACATAATATCATGTTATAATTTTCCACTTAATAATTTAATTGTTACTAAGTATGTTATATGTACATTACGTCTATTCTATTCGTAATAAATCAATACTTTGTACGTATGTTTTTACTGCATTCTATAAATGCTTTTTCACACGTTTTGGCATGCTATCGACAGATTTTTACCCGAGTTTTTGATTTCGTCATCGTGATGCCAAATTTTAATAAAGAACTTATCAGTTGCATTCTCATTAGCATTCATCTCTGTTTAATTCCTCAATTCAGTCTAATAATTTTCACATCTCTATATATAAGTATACATATAAATGAAAAATAACAAAATATAAAAACGCATTAAAACAAATTACACATATTTTAGTTCCCTGTAATAATGCAAAAACTAGAAACTATCAAATTTTACTGATATTTTTATTTGAAATTTTACTCGAAATTTCTTATTTAATCAATTTCTTAACAAGTCATTGTAAAGTTAATGTAAAGAACTCAACTATGAAGTACAAGTAGTATTTTTAATATTAAAATTTAAAAAAATATTTATAAAAATTTTCAAGAAAATACTCTAGATTTTCAATAAAGTTGCACACCGTAATCAATAGATGCTATATTAAAAACAGTTTAATACAGTAATCAATATTTCACACTCTTCTGTCAAATCATGACGATTCACTTCTTGTTATTTTATTATTATTAGACTTAAGTACTTTACTACTACAAGCGTATAACTATATTTTTAAATTAAATTTATTAAATTTTTATATATATTCTAAATTCTTTAATACTATATACAATATATATATATATATATATATATATATATATATATACATATTATAAAAATAAATTAGGTCAATTGTATAATTTTGATTGTAAAAATTTATTTATTTACTTTTTTTTTTTTTTTTTTTTTTTTTTTTTGAGAAAACAGAAGGCTTCGAATTGTTACATACTATTTATGGTTATTTTATATTACATAATGTGACATAAGAATATTTTTCATACATGTATGTACATACAAACACGTGTATATAACTTAATTAATATTCACAAATATTAATTTTGTTACGTAACTGCTTTTTGTCGGAAAATCTAAGAATCCCAATAACATTTATGAATAAAATATCATATAAAATAATAGTCAGCAATGATTGCTATCACTTTGTACAGCATCAGTTCTATTGAAAAAATGATAAAAATAGCGTGATTATCTCTCCTTATTAAACATTGACCTTCCAATAACCATATCCGTGTTACTAATATTTAGACATACGTTCACACATTCAAAAAAAGAAAAAAATAGAAAAATAGAAAAAAAATAGTGCGATTGTCTGTTCTTGTCAAAGTAAAAGATTACAACACCATCTATTGCGACATGCAGCAATCGATCTTCTTTTTTATTCTGTTTCAATCTTAGAACTCACACATACCACCTACTAGATTTTTGCCTACTATATATCTATACCTTTATTATTAGATTCTAAGTCTAATTTTAAAATTTTAATTTAATAAATTAATGTTGTTTTATCGTGTATTCTGCCTATTTTAATGATTTATTTTGTAAGTGTAGACTTTTATACGAAGCCAATATTACCATCTTTTTTGACATAATTCTAATGCCATAATAAGCTAACAAGCAAAGATTTTTATATTAAAAATTATTTTAGTTTTCAGTCTATATTAATTTATATGCATTAATGCATAATTCTCTCTCTCTCTCTCTCTCTCTCTCTACATTAGTACACATATTTTTATTGTGTAAAAGGATTCAGAAATCTGGAAGATTTAGAAATATGTGCAATCAATATAAAACCAAATTAAGAAAAAAAATTTGATCGATAAAACATTTAAAAGTCCCTTAAGAGCAAAAATAATTATTTTTTATTAAGAAAAACGTTTTATTTGAATTAAAAAATTGTTAAAATTTTATTATCAGTTCAACACTTTACAGAAACATAAAATAAATTAATGTCATCTTACTTTAATAATACAATAAAACCGAACATAAATGCATATTTTATTTGATATACGTAACATATATGTATTAGACTCTAATAACACAAAATTTCTATTATATTCTAAAATGGCTTTTTTTATTGTAAATTAACATATAAACATCATTTATTACAAGAGAATATTATGCAGTTGATGAAAAATTATTATATATCTTTCAAAATATATTAATCAAAATAAATTAATCAACATAATCTACATTTTTAAATTTCTTACATAATCTAAGATAGTCCTTTCAAATAAATATTGAAAGTTTTTTAGTTATAATTGATTGCACAAATAGAGATAGAATACAGAGCTATACATACAGATACGCGTAGATTTACACAGGCACGCAACGCATACACACGTAAATTTTTTAAACAATATCTGTTTACTATTTATTGATAAACAATATCTGTTTACTATTTATTTATTGCCTTACATGGTATGCTTTGTGTACAGGAGCTACATTTCTATACAAAAAAAAATAATGAAAAATTAGAAATATAGAAAATATTACTATTTTTTTTCCAATTTCTCTATAATATTATAATTTTCTTCAAATTAAAATCTCACACAAAAAAATTTTATTATATATTTTTAATTTATTTCTTCATTATAGTTTCAGTTATTTCATTAATAACAGAATCGTACTGCATAATACGATTAATACATATGTATAACAAAGAAGAATAAATGAATAATGATAGCTGCAAGTTTCGCAAAATGTTTCGCCAAAATATTGCGATAGAATTGGGAATTTTTCTGGTGAAACTGTTTCGTTCATTTGCCACTTTTAATCGATAACGTTGCGCTAGCGCGACGTGAAGTCGGCTGTTGTATACACAATCAACGGAAGTGCGGTCAGAGCGTTTCCGAATGAAAGCGAGTGCACGAAGGAAGCAGCCACCGTTTATATATGTCCGTACCTTTTCATATATCAATATGCAGTATGCATCGTTCATAGAACCGCTGCATTGCTTGCGTAAAGAAGCATTTACATGGCTTTGGATGATTCATAGCGTTTTTTTCACAGCGAAAAATATATAAATAGAATATAAATATTTTATTAGAATATAATATATTTTAATATATTAATAAATTTATAATATATTTTAATATATTAATAAATTTATAATATATTTTAATATAATTTAAATATATAAATAAATATATATATATAATAAAATATATAAATAACAAATATATAAAACGCATAAACAATATTAAAAGCTAAAGGAAATATAGGTTTATTTTATTTGTATAATTATTTTAAAAAATTAATTGTGTACGTTAAGTATTGTATATATAGATAATTCTTGATAGAACAAATTTATGAAGACTAAATACTTTATCGAAGATAAATTTTAAAATTCATATAAGATAATGAATAATTTAATCAATTGTAGTAACATATTTTTGCGCTTGAAATAAAAAGTCAATACAAATTAAATTATACATTTATTTATTAACATAGAACAACTAGAAAAAGAGTTTTTTATATGTATATTATTATCAATCTTTTTATCGAATACAAATAGTAGTATGCTAAAAATTTAATGTATTTATACACAAATAATATATAAAAAAAGATATAATTCTTTGCTTCTTATTATAATCAATAAATTCATTATAATCAATACACTGCGACAAGACAAGAATTTTAAAATTTATTAAATTGAATGTTCTTATTTATGCGTTTTCGTCGAAATTGGAATTATGTTTTTGCACATATGATATAAAAGAGAATCAATATGTATCAGATTGATCGTAAGATAAAATTAAAGTTATTATTAATGTTAATGGAAAAAAATTAAGGAATGCTAATGAATTGATTGGTATAGTATCACAATTTAGGAATAATAAAATAACTAAGAAGTGTGTAAAGTTTTGCGAAATGTCGAATTTGTACATTCTAGACACGTGCTATTATCTTCGTCAGCCAGGAACAGGAAGTTCACTCGGCTGCTCACCCACCTGGTCTTTCCGCTCAACGCGCGTGCTGTCAAACTCGTGTATTCATAATATATAGATGTGTCTTATTTGAATTATGTGCATATTTTGCATTTACCCAATTTTCACATACGGATTTATGAAGAGAATGTGCATTGAATCGGGATCAAAACTTTTATGAAAAATAATATATTTATAAAGTTTATGCTATATATTTATATACATTATAGTATTAAGTTTATTTATATCTGCATATTTACATTATATTATATCTACATTTTTTATTATACAATTATGTAGGATATAGATTCTATCATTCTCTATAATTATATTAAAAATTATATTAGCAATAGTGCATTTAAAAATGTTGCAAACAAAATTTTTATGCTTATTGTTTAATGAGAAATATTAATATTAATTTGCTTCTATCTAGACACTTTACATATTATATTATTTATATACTAATTACATAATATGATAAATATTTATTGTAAACTAAAAAAATAGTCAAACATTTTTAACAGAAAATTTTTTTACTTCTTAAAACTTAGAGCAATTTTAAAAGTTATTTAAATTTTTTTTTACTCTTATCATTCTAACTATATAAAATTAGAACAAAATATATGCAACTGCATATTTTATTTATATTTAACTATTTGTGTAATAGTTATAAATCTTTTTAAATTTTGTGTACATTATAATAATTTGTATAATTTTATATGTAATATAATATAAAAATTAGTTAACTTATTAAGACAAAGTATTAATACAAGATTTTTATTTAATTAAATCATGTAAAATATTTTGGTAGCTTGTTATAATATAAAAAAATAGATAAAAAAGGAATTGTGTTGTATTTAAACAGACAAATGTTGTACTAAACTTTATTTTTAATAATATTTTTTTATTCTAAACATCTTATGTAAGTATATATATATATATATATATATATATATATATATATATATATATGATTATATAAGTTTTTTTAATAAAATAGATATAAATATATCTAAATATATACATATATCTTTTTACAATCTAATTTTTCTAATTTTACAATCTAATAATCTAATTTTTAGTTGTTTTACATATGAAAGTTTGAATAAGAACAAAAATTAAAAATCAGAAAAAATTGATACTAAAAGAAATATTCCTTTGTATATTATCAGAAAATAATTATTTTTGAAAAGTGCAAAAAATAACATTACTATATCAAAATATAAATAAAAAAATAATGTTCTATATATTTATAAAATAGGTATTTTATTTAGCTTTTGTATGTGTATTGTATATTCGCACAAATATATATACACATATTTATTATATACATATCTTGATATAAATGTTTTATCAATATTTACAGAAATAAATTTTATATTAAAATAAATATTCATTAAATATTTTCATATTAAATATTTTCAAAGACATCTGATATGACAGACAAATGTTTCATACAAATATTTACGTTCTATATGTAATAAAATGTTTCAATATGTCTGATTGTGTTTAAAAAGTCTGAATGTGTAAACAAACCTCCTACAATTTAAAAAATTAAAAATTTGAGATTCAATGCATTATAAATTATACGTGCTTAAATACGGGCATTATTCTAATGCTGAATATAGTTTACATATATAAGATACATGTATAGTCGATCATTATTTTAATTGCATTTATAATATGCACATATACACATAGACACAGTTCATGACAGATAATTTATCAATTCTTTTTATTTTACGCGAGTTGAAACAATCTATGCTATTAACTATATATTTAAAACATTTGTTTATATTACAAACAAATTGTAGTATAAATGCATCGAATACATAATATAATCTAAATTAAGAGAAACTGTGATTGTTATCCTAAACTACAATACATTGTTAACTTAAATTATATTATCCGACAAAATTGGCTTTTTTTTATAACGTGTGAGTTCGGTGTCATTTCCAATGTATTTTTGCCTGCTAAACACGAATTTGTTGTCCAAATTTAACTACATCACAATTTTGAAAAAAATGACATTAAAAAGGCTAAAAACAATTATTTTAAAGTTTTACACAACGTAGCACTGACAGCAAATTTTTTTTCAAATTGTGACTTGATAGCCAAATCTGGACAACAGATTCGTGTTTAACAGGCAAAAATATGTATATTAGAAATAACTGTTCACACTCGTGTTTAAAAAAAAGATCAAATTTTATCTGACAATGTTATATGAAAAAAAAGACTATTTTCACATTGTTACATCTCAAAAATAAAAAATTATATCAAAACGAAACCAAATGCATTTTATAGCTAGAAATTGAATGCTTTTGCATAGTATTAATGAAATTTAGAAAAAAAATTTGGTGTCAATAATACAATGCCATGAAAATTCGTCATTGCCTCAAAATCGTCGTTTTTAACCATTTTTCTCATAATTGTAACGTGGTAGCCTTGTCTCAACAGATTCGTGTTCAACAGATAAAAATACATCGAAAATGGCTATTTATACTTGTGTTACAAAAATAGTATTGGACAGAGTTAATTTAATTTTAATATTTTTTTTCAAGACGCAATTTTAAATTAACTGCACTTTGAATTAGATAATGCTCTTCTTTGCTTTGTAGAAAATATAAGTTTAAAATATATATATATCTTTTTCTAATGTATTATTATGGAAATAATAGAAATTAAAGATTGCGTTCCGATATTCACCGTCAATACTGAAATTCTATAGTGTACGTGATGTAAACTAGATTTTTCTCTCGATACAAATTCGATTTATACCGTGTAAATAAATAAATCTATTAAGTTATGCTTTAGTAAATTTAATATATAATTTATTATATAATTTATAATATTAAATATAATGTCAAAAAATTATGTTTTATTTAGTAAATTTTTATTATTTATAACTTCAATAAACAATGAGTGATTGCAAAACTTTTTGAATATTACTCACCTTGATAACAAATGTCAAAGTTAAGGTCATTGAGACTGAGTTTGTTAATGTCAATATTTATCAAATATCTTTTTTATCAATAATATAATAAAAAATTATTTAACTATTTCACTTTTATTAATTTTTTTCTGTATTATTTGATTAAATTGTTCTTGTGTTATCACTTAAATTAAAATTATTTTTATGAATTTTTGTGTCGTACAGTTCAAATCGTGATATAGTCAGTATAAAAAAGTTAGTTCAATGTAAGATAATATTTATGATTTTGAAATTAAATTATATTACAAGGCAAATCTTTACTTCAATTAATTATTAATTTTATACATTAAAAAATTAAAAGTGCTTTACTTAATGTCAACTTCATGATTCAAAATATTTGTATTAAAATGTATGTAGTAAAATTACTTTTTAATATAATTAAATAAGTGTGCGAGAAAAAAAAACGCCGAATTATCTCGTCTTACATTCTAGCCTAATCTTTTTAATCTTTTAACATCTTAAAAAATCTTTTATATTATTTAATCTTTTAACTGACAATGAGTTAGATTAAATTTTTAAAAAATCTATTGAAATGTGGTGATATGAGACGAGATAAAAACCTTCCCGCTGACGCGCATGTTTACTTTTTATTTCTAATAAATACTTAATGTGTGTCTAAAATGTGACAAAAGTAAAAAAAATATTTAGAAAATAAAAAACATTTGTAAACTTTTATAAACATTTATAAAATTTTTTTATTTTTTATTAAATATACATATATTTAATAAATTATTTTTTAAAAAGGGATGTTGTTTAAAAGATATTATTCTTAACATAATGTTATAGATTTGTTTAATGAACAAAAAACAGAATGTAGAAAAACTCTGATCATTATTGTGATTATTACAAACATGTACAATAAAAAAATCTCATAATTAAGCATAAAAAGAACAATATGATCAACATATTCGAACTATTGTTATCTCAGCCATATTTTTCATTCAAAGCTTAAAACTATGGAATCAAACTCGATCGATATTTATAATTTCTGTGCAATTCACGTCAATCTATATATATATATATATATATATATATATATATATGTACAACTTTCATTACCTGTTTAATTATTAATAGATTTATTGTAAACTCAACTGTATGTACAAATAATACAATACTAGCTTATTATTTGAAAATTAAAAATTTTTAAAAGGTTACAGAACTAATTTATGACGCCATATATATTGATAGTATAATGAAAATATATAAAAGTGCAAAAAAGATAATTTGTTTTTATTTGATAATTTATTTGATAATTTGACAATTATATTATAACAACAAAAAAACTACTGATAAAAAATACAATATACAAGATAAATTAACAAAAAATTTTTATTTTATTTATTTTGTAGTCGAGTGAATTGAATAAAAAAGTCAAAACACCAACTTTTTTTGGAAGTGTCACATTGTTTTTCTGATTTCAATCATACTATGTCAATCATGAAATATCTACTTTATTCTCTTGAATTTATTTCATTTTCTTGAAATAACTATTCAAAAATTTTAAATAATAAGGATCAAGTGAAAAAAGGCAAGGACACATTATTTTAAAGATATTTTAATTATTTTACTGTGCGTTTATTTGAATATTTTAAGAAATTACACACATTTGAAGGTTTTAAATATTAAAATTTGAAAATTTATAATTTATAGAATGATTTACTTATATTTAAAATGCTTTTAACTAACTTTTATACAGAAATATAAAATAGTGCTTATAAAATTATTGCGAACATTTTGTAACATTTTAGATGCTATTTTAAATGTTATTTTATGGCACTTATTATTACACGACATTATCTTTTAGCGTCGATTTTGCAAAAAAAATCCAGCTTACTAATATAATGTATCATAGTTACATGTTCTTCTCAAAAATAAATTTAATTTTTTTTAGCTTTCTTCATTCAAATCAGTTACGAAATAAACGGAATGGAAACTTTTAATTGGTTTATTCTATACACAGCATTTATATACACACAGCGTAAAACTAACGGGAACCATTTGATTTTACTTTCTATTCCATTTATAGTTTATAAATATTATACGTATTTACAAGATAAATCTATAATGTAAATACTTAAACATCTAACATATAATGAATAATATACAATGAATATATAGTTATAATAAAGTTATAAATGGTAGTATAAATCTTGTGATGTATATAGAAAACATCAAAAGGCACTATATATGTTTATTTATATAAATGCAAACTGATAAACATCAAGAGAATCAATAGATAAGAATAAAGTAGAAATAAAATAGAAATAGAATATCTCGAATTGTTTCTAAACTTCTTTTATAAAAATATTTATGATTTCAATTACAAGCCCAAGTTTTTTATGAACAATTAAACAACAGTTTATTATTCTATTGTTACGCAATGAAACAAACAACGATTTTTTTCAATTGTGGATATTGTAAATACTTCCAGCAGTTCTCGAAAAATTCTCAAAAATAACTTTCCAATACTTATGAAATGTCGAATTTATCGATTTAGACATTAATACAATTAAAAATTTTAAACATTATTCAAATAAGTGAATGGCGTGAACTCAAAAGTAATGATAATAATTGTTACAGGATATTTTTAATAAAAAAGATTTTATATAAATATATGTAGTTTATATATTAATCCTCAAACTGAACACGTGAGTCTTTTGTGTCCGTGCCATTTTTAATCCATTGTTTTAAAAAATTATTAATAAAATCTCGAGCTTAGGAAACTAATCCAAAAAAAATGTTTGTGTCAAAAGGAACTTATAACT